>NC_141350.1:54853295-55453295 GCF_057382095.1 Aulonocara sp. 'chitande type north' Nkhata Bay
TGAAGCGCTGGGGATACCTTTTGGATGGATTGTATTGGACTGAGATCTGGTGAATGTGGAGGCTGTGTAAATACAGTGAACTCATTGTCACATTAGAGAAACCAGTTTGAGATGATTTGAGCTTGACATGGTGCACCATCCTGCTTGAAGCTACCATCAGAAGATAGGCATACATTGTGATGTTGAAGCGATGGACATGATCAGCAAAAATACTAGAGTTTTGGTGAGCCTGTGTAAATTATAGCCTCAGTTTGTTAGCTGACAGGAGTGGCCCATGGTGTGGTCTTCTGCTGCTGTAATCCATATACTTCCAAGACTCTGTTGCAAATTCAGATACGTTCTTCTGCAAACCTTGATTGTAACATGGGGTTATTTGAGTTACTGTTGCCCTCCTGTCAGCTCAGAGCAGTCTGACCATTCTCTTCCGACCTCTGTCACAGACATTATAGAGGCTGCCACTCCCTGGGTACCAGATTCCTTCTCAGACCCTTCTCTGTAAACCCTAGCAGTGGTTGTGTGAGAAAATCCCCAGTAGTTCAGCAGTTTCTGATATTCTCAGATCCACTCATCTCCCACAATGAGGGCATGTTCAAAATCACTTAAAATCACCATTTTCCCTTCATTCTGAGGCTTATTTTGATCTTGAACTTGGTTGTCCTGACCACATCTGCATGCACTGCGTTGCCTCTCCGGCAGCAAGTTGTAACAAGACTACAAATAATGTTCTCCATCTCAGGCTCCACCTGCTGTATAGCATAGACGCCAACAGCATAAATGTGATCTGTTTTAAGTATCAGCACTTTAATGGGACAACAGACCAAAAAAATTTAATTAAAATCACAAAGCATGTTACTGGAGCTTTAACAGAACTTGCTTTGGGTTGGAATCATTCTTAGGCACTGCCTACTGTGATGATTTTCGGTTTAATGAAAGGTAGGTCACTGATAAGGCAGCACAGCAAGGTTTTTTTTTCCGATTGTGTTTAAATGACTGGGGTCACAGTAAACAAAATCTAATCCTTAAGAAGTTGCTTCTGTACCCAAAAACAAACTGTCAGGTGGGGGGAAAACAAAATAAGTTAAGAACTATAAGGTTAAAGGCTTTTCCAGCGTGTCCACCAAGCACGTGAACGAGTGAAATGCTGCACCGCCTCCCAACACGTCCTAGTCATTGTTGCTACTCATTTATGGAATCCACTTCCCCAACCAGGAGAGCAAGCACACTTCCTTAATCATCATGTTGTCTTTATACAGATTCAGTACAGTTGAACAGACTGTTTTGTTATTTACATAAAACAGACTTCCAAATGAAATCACAAATAAACTGGAATGCAAAACAAAACAAACAAAAAAACCCTCTAATGTTTCAAATTTTGTGACAACTTAAGTATTTGTGCAATATTTGTCTGCCTATAAGTAAGATAGAAGTGGCAGTAATCCCTGCATTTTATTGGAGATCATCTAATTTAAAAAATAAAAGTTGACAGTTGACAGCCACTTCATGTTTTAGAAAGAAAACAGAAGATTTTGCGCATCACATGATTAGATGGTGTCACTTCAACATTTCTTTATAAGACAAGAGTCCTGAAATGAAACACAAAAAGGCAAAAGCTCTTTTTACAATAACAGCATTTTAAATTTGCTCAACAAAAAGAAAAAGAAAAAAAAAGAAAAAAAAAATGGCAGTTCATCTATTAGATTTGTAGCAAAAAAGGGGAAAAAAGAAAAGATGGCATAGTCCTTTCAGTTTCAGGGGAAGATGACCAGGGTATTGTCTTGTGTGTAAAAGCATCAGTTCATGCACACACGTAAGCACACACACACATTTCTTAATCCGCAGATGGGATTCTCTGCCCAGTCCTGTCCGGGATAACAAGTGAAGTAGCGCTCAAATTTACTTTGATTTTTTTGTTGTTGTTCTTTTTTTTGTTTGCATCCGCATCCTTCCCTCAACCTGCTGGCTCCTTCTACTCAGTGATATCCTACATTTCACAGAATGACTTGACAACACCCTGAGAACTCGCTCGGACTTGTGTTTTACTTTAGCAACTGGACAGACGGACAGTGACATTGATTCTCCAACTGAAAGAAAACTAAAAAAAAAACCACAAAACAAAACCCCGTACCCTTATTCAAGACACATCTTGTAGCTTGTAGCAATTGTGCCAACTATTGAGTTCGTCACCTCTTTCGCCCTGGACGATCGTTGAATATTGGTATAAAATCCTGCCCTTGCTCTTTGGCTCTTGGGGGCTGAAAACAAACATTAAAGCAGCTGTTTGAATAGAAATCTAATTCAAGAAAAAGGTTCCTTTTAAACTAAACTGTGGCTGAGCTCAAAATATCGTAGGAGAATTTACATTTGGCCAGTAGTACACCAAACAATAAAATGGGCCCAGGAATGCAAGGTGCATTAGCGATAGCTTTAACTGTGTTAAAGTGTGACTAATTATCTTTACACTTGCACATTTGGGCGGTGAGTGAAGTTTGGGGCTTGTATGGTTGATAAAATGGCGTACCAGCTTCACTAACAAAGTAATTTGGTGAGGTGACAGACAGAGCACTTCTACTGCACTCCTTCCCCAGCAGAGTATCATCCTTGTGGCCTCAGAGGCTTAGAGGGAGACGGACGCTGTGATCAGTGAGTGTGATAGCCAGCAGTACCCATGCCAGCCTGGTTGGTTAGCACAGTCCCGTTGACTCCTTGCCCAGCCTCCACCATGCCTCCATTGCTCATGGCACCCACACCTGTCCATCCAGCACCAGCATGTAAATGACTGCAACAGCACACAAAAACAGAACAATTAGAAAAAATGCAAAATACTGACAACTGCTTATGCTACCCCTCAGCCTCCTAGCAGAAACACCTATGATATCAACTTCAAAATCAAATTCAAAATTTTGACCTTGAGGTCAAGGTCACTGAGGTTCTAACTCATCAAAGATTTTTAGTAGATGCATCTATGGTATCAATTCCAAAAGCTTAGGTGACTGCCTTCTTGAGTTATCGCATTCACAAACTTAGGTGTCCAAGTCGCCCGCCCACCCACCCAGCCAGCGGGGTGACGACAATAGCAAATCAACCTTTTATGGCTAAGGGGTAAAAACAAATGCAGCCAAGTAAGACATGAACCAGAGTAAAGATGCACTGATCAGATATCAGCCCAATCCTCATATCACTAGTTTGGGTATTGGTTATTATTCTAATAGTAGACCACTAGTTCCAAGCAGGAAATAAGGTAGCAAATTATATGTTGATCCTGCTGCTGTCTTACACATTTAAAATAAATTAATTAATTAATACTGACAGCTGTCACTGCTACCACTAAGCCTAGTAAATGCAACTATAGCATAAATCTGAGGGTTAAAGCACAGACTACAGCTTATTTTTGATGCATTTACTAGCTGCTGGTATCAGACTGGTGCTCCATATCAGCAGAAAACAGCTTTAAAGCTTTACTCATTTCTAGTTTCAATTAGAACTTCCTTTGCACATAATTTGAGCTGTTCAGATTCCATCAGATGCAGGGATTTCAATGTATGAATTCCAACATGGGTTATTAAAAGGAATACAAGTTATTCTTATGCCAGCATTTTTCAATACTTTAACAGTATCTGAATTGAATTAAATGTGGACTTGCACTGCTCTGCATGTAGCCAAGAAAAACAAAGACAGACTAAAGTCAGACGACAATACTCCATCAGCCTTTTATGAGTGAGGGACTACACTAATACACAGTATAAAATATGGATGTAGCTTCCAGGTCAGAAGAGTGAATGAGCCTTAAAGTTGCATTATTTTTAGCAGGAGATGCTGCTGCAGCAAAAACACTTGTGGTCGTATAAAAGCCTAAAAGGGGAAAACAGCCCCTGTCCAGACCTCTGTCCAGACCTCTGTAAGTACTTTCCTGATGGGTTTGTGGATTCAGTCACTTATTTCTGCTCATGCAGAATAAAACCCTAAGTCGATTTTGGTAATTCCAAGTTTCAGAAAGGACAATTACCCAGCATGCATGTTAACTAGCTAACAACTTGTGAAACTACACTCGCATTGTGTAGCAATTTCTAATCCGTCCCTTGTTTGTCATTTTTGATTTAAAATACCAAGATGGCAACGACAGAACTGCTCAGCAGCTGGAGCCTGAGGCTTCATAACAGGACGTCACAAACCAGTGGGTGACAACATCCATATTTCTCACTGTCTTTAACTTTACTTCTGTCTTAAGCAGCCTACTGTTACCTAGGCTTCAATGTGCACTGTGCATTGTAAAGGCTGGTAGAAATTCTAAAGTATCAAGACAACATGAAAAATGTTTAATTCACTGTAATGTAAATAACAGCCCCTGACACAGAAAAGAAACAAAGCTGAGGTGAACAAACTGCTCACTTCTTTTGACTGTAATCATCTTTGGTACTTACTTGTAGCCCTGCTGATCCCAGGTCTGTCCATAGACGCTGTAGCTCGGCACCTGCCACCCATTGGGCACATACTGGCCAATCTGCTGTGTGTTACTGTACCACTGGCCCCACTGACTGTAGGGCTGCGCTGCGAAGCTCACTGTGTTCTGCTGACATGCAGAGTTATATTTTAGGAGGCAGACTATCACATTGCATCAAAATCACTCACAAGTACAGTCAGTCTCTCATTTGAATGAGTGGGTGTCATTGTAGTCGATCTGTAATACGTTCAGAATAAAATCTTAAAGGTTCATACCTGTGCCATCTGTACCTGCTGTATGGGACCCTGGACCATGTCTGTAGTTTCTTTACCCCAGTAACACTTAACAACATAGCCCTCTATGGAAGTGCCATTGACAGAGACAATAGCATGAGCTGCGGCCTCATGGGAGTTGAACCTGCACAAAAAAAGAAATAGGAAAAAGCGCAGGCATTAGATTGGATAATATTAAGACACCCTAAACCTAGGTGTGTTTGACAATTTAGACTTAGAAAGCATAACAACAAGACAACTTGCCTCACAAATGAATAGCCTTTCTCCGGGAAAACTCTGATTTCCATTATTTGCCCAAAAGGTGAGAAGGTCTGTCTCATAATTTGTTCTATGAACAGGAAAAACAGTTTTAATGTTGAATGTGTAGGCAGTGCTTGCAGCCCTGCAGCACAGAGGTAAACTGACTCACCTGTGAGTCCTGTTGTCACTCCTCCGCAGTAGACTGTGCAGTTGCTGGGGCTTGACTGGTTCACCACCTCATCAAAAGATAGCTGCTTGGTATTGGTTGCTAAAATGAGAAAAGAGAAAGACAAGGTTTCTTTTTTAATTAGCTTCGTTATCAAAATGTTTTCTTGCAGCATATTTGCTTTGGGCTAGTTTATAGTGCTAGTGCATTTATATTCATTTTGAAACAGAACACAAACCTGCTCCAACTTTTTTTTATTAGCCAAACACAGAAGAAACAAATCTGAACATTTAGAACTTTTATATTCTCGGGTTTTACCCGAGAATATAAAAACTGAACTCTTCAGCTGAAAACTGCTGGTTTGGAGCTGGAGACTAGTGTTTCTCCATAAGAAACATGTTTCTGGTTAGAATAGAAACTGATGTCTGAGGTGGTGACACAGGTAAGTGCAAGCAGTGAGAAAGGGGCTTTAGGGAGCGATATAAAAATAGCAGCTATATTGAAAAGCAGTCCAGAGATGCACAAGAGGATTTACTTCAAGAGAAAAAAGAAGGGAAAGAGAAAAGAAAATCTCCCAAATCTTCATTCTCACTCACTTTCACTTGTAGTTTTTGGAGCAGGCTTCCTTGTAGCCCAGTTAGTCCTGATCTGCCTCCCTCCCAACCACTGTCCTCCCATCTGCTGAATGGCGTTCTCTGCATCCTGATTACACAAAGCAAGCACAGAAGAAAAAAACAAGACATTTGTAAACATTATCAAATACAATATGGAAATCCTGTCTCTGACTTAAGTGAAAAATCAGAACCTGTTTCTGACTCCTCTAACACGGTCATAATTTACACACTTACCCACTTGTTGAAGAAGGAGACAAAGCCATAGCCTTTAGATTTACCTGTGGCCATGTCTTTCACCACCCGACAGTCCCTGCAAACAAATGAAACTCGGTCAAAACAAGCAGCTTGAAAGACTGAGACCTATAAAGAATATATTTTAACCGAATATTACCAAATATTGACCATGTAAAGCTAGCATTTGCAGCACATTAAATCATTTTCCTACAAGAGTCAGAGCCAACCAGTGTTCACCTTCCCTGATTCATATGGTTTCCAAAAATAAAAATGTATCAAGTGATGGTCCAGCACTAGAACTACTGAGGAATGGGCCTCACATTTTCACCAATAAATTCCAGCATATTTCCATGATGCTTTCCTCCTTATGAAAGCACCAGCAGATCTGGTTAGATTAGTGCGAGTTTACCAACTATTAAGGTAGTGTTTGCTAATACCTACAATGGCCTTTACACCATATCTATTAATTCATTTCACAAACCAGTGGAAGTCAGACTGGGTGACACAGAAGCACTGGTTACTAGCACATTCTCGATTGTGCGGTTTTCAGCTCACAAATTTCCAGAAACTAAATATCACAAGAACACACTTACGATATTTTTCCAAATGGAGCAAAAGCTGCTTTTATGTCATCTGTGGTGATTTCAGGACTTAGATCTCCAACAAAGACATGGAAGTGACCTTAAAAAAAACAAAGAAAAATAAACATAACACAGTAAAACACAAAATTCATTTATTTATTGACCAATGTTCCCTGTTTAAAAAGCTAAGACGACCCCAGAGAATACTGTGCAACCACATCACCAGTTTTACTCACTGCTTGTGTCTTTCTTTTGACTGGTTGGTGTAGTAGCCCAGTTGACCTTGACTTCCTGCAAGAGAGAAAGATGCAGAAAGCGAGGAAGAGGACAAAGGTGAGACATGTAGCGCGCTTGTGGAAGGAAGGAAGGTTGTTTTTCTGTGATTAGAGGCTTTTTCACACACCACTTTTACTTAGGCCACATTTTGTGATTGAGAACTTTTTTTATATAAATAAGATGATCTCTGTATGTCACATTTGGGTTCTTAAAGCACCAACACAAACTGATTTATCCATTGCCATTTAATTTTATACACCTTTGCAGTAATTAATACACAGTAAAAATACAGTGGCGTACACAGAGGGATATCAAGATTTCACCTTCATAATCAGGAACATTTCACTCTCAGTCTAGTAAAAATTTGGAGCAAAACTGTAGGAAGTAAGGTCCAAATAACAAGGGACTTACAAACAAGTGATTTTTACGAACTTGTTATACTCCTCAAATGGTCCTTCAATACCTGTTGAGGATAAAATATTTTCAACTGAATGTATTTTTCTTGGAAGTAGCTCTTATGTGGATTCTATGTGGAAATAAGTTTGCAAAAGAACACACAGCAGTAAAGATGTAGGGGGACAGAAGAGCATCAATCAAATGAGATCAGAGAATGTTACATGATTACACAGCAGGGCCACGGTAAATTAATTCATACACAGATGGAAACTCACTTAAGGAACATCGGCATTTAAAAACAGGCACAGCATGGAGCATGAAATGACAGTAAAAGGCAGCACTGTGTTTATACCCACTCACATACTGGATTTCACTTTCTATGTCAGACACTGTACTGTAACCTACAGAGCCCCTGAAATACCATATGGTGACGTTTACGAAAAATAATATAAAATTTAAAAAAAAGTTTTCGTTAAAATAAAATAAATACATAAATAAATGTATTTATTAGCCAGGAATTTCTGTACCTTGTATATACGAGACACACTTAATGTTATGGGACTTCAGGAGTTCTGTAATAATTCAAAACAGCTGAAAAATAAATAAATAAATAAAACACTGTATTTAAAGCTTCAGTGACCACATTTATGCACTTTCTTCCTTTTTGTGATTTTCTAGTCTAAGGTTAAAATTCTAGCGCTTCCATTCTATACATGAGCCGTAACTATGGCGTTCAATTAAATTGTTACTGGCCTTGAACTAGAATGAAAACTTCACCCAACAGTGTGTTCAGACCAAATGTGAAGTAAAGATAAATATAAACATTGTGGAAGCTACATATTTGTGTCAAACAAAGGCAAAGACATTAGTTACAAAATTTATAAACTCTGGCACCAACTTTGCTTTATGCTCCATCACCAAAGTATCAGCTGTTGTTTCTCCTGATTACACTAATTAGCAGAAATGGGGGATAAGCTTAAAGTCACAACACAATTTGAGTCAGAGTGAGAGAGAGAGAGAGAGCGAGAGAGAGAGAGAGAGAGAGAGAGAGAGAGAACAGGACTTGAAGTAAAGTAAGAGAAGTGACTCTACTTCCTGGTGAGGTCTGAAATATGTTTCTGTCAACTGCATCTAGCTGACAGTGAAAAGTTGGACACTTTATTCGTGTGAGTAAAGTCAGGAAAACATCTGTTTGGTCTGAACAAACAATAGGTGGCAGCTCTAGAACATAATTGACACATCAACTGTTGTCCCACTAAAATTTGATTGATAGATTTTCTCATTTTTCATTCATTTTCATTTCATCTGTAAAAAATAATTGAAATAAAAAATAAATTATTTATTTAAACAAATTAATAACCCAACTCGTAAAATTACTAAAAACAAATTAACAAAAAGGTCATATCTTTGATGTCTGTATCAACAAAATATCGAATTAAATATTATTTAACTTTCTGAGAATCTCAAAATACTCTACCGCTGTTAATCTACCACAGTGAAAAGAATATGCCATTAAGTCATTTTTGCATCTAATTTCTTTGGTTTGCATGATTTGCAGTCACTTCTTGATGTGCAGCTACTGATTTGAGTTAATTCCACACAACCAACAGAGCAGCAAACACACAAAACCAAAAGCTCACACTGTTGAGAACCAAGACTACATATTTTTAGGATTCATAAAGTTCACAACAGTAAGATTACACAGATCAGTGCTTAGTGTTCTCACCCTGGTCATTTCAGACTGTGCACAGAAGAATGGTTTGCACAGGGGAATTAAACAAATTAAGTGAAGTGGAGCAGGAACAGGGCAGTGTGATAAGGTTTAACAAGATACAAGTTTCTCCACACGCTTCATTTCAAATTGTGCCCACCCAGCCTTGACCTAGTTGACTCACCCAGGAGATACGATAGCTTACCTTACCCAGAATTTTCCGACCATTCATGGCTGCGATTGTGGCAGTGGCATGTCTATGCTCATAAAACTCCACAAAGCAGTACGGATCGTGACCTGCTGTCTGGGTTGGAGAGGAAACACATAAGTTATGTTACTGTGAGCAATATGAAAGCTTGAATAATTATGGTGACGTCATTGTTAAGCATTAAATTGGGAGGATGCAACACCAATGCAAAATGGAGAAAAAAAAAGGATGAACATTACAAGAGTCAAGCAAGTAGCTAAACCAGATTGCAAGGGCTGAAAAGAAAATGAGAAGAAAAAGAGTTACGGAAAAATAAATAAATAAATAAAATAAAATAAAAACTCACATCTACTATCATTTTGCAGCTTTTGCAGGGTCCGATTTGGCCAAACAACTCCAAGATGAGTGCCTCGGTCACATCCCGGGACAGATTTCCCACATACCTAGATGCACAAAAACAAACAACAGACGGGAGACAGTCAGTGCTGGCTAGTTTTTCAAAGTAGCCATCGATGGCTGGTGCAGATGCTCTAACAGGGCAACAGGGTTTCCCTTCTCTAAAAGTTTACCATTGTTAAAAAATTAGCCCAGGGAAACATCTTTCCTAATCCATTTTTAACCTAACTCCAGAAAATGTTTGAAGCATCACGTCAGGACACTGTAAGAAGTTGTTGTTTCCCATTTTTAGCACATTCATATCAGCCTCACCCTCATTACTGGAAATACTTTGTTTCGTTTTAAATAAGGGAGGTTTCTGGGTAGACTGTGCAGGAGGCCAGACGCATCATAACAACTTGATAGATGTGAATTCGCTGGACCATTACATGTGTAATTCCTAGACCAGAACAACTCAGCAAATCACAACCACATACCACGCATTCATCCAATCCAACTGTATAGGACATATGCATTATCGTATACCCCTCCTTTGGGTACGGTCTAGAAAATTTCAGACAGGTGGAGGTGATTGCTTTCTTGTAATTTCTTGGAAAAGATAAAAATAACAAGGCGGTACATGTTTCCATAAGATGGCAAAGCAGCTGACATGATCATGTTTCGATAAAATACAATCACTGATTACATTCTGTGTTGGGATAAATATTCAGTTAAAATATTGCCACAAGCTAAAATGACAAGTAATTGTTATGAAATTAAATTTCTCTACTATGAAAGCATTCCATATCAAATACACTTCAAAATACTGGTGTTTTTTTGGTATGATATCTTGGATTAACGCTGAAGCCCAACAAGGATCAATTTAAAGCTTTTTACACACTGGAAGATGGTTTAATCTCTAAAAATATATCATACTTACTGAGCTGATAAAAGGGTTTGAATTTAAGATGACGACTTACAGATTAAAACAATAAAAAAAAATAAACAAAACAATATCAGCACCAGACACCACTACTAGTCCACTTGTAAGGCTCCATTAAATGCAAATTTGAACGCTATTTATGCTTAATGCTTGATTCTGTAATTAGAGCATTTAAATGTCAGCCAAAGAGTAGGGAGAGGTTTAAATAAAGAAATATCAACCATGTCTTTTAAATAGAACTGTTTTAAATAGAATTAATCTTCCCCAAGGTAATAAAAACCCGTTTTCATAATCAAATCAACATTGGCTGACACCATGTTAACACTTAAAGCATCAAACGCATATACATATATGTACAGTTTCCTGGCCTATACAATGGTGACTCTATCAGGGTGATGGCACGTCGAACTCCATTGAAAAGCCAGCTAGTTTAATGTCCTTCTGCTTATTGCAACACTTAACAGCGCTATAGAGAAGTCTCTGGTACATTTAGCGAGTCTCCCCAAGTTACTACTTAAAGTGTCGTTCACTAAGCATACCAACAGTTATTTATTTTAGAAACAATTCAACTTTCACGCCGTCTTATTCTCAGCAAGAAACGTGAACAGACGCGTTAATTTGAGATTTTTCTGGAACTAGCTAGCAGGCTAGCATTAACCAATGTGTCGACTATACCAGAGAAAGACCGTTACCATGTGTTTAGATGTTATAAACGCGTTGTTATGCTACGTTTAACAAAAGCTTACACAAGACATTCAACTGTTATTATATAGACGGGAGCCTCCAATGTGCCTGTCCTAAAGAAACAACCGCTTCGAGACCGGAGTCAGCCCTGGAAACTGCCGCTGAGCATTACGTGACGAACACAAGCCTTTAGCTAACGATAAAGGCATACACTTACAGGGTTTTGGGCTGGTCATCGTCCATTCTGTTTCAGTTGCTGGCCGAAAACAAGTCGCAACCCCGAGTGCAAATCCACGACTGTCGCGGGCAGCTGCCGGTGACACTGTCAAGTTATTTTATTGCGAACTGGTTTATCGCCGTTGTTAGCTCAAGAGTGAACAATGGGCAGCCGACAAAGATGGCGGAGCAACTGGAGGCCGACGCGAGTCCCGCATGCGCAGTAGTTCAGTCCAAAGGCAACTTCTAGACAGGTTACAAAATAAATAAAATAATAAAGTGTAAATTAGATGACAAAACGCGCATAATTATTACACGAAAACATGTAAAAGCACGTGTAAATGTTTCTTTTCTTCTATAATATATGCATTACAAGTAGATCTCTAATCAATAAAATATGTAAAAACCTGTGCGACTTTTAATAACTTCATTCAATCCCGCTGTTTTTTATATTCTCTTTTGTGTAAAGTAACTACACTTTGGGAAACGTGTATCTGAGAATGTATATTTAAGTTTTGGATTTCTCCTCTTTTCTACATTTGAGAGGCAAATATTAGGACATGCAATATATTACAATTTAAATTATGTATACACAGATGGATAAAGCTGATGAGCCATACTACAAACAAATGGGAAGAAGTTGTTTAAGCTAGGTTAAGAAAAGAGGTGACAATCAGTGAGCAGCAGTGGGGTATAGAGGGTGGCAGAGGGTGGTGCAGGACATGCGAGGACAATGAGACAGTGGTGAGGTGTGCAGTATGAATGACAGATGGGTTTCCGGTGGGAAGGGAAGAGTTACATCAGGGCTCGCCTCTGACTCCCCTCTTGTTTGCAGTGGTAATGGACAAGTTCACAGATGGGGTTTGGTAGGACTTGGCATGGACTATGATGTTTGCAGAGGACGCTGAACTGTAGTGAGAGTAGAGAGCATGTGGAAGATAACCTAGAGAGGTGGAGGTATGCCCTGGAGAGAAAAGTAATGAATAAAGAGAAGAACAGCCAGACTGCTTTGAGCTGATTGGAGGATAGCAGTAAACCAAATAACCAGAGTACAAGCAAGGTATGCAGAAGAGCGTTTCTGAATTCACAACATGTTGAACCCTGAAGCACATGGGATATCTGCTGCGACATTCAGATAGTAGGACCAGAATTTGGTGTAAACAAAAGAAAAATTCTACACATATTCCTAAAATGAGATTTGTTTTCCATTTTATTGATAGTTTGTGGCATTGAAAAACTGCAATACTTAAACAGCTTTTTGTAACATCCAACAAACATTATTGGCAAGCCTCCAAACACCATTTATAAAGCTATACATTTATACAGTATAGTGCAAGTTTCAGTTGTCACTCTTCTTACCAGTGTGTTATTTGTCTTTGGTAGGTTTTGTGTTGCTTTCTGTTTATTTTATTATTTTTTGTGGAAATTGAAATTTTGCTTATTAAAAATATCAGTGGAATCAGTCCTTCCACATGTGACCTGCTGTATAGCCACGTGAATCCAATCACAACAGAACCACCACACGTTTCTAAAAAATTCAAGCTATTGTGATGTAAACAAAGTAAGAAACCTAATTTATTCTTAACTCTGATGCTTCAAGTACAACATTTATTTGTCAGTAATTTACTTACAATTAATGACAAATACATAAATTATATTTATCAGCATATACAAGTGTTTTTACAAAAAACCAAAAAGGAAAAAAGTCCCCTTATGTCTCATCGTTTCCATCCTTGTACTCTGATCGCACAGTCCGACACAGTGCAAACAGCAGGAGAAGCAGAGCTGACAGGGCCTGTCCTCTCTGCTCTGACATGCCCTCATCTGGGGCAGATGCTGTGGTCACTGAGGAGTTTCTCCATCCTCTTTATCTTGCGCTTGTTCTTTGGCATGGGCTTGTCGTACATGCCGTTCTTCAGCAGATGTTCCTTGCTATGATGGATCTGAGCGCCGTGCTGAAGCTGGAAGGAGCAGAGTGCTTTCAGGGGCTTGAGCAGAACCTGCACACGCACAGATGGGAATGGAAGGAGAACGCGATAAAGAACACCATGCTCTGTGTTTTGACATGATTCATGATAATGAACCTACAAAGAATTACTGCCCAGCTTCTCACGCACTCTTATCTCCAAGCTTCATTTTACCATCCTTTTACCCTTTTCATTTAGCCTACCCACTCATCACCCTTGTTTTAAGAAGGCAGCAGCAAAAAACTCATTTTATTCTAAAGAGCGGAAATGTCCATTTAGCAATGATCTGCTGAACACAGTCAAGCATTTAGCATTAAAATCTAGATATTTATCTCAGCAGTTGGTAGAGACTAAACACAGAGTTAAAAGTAATGCAAATATTAGATGTAAAAATAATTATGATTCTGTATACTACAGATTTTAGATATTTATTATACTACTATATAACCGTTTTGGTATTTTACCTCTTGGATCTCATCATTCCGCTCCAGGATCGACAGAGCGACAGCGGCACATTCCAGAGTAGACAGACAGATGTTGGAAGGTTGTGTGCGGATCACGTATTGACTTGATAAAGTCCTATTGAGCTGCACCTGGTAAACCAAAGCAGAAGTGATCAGTAATCACAATGTTGATGTATGAAAAGCAATGAATTTTATGAAAGCTGTAATTCTTAAGGAATGCACCACACTGGCAGTTTTTCATTTAGGGCTTTCAGCGTTCATCTCTGACAGGTGTGAAGTTTCAAAGTTATGGTTTGTCCATAAACACGTGATCAGAGCTGGAACATCTTCTAATGTTGGTTGTCAACATTACACACATTCAACTTAGAGGCGGACTGACACAGAATTTATGACACAGATTTATCTGATATCAGATATATGAGCTAATTTTTCCCCCCTTTCGGACTTCTGTGTTTCATTTACTTGTTTACGTTTTCCCTCACTCTACCTGGATCAACTGATTTGTGTGTTTGTGGCGTTGTATTGACTAATCACGTTTGTGCACACCTGCATGTTATAGTTCTGTGTCAGTTGGACACACAAATCCAAATTTTCCACCCAATTCAGGCTTTAAGACCCTAGAAAGAAAAAAGGCTTAGCAACTGAGAGAACAGAGTTTATATTCTCTACAACGTCCTTTAATATGCGCACCTGCTTGGGCAGGTGGAAAAGGCTGTTTTTGAGGAACATGTTTTTGGCTTGGCTCCATGTGCCGTCTATGATGATGACATTATATTTCGCAGTGCCCACTTCTTGGTATTGCACCAACTCCTCAAGGTTCTCCGATTTAGGTCCTGGGTACAGAATCAGCGTTCTGCTGTCCCGGCACACCGCAGCCAGCTCCGGGTGCCTGCACAGAAAATAAATGAAGGCAGAAAATAAAAATTTAAATATAACACATATTTAACTACGCTCAATTAACGCATACTTACTTTTCCTCATTAAATCTCCTTCCAACTATGACATTGCATTTTCCTTGTGGCAAGCAAGCAGCAAGTAGAGGAACTGTGCGGAGTACTCGGCTCTCCTGCAAGAGATCGAAACCTTTAGTCTCTCATGTTAACCTTTTATAAAATGTGTGTTCATTACTGTCATGAAAGCCGCACATTATAGAGTCCACTGTCAGGAGCAAGACAGTAATCTGATTCCAAAGAGTGGACATCTGTACCATCATGCAGGATTTTAGATTAGCGAGGTAACTTAACTGGGAATTTTCCGTTTTAGTGCAAAGTGCAACTAATGTCACTGTTTGTTTTGATAGTAAGATTATTATAGTCCATAATGTTTGTCTCTACAATTAATACTTTTGGGTGTTTATTTTGCTTAAATATTCATCAGCATTTTTAAACCAAATCAATCTTAAACAGTTACAGTCATCTTAGTGTAAAATTCCCTCTCTCTTTGTTACTTTATCAGCTTTTCTGCTGATTCAATTAAACCCATGTCCTATAATATATTATTGTATATAGCATTTGTATTCTATTTTATACGATTGTATATAGCATTTTATTTTTAATTTATTTTATTCTACTCTATTGTGTACTGTATCTCATAGATATATTATTCCAGTGTTTTTTCTCTAATTTTTCTATGTAACTTTGCACTGTCCACTGCTGTAACAAAACAAATTTCCCCACGCGTAGGACTAATAAAGGTTATCTTATCTTATAATAGTTTATTACTTATATCCTATTTTTGTCAGCCAGGTCTCAAAGTGAAACTCATGCAAGATCAACTTGCTAGGCAAAAAATAACCCATAGAGGCTCAAATCAATGTGCAATACATGCATACAACAATACAGCTAACACTACCACACAACATAAAGTTTAATCTAACAGATTTTTATAAACAATAACAGTGACTTTTGGAGGCTTTTGAAAGACATAGATGTATTTTTGAAGCTTCACAAACGCTACATTTAAACAGATCAAGGACTCTGGGTCTTAAAACATGACTTTTGACTCACCTCTGCAGGATGCTGCACTACGTACAGACATGTGGAGACCTCCAGAGGTTGTGGTGGAAGAAAAGGACATAGACACACCTTCTGAGGGCGACTACATGGGAGGAAAGTTGAAGACGTGAGGCTGTGTTTTCCCAGTTACTTCCCAGCCTATAGCCCCCATCTGTGTGTGTGTTTCAGCTGGTCTTGAGCTTTTCTGTAACGACACGGATCTGTTCCCTCATTAAAGCATGCCAGCTACGCGAGGAGACGGGAACATTCATACGCCGCCTGGATCAACCAACTCGGCTAACTACTAGCATGAGCTGCTCTTTAATTCAACTCACCGGCAACGGAAACATGTCGGTCTTCTCTCGCCAGCCTCCACCGGAAGGGCAGCCAGATCCCCAAAAGCGTCAACCAACCCGTCCTCCATCGAGGAGCCGTCGCACATTTCTGGGGCGTTTTGTATCTCTTGAGTGACGGCGGGACACAGACTGGGAGCGCAGTCCATTGTGGAGTTAGCAACAAGCTAACCTGTGCGAGTACCCAAACACTGCGCCGTCTTCTGGTGTAGAAGTAGACCGACTAGAGAGAGAAGGCACACGGCGGCGTAATTAAAAGTGTTTCGTAGAGTTCACAGTGCGTACGCTTTATATTTCGGGTATATACCTCGCCTCTACAATGGATGAAAAGAGATGAGTACACAATGCACATAACTGCTGGTGGTAGGAAATGTTTATTACAGGAGAGTCCGAGGCTGAATTCGTTTATACAAAGTGTTTCTCTTCTTTTTCTTTTCCTCCCATCTCCTTTGGTATGCGTCTATCGCGTAGTATGTTATATACATTTAGAGTTGGATGGCTAAAATAACTTGTTTCATAATCATAACAGACACCTTTTCTGGCTACGCTTACCTCGTTAGTAAGGTAAGAGTAATGATCTATGGGGCGACTTCACTTGTTGCTACTGCAAGGTTAACCAGTAAAAAGACTAAAGCTAGATCGATATTATTAACCAGTATTAGCCATTATCACAGGTATATATGATATTAGCCCAGATGATTTCCCGTATATGCTAACAGAAATTAACACAGAACTTTTTGACATCCGGGGTCTCAATACAGATACAGATACTAAAATTAAGACTAGTTCCTTATTTTGTCACATCTATTTATTTATTTTTTGTCATATCCAAGATCAGTGGTGCAAAGTGAGCTTCACAATAAGCTGTTAACTATTTAGTTTGGAAGTTGTGTGTGACTAAATAATAACCCCATCATTTCCCCCTTTCTCATAAGATTCAAATATACTCTCAATATGTGTATGTATGCATATAATCCAGACTGCTTTCATGCATCATTGGTAAAAACGCCAATCATGTCAGAAACAGAATACTTTTATAATCTCTAAGGACAATATATATATACTGGTATATAAATCGGTATATATTCAGTTTGCCATCATATGCAACAAAGAAAAATAATATATTATTGTTTGAAGAGCTAAAAAAAAAAGAAGCAGCTATTTAAACTTTCATTGTCGAAATTGTGTTTCATTACAATTTTTGCTGTCCTTCTCAGGATGATTACAGATGTTCATAATCAGTTCATAGGCATAAATATAACAGCAATCATTTTGTTATACTCGTCGTTGTTTTGTTTTTCATTTTCAGTCAGTTAGCTGTTTGCTGTTCAAAAACTCAAGTTACCAACATGCACTGACACATCCGTTCTATTTATTGTATTTCTGCGCCACAGTTGCTTGTAAGTTGTTAGTACTTCATTAACTCAGGGCTGCCACCTGTCGGTGTGGAGGAAAAGGGTTATTTTAAAAAGTACGCTGGGTGTCGCCAAAGGCTATTTAATGTAAAAGTAAGGCCGCTTTAATATACTTGGAAACACAGCTTTTGCCCCACGGAAGCAAAATAGTTATGTACACTTAGTTGCGTATGCATTTTATTCACACATCGTTTGTCCATTTGAAAATGGATATCTGTGAGTTTGTTTATAGTTTGACTTTGAAGGTCAGTCGACACAGGGTCACAGCTGAGGCTTCAGAACGCACCTTGGATTCAGACGTAAAGCAACTACTGTACAGTGTATCTGCAAGCAATGCAAACATGCAGAATACTGTACACCACAGTGCAAAAATTAAAAAAAACAAACAACCCCAAAAAGTTTCTCTATGTGCATACATTGGGGAATATTTTGTTCATTTTGAGACAGCTGTGCTAAAGCAGACTAAAACGAGCTACGTTTGGTTAAGTTGGAGATATCTCTTCGATGATGCAGGAGAAATATACGTAACTTTTATAAATGCCTTTGAACATTTTTATGATAATTTTTTTAAAAAGCATTTGCAAAATTTTATAACATTTGATGAAGATCTTTAATTACAGATTATTTTGACAGGGTGCTAAACATCACACCCCATTTGGCTTAGCGACAGATGCACATTGTCAAGAAGTTTCACGTTCCAAGCACATCCGTGATTAAACAAAGATTTGCAGGGTGGATAATTTGTCAGGAATAACCACAGGTAAATAGGCTCATCTGCACGGATCACAGACTCTGTCTTGGATGTTTACAAGCGGTTGTGCGGAACACAGGCTCCCAGTTTAGATAAGGTGTCGAGTTAATGGCCAGAAGGGCTTATTTATAGCTGAAGATGCACCCTGACACCGTACAGACACCGACACATGCACGCTTATCCTTTTTATTTGCACATGTGAACCACTCTCATCAATCATGCTATGACTCATGCGCTATTGGCAGACAGTTTGGCTTCACCTGCAGAGACAAAGGATATATGATCAATCTGAAGGCAAAGGTTTTAGATAAGACTTTGATTATATATGCAAATCTGAGCTTTAAGAATTTATCTTAATTTAATGCACTTTACATTTACTGACATTTTAAGCCCAAATATGGATATTGATCTGTTACAGCACTTAATACCAAGTTTATTGAAAAAGACTGTAGCGCACTAAAGTATTACACACTGTCCTTTGTTTTTGGCTTGCTCAGTTGGAAAAACTGTCGAACTATCTTCTTGTTTCTCAGCATTATTCTCTGTTGGATCTGTTTCTGATGACTTAACATCTGTCTCTAGTTCAGTTTGTTTTGTAACTGTTTCGGTCTGGCTTCTTTCTCCTTCTTCTGGTTTGGGGTTTTCTCCTTCAGTTGGCTTTCCATCTCTCTCATCTCTGGTGGTCACTTCATTCCCGTCCTGTACGCTTTCAGCTTGTGTTTTGGCCACAGCCAACGCATTCTCTTCTCCATCTCCGTCGCCTTCATCAGCAGTCTCTGCCGGCGATGCCGTCTCTTTCTCCTCCTCTCTTTGCTCCTTCCCTCCAGCCTCTTCGTTTTCCTGCACAATTGGAGTCAGAGGCGTTAGATCTAGACACGTCTTAGGAGGGGATGCTACTTTTCTCCTAGGAGGAGCGACTGGCTTGTCTATTTCTGAATCTTTTTTCCACAAATCCCGAACACAGACATTGCTCTCTTCCAAGGCTGCGGGATGATCATCTATACTTGTCCAGTCTGCTTCCTCTGAGGGAAACTCAAAGCAAGAGATGCTAAGTTCATCGACTGGGATTTCTGTTGGTTTTTCAACTGTTATAGACACACTCCTTACTGTCTTGGATTTACTCTTTTTTGCTGTTTGTGTGTCGTCTTCTTCCAGAAGTCGAGGGAAAGGCTCTATGTCGCACGGAGAAGAATTGGCGCTGGACCTGAAGAAGTCTGTAATATCCTCCTCTGAGTTAGGCACCTCTCCTTTTTCAGGTTTGGTCACAAAAACATCAAGATCATACAAATCCTCGGACATTATCCGAGGTCCTTCCTCTGGGCATTTTTCTTTATCTGTTGGTTCCCCCTCCACAACAGGAGTCTCATCTATCAGGACATATTTCTCTAAATATCCCCTGGCCTCTCGGTCTGAATGCCTGCTGTGGAAGGACTTCTCCGAGGTCACACTTTCAGTGTCTTCTTCTTTTTTCCGGCTGCCGAGTGCTTCCTCGTAAAGGTCTGTATAAAGAAAGGCCATGGCTTTGGGTTCCTCCAGCAAAATGGGATCAATAATTTTCGGAGGCCCTTCGGGTAGAAAGATTGGTGTGAGGACATCTTCTTGGCTTCCAAACAAATTCGAACCACTCTGTTTTGAGGGAAGCCTAGATAGTGCACTTTCTGCTGCTCCGCCTCCATCTGTTGCCCCTGGACCTTTCAGAAAGTATTCGTCTGTACCGCCATAAAAGACTTCATCTAAAAGCTCGTTAGCAAGTTCCACCAGACTGATTGTGTCTGACTTGTCAACATCTGCACCTTTGGTGCTGGTGCTTTCTTTAGTCTGTGCATGTTTCTCAGTGTACTGACTCTCAGTAGCAGTCTTTGCCTCTGGTTCCACCTGTCCTCCTGCAGCCACAGCAGGACCTCCTGGAGCTTGAGCATCAATCAGGGCGAATGCCTCAAAGTAGTCCACATTTCCTGCTGCTGCTCTGCTTTGCATTCTGGCCACGGGAGCTCCCGGTGGATCCATGGAATCTAGATCCACAGGAGGGTGGGGGCTGGCTTGGTAATCTATTGTTGGGCCCGTCTCTACTGAGATCAGCAGCTCATTTTCATGGATCTCCTCACTAGCTTTAGGAACAACACTTTCCTCCAGGTATGAAAGATTGTCCACCATTTCTTTGCTGACTTCTTCATCCACGGTGGCCAGTTTTTGGGGAACAACAATGTTGAGGATTTCAGAGCCTTCTGACACTAAGCTGAACAGCTGCTGCTCTTTGTCTTCCTGAGGATCAGTTGTTTCGTCTTGGTCTCCTTCTCCGTCACTTTTCAAATTTGGTTGAGAGACTTCCACTAACTCTGGCCGCCCTGAGATGTTCTCAGAGCTTTCTGCCAGGACTTCTCGCTTTCTATCTGCTTTGCTTTTCGGCCCACTTGCCCTCTCCTTGGTTGTCTTCCTTCTTGAGATAAGCTCCTCATCCATGACAAAAATGATTTTGCCTGCTGGATGAGACCCAGGTGTTGCAGGCTGTATTGCACTGAGATCCACAGAGGGGAGTCCAGCTTCAGACATCCATGGTGTGGTGCAGCGACTGGGGGTCGTCTCCCATGCGATTCCGCTGTCCTCCCCTTGCATAGTTACCATGGAGAAGGAGGAGTCCATCATTAGGCACTGCATCTTAGGCCGGACATTATCATCGTGGACAGCCTCGCGTAAGCTGAAGGCACAGTAGCGCAAAAATATTGGGAGGTTAAGGGAAAACTATACAAAATATGTCCTAATAACTTCTAAGTTGTGCAGGTGTTCTTTTGCTTTAATACTTTTTGCACTGCGCCTAAAGCGAGAGAAAGAGTCTCAACTTATATTCACCAAAGTCTGAACTGCATAAAGCATCACATCTATCAACCTTTGAAGATGCTTGTTGTGCTCCATGAGCATTTTTACGTCACACAAGTGTCATTAAGTAGGAAGAAAGAAAGAAATTTCACCCTGCAGAACTTCCCATTCTGCTTGACCAGTGCAAACATACGAACATGTGGCATTTCCTCCATAAATTCAGCATATTTTATTACTGTAAAATAAATGTTTCACCACAGACTCTAATTCCTAAATGATCAAAAACTTTCTTCTGTGGTAAAAAACAAAAACAAAATTGCAAAACAAATCTCATTAAGATGAAACTTTAACCTGCAGCATAAAGAGCACCTGTTTTGAAGGGTCTCCACTTCATCAGTAACATCAAGGTTTTGTTCTGTAATATCTTCAGATGTCAACACAGTCATCTCGGGGTCAACATCTGACTGTGCAAAATCCTCCATTGCTGTAGCCATTGTTAGCAGTATGGATCTGCTTCAGCCTCTCAACACGACTCGATGCTGCTCTGCTGATCACATACGAAGCGAGCGAGCGTGCTCGAGTCGGGTTTTCATGCTCAGCATAATCTTGAAATAGAAAACTTGCCTTCCACTGTTTCATCTGAAACATTTGCAGCATGCAGGGAGAGTAATTCGTCTCCTGTTCACAATGGTTGAACTCTTGAAATCACTACATACAGATAACAAGTTAATCTGGGTTAAGCAGTTGCAAATAATCTGAACTGTGAAAATGCAGGAACATTAAGGCAGTGTCTCTGTCTTATTTATTTTTGCCAGGTCTAATAATAATTTTTTCTTGGCATCATGTATCTGATATCATTAGTCTCTCTGTAAGCGAGTTAGAGGTAAGATTGTTTAAAATCTTTAAGCTGTTTTTTTTTCATGTGCAACAAATCACATGTCAATGAAAAATAGTAAAAACCAAAATTGTGATTAAAAAGTTAGACTTGTCATGCTTTTCTGTCCCACTAGTGAGCATTTTTTGTGGTAACTGGCCAAATAAGTTTTTAAAATCTGCCTTTCTTTCATTTTGATTGAGCCACCTGCTCGTGTCTGTCACACAGAGTGTCAGAGATGCTATGTGGGAAATGAAAGCGTGAAGGAGTTGGGGAGGGTTTAGTCAACATGTTCTATCTGGGTAAAAGTTCCCCAGTGTAAACTAGTCTGACATACCCTGTGCATCATAAAACTTTCCAGTGGGCATGCCAAACTGTGAATTTAATATTATATAAATTTTGAGGCAGTAATCACACACAACAAGACCGGGAAGAAGTAAAACTGAAAAGTCCAAGAATATAAATTAATCAATAAACACAAAACACTGGGCCAGTAATTTGACATTTATGTTAGGCTGCTGAAAGGTGTCTCTATAAGCGATTGCACCATAGGTTATACTTAGTTTGTTACAGGTCCTGTAGGAAAAAATGATAAAAGAAACTTTATCTCTAAGATCCAGAGAAGAAAACTCCCGTTATTTTAAAACATATATCATTAATGTCATGAATGCATATCATACTGAAATGCTGATTGTGCCTTCAACCCCATCACCATTTTCAACCCCCATAATGCAAAGTTAAGCCCCTATTACCGATGTTAATGAAAGTTCTCTTGGCATGCTCTGGCAATGAAACAGAGTATTTTTGAGTGAAAATTACGTGTTTCATAAGTGATCTTTAGCCATGGGACATTTCATCATTACATACTCACCAGAATTTACTACTACTTATCATGATTCTTGGGGTTTTCGCTATTTCCTCTGTATTATTTTAAGGTCTTTACCTTACAATATAAAGGACTTGAGACAACTGTAATTGGGATTTGGTGCTATATAAATAAAACTGAACTGAACTTCAGCATGATTTCAAATCATGATCACAATGATCATATGATAATTTTGTCTGTGACAGGGTTGAAACCCAAATGGATTTAGTGAGATTTAAATGCCTAATAATGACTTTGTGCCTAAAATCTGATCAAAGTACAAAAAATGTGTTTATTATACAAAAATATATTTTCTTTATTGTTACTGATATAATATAATAATACTCAGATGTTCTGAGTACCATTGCGTTATTGTCCTCTTTTATTTACGTCAGTTTATTTTACCCTCTACCGGATGTGAGGACATACATACTGCCAATAACGTCAAAACTGCAGGCGTTAACGTAGCGTGATGACGTCGTTGGTTAATGCTTCCCTCTGAGCAGAGGCGGCGGATGGAGCGGAGCTGATGAATGAGATGAGGGGCTAACAGAGGGCAGACGGGCTGATGATGAGAGAGGATGAACCAGCAGCTGAAGGAGCATCAGTCCTATTCTCCCACCATCTCAGATCCAGTTTACGCGAAACAACGCAAACAAAACAAGACGGAGAAATCTACTCGTTTGTGAATGAAGGAAAATTTTGTGGCGAACATCGACGTCGGTGAAGCTGTTTTGATTTTTTTTTTCCTCTTGGAGGAGGGCAGGACGTGATGATAAAACCCGGAGTGTACTCCAAGGGCTTTTTTGTGTTCTCTCCAAAAGCAGCGGAGATGAAGCCCCGTCTGGAAAGAAGATGTCTGTCACCACAGAGCGGCGTTAAATGTCTCACTTGCGGCGGTAAAACTCTTTAATATTTCTCCGATTTGAGGATTTTAATGGCACAGAGGACTTCAATCAAGAGCCAGCGACTTAAAGAGGGATTTATGAGTGTCGGAATTGAGGGGTGAATGTTAATTTTTTTATCCCAACGTCTGCCATCCCTATTCAGATTATACACCAGCCAACGGAGCATTTATAGCCAGCTAACGTCACATTTAGAGACTATAGGCAGTTTTATTTGCTAAAACACGTTAACATTTTTTCCCCTTCGATAATTTCACTCTGAATTTAAAAGCGCAACACGATCCCTTCGAGTCTAATGTGGTTATAAATCACACCATCCGTCTGCTGTCAGTTTTTTTCTCCTTCTTTTTTTAATAGCCCGAGTTGAGCTCCATAATCCTGCATTACTGTGGAGTTTGGTTGTGGGGTTTTTTAGCTAACGGCGGCGGCTACTAGAGCCAGAGCAGCGCGCGCGCGTGTTGTCAGTCATCATGCGTGCACCGACACGTTCGCACGGATGAAACCACCACCTATGCCAAAAATATGATGCACCCAGAGGGCACAACAACACGCCGAGCCATGTCGGACTGAGAACAGTGAGAGTGGGGCTTCGTCGGGCTGTGAGCTCACACAAACAAGCAGAGAGCGGCTTTCAATTGAGAGGGAGAGCGGATAAAAACAAAACAAAAACAAAGCTGCAGCTAGCCTGTCCGCACAGCTCTCAGGAGACCGCTGAGAGGATCATTTTCGACTCAACTTAGAGACCAGAATCCAGCTATAATGGGGTATGTAAAGTGGTGGTTCAGTGGAAGTTGTATTTCTCACTCCCCATGTCATGAGTGTGGCACACTTTGTTGTTGCAGATTTCAACACCCACAGCTGCCAGTCTGCTAGCTAACCCCCCTTGTCCTCTTACATAGAAAAAAATTACTGTAAACCACTATCCCATCATTATGTGCACCTAAAGCCTCCATACGCTGACATTTCAGCTTACAGAAGCCAATAAGGATGAGGCTGCGATGAAGTAAGCTACTGATGATAGGGAGAGCATATTTAATGTTTTGCCATGAGTAAATGTGGAAGGGGGGGGGCTCCATCACCACAGCTCCATTGTGGTGCTTACATGTGGCCGAGCCTGCAGATGTGTGGTGATTCTCCTGATCAAAAGCGACCTAGTTCCCACTCCAGATGATGTAGAATGTGATTGGTTTGTTGTCATATTGTAGTTGGGAAGGAGGAGAAGGGGATTGGTGAATGGCTTGCCTCCTCATCCTCTGTAATTCTCAAGGCCAGTGGTTGTAATCCAGTCAACAATCAATTTCTGAGTCGGTCAAAAGAGAGTATGTCCTACAGTATGTGTTTACACTGTCTCAATTAGCAATTCTCCCTGTTCCTGTCCTCTTTGTGCAGTTGTTGATCAGTTCAAATGTCACTGGCATGTTTTTGTTTTTTCAGTGGAAACTGAAACATATCTGAAGTTGCAGCAGTGACACACCCCTACCACTGGAATTCAGTTAGGACTTTGTAGTAAACAACAGCAAGCATAGTACATCCAGCAACAACACAATAAAATCCCTAAAATGACAATTACAAAGTTTTTATTTTTACTGGCTTAAAAATGGGTGCGCAGCTTCAGACAGTTATTCCCATACTGTTATTACAATGAGTCTGTGATATTGTAGAAGTCTGTGCAATTCATGTATTTTATCCTTATGCGGGTAACCTCTTTGATGTATGCCAATTGAATGCTTTTAAATTAAAAAAAAAATTACATACAGGGAGTGCAGAATTATTAGGCAAGTTGTATTTTTGAGGAATAATTTTATTATTGAACAACAACCATGTTCTCAATGAACCCAAACCCAAAGCTGAATCTTTTTGGAAGTAGTTTTTAGTTTGTTTTTAGTTTGAGCTATTTTAGGGGGATATCTGTGTGTGCAGGTGACTATTACTGTGCATAATTATTAGGCAACTTAACAAAAAACAAATATATACCCATTTCAATTGTTTATTTTTACCAGTGACACCAATATAACATCTCCACATTCACAAATATACATTTCTGACATTCAAAAACAAAACAAAAACAAATCAGCGACCAATATAGCCACCTTTCTTTGCAAGGACACTCAAAAGCCTGCCATCCATGGATTCTGTCAGTGTTTTGATCTGTTCACCATTAACATTGCGTGCAGCAGCAACCACAGCCTCCCAGACACTGTTCAGAGAGGTGTACTGTTTTCCCTCCTTGTAAATCTCACATTTGATGATGGACCACAGGTTCTCAATGGGGTTCAGATCAGGTGAACAAGGAGGCCATGTCATTAGTTTTTCTTCTTTTATACCCTTTCTTGCCAGCCACGCTGTGGAGTACTTGGACGCGTGTGATGGAGCATTGTCCTGCATGAAAATCATGTTTTTCTTGAAGGATGCAGACTTCTTCCTGTACCACTGCTTGAAGAAGGTGTCTTCCAGAAACTGGCAGTAGGGCTGGGAGTTGAGCTTGACTCCATCCTCAACCCGAAAAGGCCCCACAAGCTCATCTTTGATGATACCAGCCCAAACCAGTACTCCACCTCCACCTTGCTGGCGTCTGAGTCGGACTGGAGCTCTCTGCCCTTTACCAATCCAGCCACGTGCCCATCCATCTGGCCCATCAAGATTCACTCTCATTTCATCAGTCCATAAAACCTTAGAAAAATCAGTCTTGAGATATTTCTTGACCCAGTCTTGACGTTTCAGCTTGTGTGTCTTGTTCAGTGGTGGTCGTCTTTCAGCCTTTCTTACCTTGGCCATGTCTCTGAGTATTGCACACCTTGTGCTTTTGGGCACTCCAGTGATGTTGCAGCTCTGAAATATGGCCAAACTGGTGGCAAGTGGCATCTTGGCAGCTGCACGCTTGACTTTTCTCAGTTCATGGGCAGTTATTTTGCGCCTTGGTTTTTCCACACGCTTCTTGTGACCCTGTTGACTATTTTGAATGAAGCGCTTGATTGTTCGATGATCACGCTTCAGAAGTTTTGCAATTTTGAGACTGCTGCATCCCTCTGCAAGATATCTCACTATTTTTGACTTTTCTGAGCCTGTAAAGTCCTTCTTTTGACCCATTTTGCCAAAGGAAAGGAAGTTGCCTAATAATTATGCACACCTGATATAGGGTGTTGATGTCATTAGACCACACCCCTTCTCATTACAGAGATGCACATCACCTAATATGCTTAATTGGTAGTAGGCTTTCGAGCCTATACAGCTTGGAGTAAGACAACATGCATGAAGAGGATGATGTGGACAAAATACTCATTTGCCTAATAATTCTGCACTCCCTGTATGTTGATATTTTTAAGCCTTCGTGCTGATAACAGCTGGAGCCTTTTGGGTGCACCTTTGTGCCTGCATCCATCTGTCCCATTCCTGTGTAAAGTCACTGCTATTTTCAGGTAGAACTAAAATGACAGTTCAGTAGACAGGCACGTGTTTTGATGAGCAATTAACCATCAAAGTGATTTATTTGAGCAATTTGTTAAAAAGCGCTTTTTCGGATAGGAATATTTGACAAGTTTATGGGAAGATTAGTGTGTCTGGGGAAAAACAAGACGTCGTATGCAGAGCTACAGCAATAAATCGGCTGATATTTGCTAATTTTTCATGTAGATGGCTCTGTTGGTGTATTTACCAGAAGATAAGCAACAAGAAATAGGCAAAATTTAATGTTTATTTTTCACATTTATTCCTAATTTTTTTTAAAAGTGAAAGCAAATGGGTGTCTGAATCTTTTTAAATATTATTATAGGTCAGAATATTATGGGTCTTAAGCTGGCGCTGTGAGCTGTGGCTGATTAATGAAATGTTTTTGTATATAAATTGACATGTTCTCAGCTGCTGTTTTGTGATTTCAGTTGGGTTTCCTCAAGACAAGCCAGTCTTTCATAACTTCTTTCACTTCCTCTATGAGCTTGTGTTATTTTCAGTGTCAAAGAAGAGTCGTTACAGAAGGGCTCGGACTTTCTGAACTTCTTACATTCAGACAAAGAGAGCATCAGTGGAAAAAACACAGGACTTCGTTATTGTCATGAGAAATAGTTTGAAAGTGTCAGGCGAGCCGAGTGTCCCACGCTTGCTCTTTCTCTTTTGTCGGCTGCTGAAAGACTAGAGGTCTGTGAGCGGCATATGGGCGTTTGGGACTGGAGGCTTCGCCTTGCCAGGCTCCTGCTGCCTCCCTCTGCGAGTGGGCTAACCCACAGGGATGCTGCGATCGGATTGGCCGAGAGAGCGTGTAGGAAGGAGAGGGAGCGACGGAGTTGGAGGATGTTCACAGCTCATGACCACATGGGCAGTTGCCATGACAACGTAACAGCTAAGTTAGTAATGCGGAGTTATTATTCCTATGCATAGCAAACATGGGCTGCAGCTGTCATTGCTTTCACTCAGTGGAGTTTTGGCTTGTAGTCAGATTTGTTTTCAATATTCTTCTTGATATAGTCCTTCATATATAGTATAGACAGGATAGGTAAAAAATGATTTACGATTTATAAAGAAGAAATAAATGAATCTAACATAAAATTCGAGACTTAATAAAAATAAAAGACATTTCAAAGTTCAGCGGGGGATCAAATAATTTTTCCACTGTATACATCTCTTATATCTGTGACCTGTGAGGCACAACTTTTACTCCGAAGACAAACCTCCAGTTTGTTTTTTCATGTTTCACGAAAGCTGAGAGAGTGTTAGCAGATAAGTCAAGACTTCAATGCTTGCTATGAGCAACCACAGCAATCTGCTAATGACCAATGCAATTACAAAGAGGGCCTTCGTCCAGAGTCCTCTTTGCAACCGATTTTATATAGCAGCAGCCAAATATAAACCAATCAGTTAGGAAATACGCATTTTTTCCCGCCTTTTGACCAGAGGACGGCAAGTAGTCGCAGATCAGACTCTAGTGCTGTGTGATCGAGGCCCAATGTGCTGATAGGCTGATATCAGCTAGCAAACCAAACATCAGCCAACACCTTTGTTTGGGTTGTTAGGATTGGGTAGTTTGTGATTACCCGAATTAGTGATAGTTGTTGTTTTTGACGGGAATGGGATTAATTTTCTTATTTAATAGTCTGTTGACTGTAAAAAAGAAAATAAAACTACCATGGTAGATACTATATCGGTAAAACATAAGCACTAATAGGAGCTGGCCATGTTATGCACACTTTAGCAGCACTATTTTTTTCTTCACAAACCATGGCAGAGAGTAAATGTAAAGAAGTCTCCATCTAATGGATTAGTACTTAAAAAACAACGTCAATTCATGAAGAAAATGAAAAAACTAGACCTAAAACTGAATGTGTGGTTGTGCACCCTGTTCATTTACTACCGTCTGTTATCCCCACCTGTTCATTCATTTCCTGGCTGCGGGCGAAGGCGCTCTGCATCCGATTGCTTTGTTTAGTTTCTTGCCAGTTTTATCAGTTTTAAAACCCAAATAATCCCAAACAGAAGATTAAATATTCTTTTTGCACAGCTGATTCTTGTGGACTTTTCCTTCTTACGCACGTGCACACAGACACACAAACACACAGAGCATGCATGTGCACTCATTTGACTGGCTGCTCATAAAAACTTCACCCATCTGTAGTGGATTCCAAGCATTTTCTGATAATTATTTTAAGCCAGACTGGATTAATGAGATGCTAATATATAAATGGTTGCATGAAAATATACAAAATTTAAATGTTTTTTTTAATAATGACTCTTTTGCACTATTTTTGCTGTAAACTAAATTACACATACTATGTATTAGTGCAAAAACAATTGGCAAGCAAAAATGAAGTTTGCTGGATTTAAGCTCTTAGATGTGAATAGTTCTGTTTGTTTGTTATATTCATAGATACTTTATTTATAGCCAGATGAAGTGGTGAAGTTATTAAGATTAATCAGATTAGTTGACACTTCAAGTTAACGTTAGTTGCATCCCAAATATGTGACCGATTAAGGAAATTGTTTCGCATCAGTCCCCAGACGTCATTAAATGTGGCAGGTATCAACAAACCTCAGTGTCCTGAGTGACTGTGACATGTCCTAATAGAGTCTTTGTCATTGGAAACTAATCTGAGCATTGTTTCGGTCACAAACAGTCCACATCTTTGTTTGCCACCATTGAAAACACCAGCGCTCGTGTGTGTCTTCTGCTGCTGTGAATGTTTCTGCTGATCTGACGACATCTGCACTCAGATTCACGTGCAAGTACATGTCATTGAGACTCGAACGCTAGGTTTCATTGTGAAAAGGGATTATGGGCTAACAATCGCCACGCTCTCATGGAGACACACTGCACCGGGGCAGAGTTTGATCTAGGCCACACTGTCAGACTAATGACCTGCACCCACTTCAAGCCCCTGAAAAGCCACAGCTAATTGAGACATTGACACAGTGACCAGCAATGCCTTTTATTCTTGTTTAAGAATTAATCAAACGTTGATTATATATGGCTTTTAAATTCATTTTAGCTTTGCATTCAATTCATTTTCAGTCTGAATAGCTTTACCTTTCTTTTTTATGTGTTTGTTTTACAGCAGCCACATTAGCTAGGATTATGTGCTTAAATTGGGAAGAGTTAAAAAAACAGAATTCATTTGATCTAGCGGTGAGAGTCTTTACACTATGGCTTTAAAACCAAGCACAAAAGAGTTGAGATTGAACTGAATAATACCTTTATGTGCTCTAGTTCCAATAGTTACCTTACACATTTTTCTATTGGCTTATAGAACTATTTTAAAACCACTTGACTATATATTTGCCTTAAAATCATTAAAAGAAATGGGATAACATTTGTCAGATTACTCAATTCATTCAACTGAGTAGCTACTTACAAGTTAGATTAACAGAGTCCATCTGCTGCATGTATTACATGCAGCAGATAGTTTCAGGATATCTTTCTGTATTTTAGTTTAATACAGGGGAATGTCACTGATACAGTTTATCACCAGTGAATTATTTTGAAAGTGTGTAATTAGCATCCTGCTGGTACTAAACATTATCTGTGTTGGCAGCCACAGTGCTATTGCTTGAAGTGCAGCTGCAAATATTTGTGAATATTTTCTTTTTTGTTACACAGATTATTGTTGTTATATGAAACTAGGGATGCACTGATCCAGCTTGATCTGTTTTATTTGTCTTATTTATTTGCACTTGTCTTTACAATCACATTGCCTTCCTCCTTGGTATATTAGCTGTGCACCAGTTTGCTGCAAACAACATGAAACTAAATTGATCTGTCAGGAGCATCTGATCTAGGTTTTTGAGTCAGGATCGGCGCAATAGCCAAACCAAATATTGCATCACCAGTTGAAACATTAGAAAGTCAGTCAGAGGTGATGTTAGCTTAATTGGCTTGCCTTGACACAGCTTTAAAAAACAGCTCACAATAGTTAAAAAAATTCATGAGCCAGTTTGTGCTGTTCTAATTATCTTGTCCGAAACCTTGCTTGTTTTGCATAATATCTCATTGATAACATCTCCTGGTAGATATCAGGTTAGAGCTGCTGTAACCAAATCATGTCAGAGGAAGTCTTTATTGTGAACTCTGACTCGCACGTAACCTCCAAAGCAAAGAGTGCTGTTGCATTCAGTCTCTCCTAGAGCTTTACTTTCATCCAGTAAGCGCTTCTAATGAGTTTATGTCCTTTAGTGTATTTATATGGTTCTTTACTTCCAGCTTGCATGAGCTGATGAAGCCGGTGTGACTCCCATGTACACATCGTTACATCATTAACTGTGTCAGTGTTTAAATAAGCCTCTGCTCTGCTATCTTAATTAACACAGTGAGATGTGACAGGATATTCCCAGAGATGGGAACAATAGCTGGGCTCAGAGGAGTCATCCCATATGGAAAAGATATATATAAATCTTATAAAGTTTGTATCTGTCTTGTGTGAAACTTGTATGAAAAGCATATAAGTGTGAAAACAGATATAAGATCCCTTGAAAAATTATATAATGAAACTTGTATGTTTTGGATTCTTACTAAAACAATGTATGAAAGTAATGCGAAAGTGGCCACTTTCATGAGTAAATCATGTAATCCTTATATGTGATTACTCATGAAAGTGGCCACTTTCATGAGTAATCACATATAAGTTTTTACTATTTCTTTTCCGTATGGGATGGAACACTTAGCTGCCAGACAAGGAATCATATCTACTTTCCCTAAAAGCCTGGCAGATAGACATCTCAGAACCAGAACTGCATTAAAGGAGTCATGTTGAAATAAAGAGCTTGTTATAGTACTGAGCTACACACAGAGTTACTAGCTGCATTTAGATCTGTTGTCTAACTTGAGCAGCTTTTTGACTAATTGTAACTAGACTGAAGCTGCAGTCCTCTCAGGACCATGTCTGTTTTCGTCTGGTAGCCCAGAGCGTGAAAGTCGATCTCTGTCAACCCTGACTTAATCCAGTACGCGCTGGAAGTAATACCCATTTTGCATGTTGATATGACACTATCTGTTTCAGATACAGTAACCAAAGCATTTATAGATGTCACTGTCAGCTTTACCTTTTGTTAGCTGTAGCAGCATTAGTTGGTCTGCGCGTAGTGTCCCAGCTGTTGATCATTTTGAGAACAGTCATAATTTTCAGATTGGAGTTGAAAATCTATTTTAAGAAAAGCTGAGATTGTATTTCTAGATAAAAGTCTGGAATTGTGCTTTCACATTAAATGTTTTTGTTATTTTTGCAAGGTTGAGTACAGTCTCCATCTTTATGTCTGTCCCTTAAATATTCTAAATATATCTGCTCTTTATTTCCTGTGGATTTCCTTCATCACTGTGACCAGTTGCAACCAGAACAGTCAAAGCTTGTTTTTAATCCAAGACCCTGGGAGCTTTTCATCCATAGCAATGTTTGGAAGTCATCCAGTATCTGCTGATCTCTGTATGTTGGCACAGGTGCTTCCAGGTCACCTTTGGCTTCATTTGTTCACCTCATCTCAGTGTGCACCCCGCTGGTTAGGACCAGCCTGCACACACTTGCACATAAAAAGTAACAAAAATATAACACCATGTCAGTTTTCCTGTCAGAAGTCACTCTGGCTTGTCAGGTGGAGCTGTGGCTGCGATGGGTGCTGCTGGTGTGAAAGAGGCACTTAAAATGAAAGTGACAGCCAAACAGCAGCAATCAGCTCCACATCTGCACCTAACGAACGGATATGGAAGCATACCAAGATTCCTTCAGTATCTGGACCCACATGATCGTGATAGTCCAATGATAAGCCTGTTTTTCTAACAAGTCTAATCCCTTCTATCTCCGACAAGTTGCTCAGCAGCATCACCAGCTTTTGCTTGCTGTAGAGCTTTGCTGCCGATGGGTCCTGAGGTCGTCCGATCATCCTGGTCATGTAGAGATGTGCGTTTTTTGGTTTCTGTGTATACTCCGCTGTATTGTTTACCTCTATTATTTAAGAAGAATTAACTTGTCTCTGCTTCTTTTGCTGCTTAAAAAAAACAAAGCTTAATTCCAGTCTGATTTTTTATCAACGACACACTCAAAAAGAGACAGTAGGTTTCAGAAGGACAATAAAAGATGCCTCCACAGTCAAGCGCAGTTATAGTGGTTGACTGCACAAATCATTTTCTGGTCCCTGAGACTAAAACATGTTTCATTTGTACAGAAGAAAAACATTTTTCTCTTCTATAATTTCTACTAAGTCTTTACTTGAAATGCTGTTCACATTTTGATGTTATGTGCAAAGTGCAAAAGTGAAGTATACCTCGTAATGATACATCTTAAAAGGGGGTGTCAAGCTTAATTTAAAAGAGAACTGCCTCGGAGGCTAGATACATGCAGTTAAAGGACCTGCATTTATCTAATGTGAAATGCATGCTGCACCTAATCTTCTGTGTACATCTTAGGTCCAAGGCCTCAACCAGTCATCCAAATCTCCATTTAGTCAAGCAAGCCTAAAAGTCTTGCTAGCTATGGCTTGTCTGGGTTGGTGTGTGGATAAGCACATATTGCTGTGCAGACCACAGATTAATTAAAGTGTTAAATCTAAGCTGGACTAAATTTTGCAAAGGGCAGGATTTGGCACACAGACTTTGACTGAAATATGACATGAAGGATGCTGCATTATGGCTTTCAACGTTTCCACATTTGTTATTTTTTATTAATTTTTACAAAATCTTTGAAGGTCTTTCATTTTTATGTGCTTTCTAGAACATTTTTGTACTGGCAGATGTCTTAATGATTTTGTCTACATCAGTTTGGGTCTGTGTCAGATTATCTTGATATATAATGCAACTGATATCACAGTCAAATGCCCATGCATTCCACTGTTCCAGTTACATTAATGTAATCTAAATCCCTACATTGTGGCTGATTGCATAAGTTGTATTATGTTCACCTTTGCCGGTAGACACACTTACGCACTTGCTCTCAGTGTGAATGGCTGCTGGCTTTTTTTCTTCGTCCATTGTTCAGCATCTGCTAGTTCAACAACAGAGTAGGTCTGTGAATTATGGATGTGCGGGGATGAGAAATGGCGTCTTCTGATTCATTATGTTGTTTGAGACTTCCTTTCCGTGGCAGTACAGGACAGAGTTGGATATTTCCGTTTACATGTATGCTTTAGCTTTGGCAGTGCTGGTAGGTTGGTGCACCACTTTAGTCACTACAGCTGGGTGGACCACTAGAGAAAAACATTGTTTAAAAATCATTGTTTAGGATTATCCCGTGAGATATCTCAGTATCTACCAGATGATTACAAAATGTCTCTGTAGACGGATACAATTTGGAACTGACATTTATGCCGCTTTTGAATGGGGTCACATTAACTTGTGAACACACAGGGGCCTGTTCTCCACATGTGGATTAACCTTTTATCCGGATGAGCAGTCCATAGTAATGGAGACAAATATGGGATTTCCTGCTACTGCTCGTAAACAGTTCCGAATGAAATAAAGAAATTACACCAAGACCTGTGATATGACACAAGCAGCAGGGGATAAAAAGTCAAAATTGATGTCCTGCCAGTTGGTCCATGGAGGTAAAACCACCTCTTTATTAATAATATTCATAGTAAATATTCTGTAATCAGATAGCTTAAAAAAAAAAATCTGTTCGCAGTCTTTCTCCCACATGGACAGTGTTTTCTGACTAATACACCAGGTGAGCAGAGAAGCCAACATATTTAAAAGTCTTTTTTTGTTCTTTTGTCTTTGTTGTGCTGCTGTTTGCTCTGAATATTAGGGGATAACGGATGAAAGCTCATTATCACAGTGGACAAAGGAGGTCTGCTTTCAGCTTTATACCACCTTTTTTTAAATGATGGTTTGTGCAGTATTAGGCTGTGACCTTTTGGGAAGCGACTGAAAGAATGAGTTGTCAGAAATTAGCTTCCTCCAAAGGGTCTGTGTGCTCTCCGATAGAGGCAGAGTGAAGAGCTCCATCATTCAGGAGGGACTCCTTTCAGTCAGTGAACAGAAGTACACAACCAGTACACAACCAGTGTTGGTCTCAGATATTTTTCATTGCTGTCTGACTGTTTTTTCCTGATCTAGGGCACTTTGGGAGAAAAGTAAACTAGGATTTTTGACACTTTTTAAGGACCAAATACAAACCCGATCAAAAGTTTAAGACCACGTGAAACATGGCAAAAAAAAATTTTTGCATGTTTTGCAACTTTCCCTTTTTGAATGTGGTCGGGTTGTTGAACTGCAAAAGCAGGATCTCTTGCAGTGCGCCATCGCTGATGAGGTGGGACGCAGTAAGACAGTTATTTGAAATTTCTTTAATGATCCTGAGGGTTATGAAACAAAAAAGTCAAGTGGAAAAACCCCCCAAAATTTCACCAGTACTGAGCTGGGGGATCCAATTGACGGTCCATCAAGACACTGGACGATCCTCGACCTAAATTAAGGCCATTACTGGTGCTGACTGCAGGCCCATAACCATCAGACAGCTTCTGAGACTGGAAGGCTTCAAAAACAAAAAATGTCTTCAAAGGCCTCATCTCCTTGAACGCTGCAGAACTGACCGCTTGGACTTTGCACTTTCAGAGTACCAAACATGGGACATTGAAAGGCAGAAGAAAGTTCTGTTCTCTGATGAGGAAAATATTTGACCTTGATGGTCCTGATGGTTTCCAACGTTACTGACATGACAAACAGATCCAACCTGAGATGTTTTCTATGCACCACAGTGGAGGGGGCACCATAATGTTCTGGGGTGCTTTTTCCTTCAACGGAACCATGGAGCTTCAGGAGGTGCAGGAGCGTCGAACGGCCGCTGGCTATGTCCAGATGTTGCAAAGAGTGTCCCTCATGACTGAGGGCCCTCGCCTGTGTGGTAATGACTTGGGTTTTTCAACAGTACACAATGCCTGCAGGTCAAGAGACTTCTTCCAGGAGAATAACATCACTCTTTTGGATCATCCTACATGTTCCCCTGATGCAAATCCAAGTGAGAACCTTTGGGGATGGATGGCAAGGGGCATTTACAAAAATGGACAACAGTTCCACGCAGTAGATGCCCTTCGTGCAGCCGTCTTCACCACTTGGAGAAATGTTCCCACTCACATCATGGAAACGCTTGCATCAAGCACGCCACAACGAATTTTGAGTGATCAACAATAAAGGTGGAGCTACTCATTACTGAGTTCATGTTTGGAACTGTGATTTCTGTTTTGTGGGAGTTTACAGGTTTATTTTGGAGGTGTGGTCCTAAACCTTTGATCAGTTTTTTCAGTTTAAGCGTTGTTTTCAATAAATTGCATGCTCAAAAAATGTTTGTGTCAGTCCCATTTCTTCTTGTTGCATGTTGAAGTTCTACTTGGAACCTTGTTACAATCTAAACATGCAAAATATGATTTTTTTTGCCATTTTTCAAGTGGTCTTAAACTTTTGATCCGGACTGTATTTCTCTTGTTTTTCCTCTTCCAAACTACTGTTTAATTGAATCGTTCACATCTTTAAGCCATCCTAATCTGAAACTTTTAAACATCCTCATCTGTTTCTTCCTCTCTCTGTGCAGAGAGCAGCCCATCTTCAGTACGCGGGCCCACGTCTTCCAGATAGACCCGAACACCAAGAAGAACTGGGTTCCCACGAGTAAACATGCCGTCACAGTGTCGTACTTCTTCGATAGCACCAGGAATGTATATCGAATCATCAGTCTGGATGGATCCAAGGTGTGTACAAGTAAAGCCAGTTCTTAACCCGACCTGGTACAGGATTGCAGTTTTAACCTATGTTTACATGTTTATCTACATCCTTTTGATTTCATCGAACTTCTTTTACGTGCTTTGCTATAGTAACATTACTTGTTCAGCTATCAAACAATTACGTATTTTTATCGTAGAAATGCTTTCGTCCACCACACATTCCACCACCCAAGAATAATTTTTTGGATTTCACCAAAGTGGAAGTAAAGCACTCTTCCGCAGCGTGTCTTTTGTCCCGTCTCCCTCACCCTCAACCAGTCAGTGAAGATGGCCTTCCCTGAACCCGGCTCTGCTGGAGGTTTCATCCTGTTGAAAGGGAGTTTTTCCTTCTCACTGCCAAGTGCTTACTGATACAGGGCAATTTGATTATTGGGGCTTTCTCTGTATAACTTTTCATGTCTTTACCTTACAGTGTAAGGCACCTTAAGGCGATTGGTGTTGTGATTTGAGGCTATGTAAATAAAACTGAATTGAATTGAAGTTTTAATTGTATATAAATATATTCATATAAATAATTGGAAACACTGGTTTTCCATCAGTGCATATTCTTTGTGACTGCTGTGCCTCAGCCGGGCCTCTCTCCTAGAGCAGTGAAGTTGAACTCAGGCCCGTCATATCTATGTGGCAGTGATTATTTTAGTCTTGAGATAGGTGCAGGGGTGGAGTTAGCATAGTTATGCAAGAGTCTCTATGGGTGACTAGCAGTGCTGTTGTTGAACCAGCAAGTTAGCTGTGCTGTGCTGGAAATAGCAGCAGTCGGGTGGGCTGGTGCTTGGAGGACATTATTATACAGACAACAAGAAGGATTCTCAGCAGAGACACACAATGACTGGTGTTACTTGCAAAGTTCCAGAGGGAGCAAACTTTTGACATGTTTGACATGTTAGTACACCCATGGATCCTAGAAATACACAAAAAGTGGTTATAACCTGTTTGTTAATAATAAGAGTTTTCAAAACTTTATAGTGAGTTCATCCATTTTTTGGCTTCTTGGTTGCACATTTAATAATAATAATTGCATTTATATAGCGCTTTTCGAGACCCTCAAAGTGCTTTACAATTCCACGATTCATTCACTCTCACGTTCACACACTGGTGGAGGCAAGCTACAGTTGTAGCCACAGCTGCCCTGGGACAGACTGACAGAAGCGAGGCTGCCATATCGCGCCATCGGCCCCTCTGGCCATCACCAGTAGGCGGTAGGTGAAGTGTCTTGCCCAAGGATACAATGACCAAGATCGAACCGGCAACCTTCCGGTTACAAGATGAGCTTCCCAACCCCCTGAACCACGACTATTTTGGTTTACTCAGCAGCAGCAAAAGCAGGCAGATGTTTTCAACAACAGGAAAAAAACTGTCCGACATGCAACCTGCTCCAGCTGCTAGCTGCTGAGCTTTTAACAGCTCAACAAACACAGTCATAATTACTCATAATGTTTCTCCCTCACTGCTGCTGATTGTGTAAATGGGCAACTGTTTGCAAGATCAATTAAAAAGTTGATTTTATGTCAGTAGTTTCTGCTGCCCCCAAGTGGTTCATGAAATTGATATCACAAGCTAAAAACAGCCACTTGCAAATTGTTGACATTTGCCTACCCGCTGTGTTCAAATGCTTATTTTGAAAACCATGAATGTTTGTTTCTGCTCTTCCCTTCTGTTAACTTTCTTACAGCCTGTCAAATTTTAGAAACCACTGTTATGTGTTACTGTAAGTGTATAACTAATGAGAAACATACATATATATTTGGTAAATCAGCAGTTTTTTCTACCAGGTCAGACTTTTTTTGGAGGTTTATCTTGGGTGTTTGGTGAAGGAGTCAAAAAAAAAAAGAAAAATCAATACAAAACTGCACTCATAAAAGTTACTTTTTTTAAATCTAAAAATTCCCATGAACCATGAGCAGTCTAGAATGATCCAGCCTTACTTACTCCACTACTTGGGCAGATTCCATCCAAGAACTAGTGCAAATTTTATTGTTTTTATATTGTTTTAAAGACCACATGTACAGACGGAGATACCCATGCACCTCCTCACAGAACCGCTCTTTAAATTCAGTGTCCATCCTGTTTTCCTCTGTTTGTTCATGTGCACTTACAAAGTAGTGGTCACAACACATTGGAGGGTACACATGGCTTCTGCCCCATGATGGTAGGCCACTCCACACTGCCCCGGACCCCTCCTGCTGTAGTGGGCTCATGTCACTCTCTTGGTCTGCGTGCGGCCATCCCTGACCACCAGGCTTGTGCACTTCGATCAGGTTTTGACAGTCTGATGGAGTCATTTCCAACTGCATAAAGCTCAAGAAAAGCAAGCATGCTGACCTTGAGCTGACAGTGATTTCTTTTCTTTAGCTCTAAACTCTCTTTGGCTTGAATAAGCTGTTCATGTGTACATTTGATTATGACGTTCTGTCATGTGCAACTTGTCCCCAACAGGCCATTATAAACAGCACCATCACCCCCAACATGACGTTCACCAAGACATCGCAAAAGTTTGGCCAGTGGGCGGACAGCCGAGCCAACACTGTCTACGGCCTCGGCTTCTCATCAGAGAGCCACCTGGTTAAGGTGAGAAACTGCCGATGCCCTATCAGAAACCAGAGCTCGCTGCTCAGTTGCCAGCCGTGCTGTAGTATCAGTTGTTTCTGTTACTTCAGTTTGCAGAGAAGTTTGCAGAGTTCAAGGAGGCGGCACGGTTAGCCAAGGAGAAGTCTCAGGAGAAGATGGAGCTCACCAGCACGCCCTCTCAGGTAACAGACATTAAAAACACTACCGCTGCCTCAGACCTAGTACCACCACCACAGGTGATGCAGAAGTGCTGGCAACTTGTTGTAATACAAACCCAACTGTTGAGACACTGTGCAAAGTGTAAAAACACAATGCAAGAATTTGCAAATCTTATAATCCCATATTTCCTTCATTATATAACATGAGTGTTTAAACTGAAAAAATCTGCAATTTTAAGAAAAATGCTGGCTCATGTTGATTTTTGACAGCAGAAACACATCTCAAAGAAGTTGGAACAGGGCCGTGTTTGTCACTATGTAGCATCTTCTCTTCTGTTAACGACAGTTTGTAACCATCTGGGAACTGAAATATTAGAGAATATAGACAAAGCTAACACGAGTAAATACAAACTGCAGTTTTTAAATGATGATTTTATTTACCAAGAGAAAAGAGGTATCCACACATACCTGCCCCCCTCAATGGAATAACTTGTGCCACTCCTGGCAGCAATAACTGGCAATGAGTCTTTCACGTGACTGTGGAGGAATTTTAGCCCACTCTTCTTTGAAACATTGTATTAATGTAGCTCCATTGGTTTTTGTTTTTCTTCTTAGCCTGTTCAAGGTCATGCCAAAGCATTTTAATCAGATTTAAATTTGGATTTTGAGCTGGATACTGAAAGAAAACCTTCATTTGAGGTGGACTTGCTGGTTTGTTTCAGATTGTAAATTGAAAATGAAAATTCTCCTTCATGATTTTCTCAGTAGACATTAGAAATTGTTGTTCCATACGTTTTGGCGTCCCAGGTCCTAAAGCAGCAAAGAAGCCCCAGACTATCACACTACCACCACCATGTTTGACAGTTGGTATGATCTTTTTATGAAATGTCGTGAGTTTTACAGCAGATGTAACGGGACTCAAACCTACCATCAAGTTCAACTTTTGTCTCATCAGTCCACAGAATATTTTTACAAAAGTTCCCAAGATGTTTGTTGCAAATGTGAGATGAGCTCTTGTGTTCTTTTGGTCAGCAGTGGTTTTCTCAGTGGATGCCATTTTTGCCAGTCTCTGTCTTATACAGACAGAGACTGTTTTAAAAAAAAAACCCCAAAAAGATTGTCATCAACAACTACAGTAATGGAAAAATGTGACTGGTTTCTGAGTTTCACCCCAGCTGTGAAACTCAGAAACCAGTCTTACTTGTTATCATCTATCGTCCACCTGGGCCTTACACAGAGCTTCTGTCTGATTTCTCAGACTTTATATCTAATTTAGTTCTGAGCTCAGATAAAATAATTATTGTGGGTGATTTTAACATCCATGTAGATGCTAAGAATGACAGCCTCAACATGGCATTTAGTCTGTTATTAGACTCAATTGGTTTCTCTCAAAATGTAAAAGAACCCACCCACCACTTTAATCACACTCTAGATCTTGTGTTAACATATGGCATAGAAACTGAACATTTAACAGTGTTTTCTGAAAACCCTCTCCTGTCTGATCATTTCCTGATAACATTTACATTTACAATAATTGATTACACAGCAGTGGAGAGTAGACTTTATCAAAGTAGATGTCTTTCTGAAAGCGCTGTAACTAAGTTTAAGAATATAATCCACCCACTGTTATCATCTTCAATGCCCTGTACCAACATAGAGCAGAGCAGCTATCTGAACGCTACTCTACAGAGGTCGATTATCTTGTTAATAATTTCACCTCCTCACTATGTACGACTCTGGATACTGTAGCTCCTGTGAAAACTAAGGTCTCTAATCAGAAGTACCTGACTCTGTGGTATAATTCTCAAACACGTAGCCTAAAGCAGATGACTCGTAATCTGGAGAAGAAATGGCGTGTCACAAATTTAGAGGATCATCATTTAGCCTGGAGAAATAGTTTGCTGCTTTATAAGAAAGCCCTCCGCAAAGCCAGAACATCTTACTATTCATCACTGATTGAAGAAAATAAGAACAACCCCAGGTTTCTCTTCAGCACTGTAGCCAGGCTGACAAAAAGTCAGAGCTCTTGTGAGCCAACCATCCCTTTAACGTTAACTAGTAATGACTTCATGAACTTCTTCACAAATAAAATTTTTATCATTAGAGAAAAAATTACCAGTAATCATCCCACAGATGTAATATTATCTACAGCTACTCTTAGTACCATTGATGTTAAGTTAGACTCTTTTTCTCCAATTGATCTTTCTGAGTTAACTTCAATAATTACTTCCTCCAAACCATCAACGTGTCTTTTAGACCCCATTCCTACAAAACTGCTCAAAGAAGTCCTGCCATTAATTAATTCTTCGATCTTAAATATGATCAACCTATCTCTAATGATCGGCTATGTACCACAGGCATTCAAGCTAGCTGTAGTTAAACCTTTACTCAAAAAGCCATCTCTAGACCCAGCAGTCTTAGCTAATTATAGGCCAATCTCCAACCTTCCTTTTAGGGCTGGGCCATATTATACCGTTCACGGTAATACCGGTATAATGTTAGGCAACGATAGGAAAATGAAATATCGCGATAGAATGGGAGTAAAACGCGCATGCGCAGTGCCTTTGTTTTCATACGCACATGGCCGATTGTTGAGTGAAACAGATGAACCAGAATTGGTTTGTAAAAATGGTGCAACTTCCGTGATGTGGAACTGGTTTGGTGTTTGTCCGTCAGATACACAACAAAGCACATTTTTTTGCAGAACATGCAAGCGGGCCGTCGTTATTGTCGTATTTGTCGGACTAAGATGCTCTTAAATCTGGGAGTAATCTGGGTCCTAAACTCCGTATGCTTCAGGTCAAACAACACTGCAGCATCACTTAGAGTTAAAAACTGTCTAAATTCTTTCATCTTTAATAAAACGATCAGCATTGCTGCTTTACCAGGTGTAACTATAAAGTTTAACTTCCAGGCATCCATGAAAACAAAAGTTATTACATTTAACGGAGTTAGAAGTTAGCAGGAAGCTAGCGGAAGTTAGCTCGCTAGTTTCGCTAGTTACCTAAGCATGATATTGCATGTTCTGACTGAGAGATTTCTGAAAAAAATCAAACGTACAGCTCTGCTATCACTTCCAACATAAATGAAGACAGGAAACTAAACAGCAGTGACGTTTGTAGGGTTACTGAAGTTGGGCTAGCTTGTATATAATGATGTGCTACGTGATCGCTAGCGACACAGCTATGTTAGCATAACATAAACAGTGAAGCTGGAGGACGAACACTAACACTTTTCCACTTATAAAAGTTAACGTGAAGGTTCTTCATGGTTAGAGACAAATGCAATCGCATGGCAGGATGCTGTAAACGGACCAAACTTCAGTCAGGAGAACAACTGAGCTAATCCATCCACAATACGAGGTTAGTCATTAATATACTGCAACAACATGGGAATAGAGCAGCTGCCAGAGAATTCAACATTAATGAATCAATGGTACAGAAATGGAGGAAGCAAGAAGAATGAGTTTAATAAAGTTTGATTTATCTGACTGCTTTGTTTCGCTTAATGTGCCTTATAATCCTGTGCACCTTATGGTCCGAAAAATACGTACTGCACACTGCAGTTTAATGTTGCAAAGCACCTCTTTTTAACTTCAGTGGATATTATACATGGTTATGCTCAGGATGTGTCAGCCCATTTCTACTGGAAATGCCTTTTGGTTAAACTTTCAGCAAGGAATTTGCATTTGCACTGTTACATTTTTATAAAGCTTTAATGTACATAAAAACCAGCTTCTTGTTTAAGTGAAAATAAATGGAAGGTTGTCTTTTTGCGCTAGTAATGTTGTGGAGTTGTATTTTGTCTCGCATCAATTATATCGTCGGTTATATCGTTATCGCAAATTTTCAAATATATATCGTGATAAATATTTTTGGCCATATCGCCCTGCTCTACTTCCTTTCATATCAAACATCCTTGAAAGAGTAGTTGTCAAACAGCTAACAGATCATCTGCAGAGGAATGGTTTATTTGAAGAGTTTCAGTCAGGTTTCAGAGCTCATCACAGCACAGAAACAGCTTTAGTGAAGGTTACAAATGATCTTCTTATGGCCTCTGACAGAGGACTCATCTCTGTGCTTGTCCTGCTAGACCTTAGTGCAGCGTTTGATACTGTTGACCATAATATTCTATTAGAGCGATTAGAACATGCTTGTAGGTATTACAGGTACTGCACTGCAGTGGTTTGTATCACATCTATCTAATAGACTCCAATTTGTTCATGTAAATGGAGAGTCCTCTTCACACACTGAGGTTAATTATGGAGTTCCACAGGGTTCAGTGCTAGGACCAATTCTGTTTACATTATATATGCTTCCCTTAGGCAGCATCATTAGAAGACATAGCATACATTTTCACTGCTATGCTGATGACACGCAGCTCTATCTGTCCATGAAGCCAGATAACACACCCCAATTAGTTAAACTGCAGGAATGTCTTAAAGACATAAAGACCTGGATGGCCGCTAACTTTCTGCTTCTTAATTCAGAAAAAACTGAGGTTATTGTACTCGGCCCTGAAAATCTTAGAAATATGGTATCTAACCAGATTCTTACTCTGGATGGCATTACCTTGGCCTCCAGTAACGCTGTGAGGAACCTTGGAGTCATTTTTGACCAGGACATGTCCTTCAACGCACATATTAAACAAATATGTAAGACTGCGTTCTTCCATTTGCGCAACATCTCTAAAATTAGAAATATCCTGTCTCAGAGTGACGCTGAAAAACTAGTTCATGCATTTATTACTTCCAGGCTGGACTACTGTAATTCATTATTATCAGGATGTCCAAAAAACTCACTGAAAAGCCTTCAGCTAATCCAAAATGCTGCAGCAAGAGTCCTGACAGGGACTAGAAAGAGAGAGCATATTTCTCCTGTTTTGGCTTCCCTTCATTGGCTTCCTGTTAAATCCAGAATTGAATTCAAAATCCTGCTCCTCACATACAAGGTCTTAAATAATCAGGCCCCATCTTATCTTAAGGCAAGGCAAGGCAAATTTATTTGTATAGCACAATTCAACAACAAGGTGATTCAAAGTGCTTTACAGAGACATTAGAAACAAAAACAAATAAAAAGCATGATTTAAAATTGATTTAAACAAGCAAACAAACTAACTAACTAAACACACACATTTCACACCTGTTCGCGCGATCTGAACCCTTATCGTAAGGGGAGCTACCAGTCCTTCTGTGGACGAGCTACTTTCTATTTTAAATTCCCTGAATTTAAAATACTCTCTAGACCCAGTCTAGACCCAGTTGGGGAGCTACCCAGAGCTCTAATCCCACACCTGTTCGCGCGATCTGAACCCTTATCGTAAGGGGAGCTACCAGTCCTTCTGTGGACGAGCTACTTTCTATTTTAAATTCCCTGAATTTAAAATACTCTCTAGACCCAGTCTAGACCCAGTTGGGGAGCTACCCAGAGCTCTAATGATCTTGTAGTACCATATCACCCTATTAGAGCACTTCGCTCTCACACTGCAGGCCTACTTGTTGTTCCTAGAGTATTTAAAAGTAGAATGGGAGGGAGAGCCTTCAGTTTTCAGGCCCCTCTTCTGTGGAACCAGCTTCCAGTTTGGATTCAGGAGACAGACACTATCTCTACTTTCAAGATTAGGCTTAAAACTTTCCTTTTTGCTAAAGCATATAGTTAGGGCTGGACCAGGTGACCCTGAATCCTCCCTTAGTTATGCTGCAATAGACGTAGGCTGCCGGGGGATTCCCATGATGCATTGAGTTTTTCCTTTCCAGTCACCTTTCTCGCTCACTATGTATTAACAGACCTCTCTGCATTCAATCATATCTGTTATTAACCTCTGTCTCTCTTCCACAGCATGTCTTTATCCTGTCTTCCTTTTCTCACCCCAACCGGTTGCAGCAGATGGCCCCGCCCCTCCCTGAGCCTGGTTCTGCTGGAGGTTTCTTCCTGTTAAAAGGGAGTTTTTCCTTCCCACTGTCGCCAAAGTGCTTGCTCATAGGGGATCATATGATTGTTGGGTTTTTCTCTGTATCTATGAAGCGCCTTGAGGCGACTTTTGTTGTGATTTGGCGCTATATAAATAAAATTGAATTGAATTGAATTGAATACTTAACTCATGAATACTGACCTAAACTGAGGCAAGTGAGGCCTGCAGATTTTTAGAGGTTGTTCTCCTGGATGAGTTGTCAGTGCGCTTTCAGAGGAAACTTTGGTAGACTGGAACCTTGGAAAGGTTCACTACTGTTCGAAGTTTTCTCCATTTGTGGATAATGGCTTGCACCGTGGTTAGTTGGGGTCCAGAAAACCTGAGTTTCTTTAGATTGTGGTGTGAAGTGTTGCTTTTTGAGATCTGTAAACCTACTTCACTTTGTCAGTTTGTGAATACAATAACTCAAGAACGAAGTGAAAGTGAAAGTGGCCTCTCTAAGAGGATCTCTTTGTACTCAGTCACATTACTGTTACTAGTAAACTTAATTTGTTACAACATGTTCCTCCAGCTGTTTCTTTTGAGTACCCTTAATTTTTGCAGTAGTTTTTTGTGCCCATCACAACTTTCTTTGAGACGTGTTGTCGTCGAAGTCAAAGTGAGCTTGTTTTTTCTTAAGATGGTACATTTTAATACAGTCTACCACCATCACACTTTTTCAGATACTTGCAAGCCAGGCACGTTATTCGTTCCCAGATTTCAGACTCAAGCCCTCTACCAGGGCCTACACTATTAGAAACTCTCCTACAACTTAGTCCAACCAATATAGGGCTGATCACCGTGCTTTACAATGAAATGTTAAACTTGACACGTACCTCCTCATCCAAACTCAAAACACTATAAGAAGAAGACTTAGACTTAGACTCAGATCTGAATCTGCTAAAGACTGCTGTTTTAAAGTATATATCTCTAATATGGTCACCTGTGTGAGCTGTCGGCACAGAGCATCTACTGTTTAAACCTGCTTCCAAGGGGCAGCCAATCAGAAGATAGTTGACTAAAAGGGTGCACAAACACCTTTTTTTGACACAGGGTGAACTTAGGGGCTGCACAAAGGGTCTGTATAAGATAAGATGATTAAGTATTATTGTGAATCATGCAAAGCTATCAATTCTTAGGTATCTCTATGAGGTGAATGAGAAGTTTCTTTCTTGAGATATTACACATTGTATTTGCTAATATTTAAATGCTACCATTCTACTTGGAGAGCCCTAACTGTGGAAATCGCTGCTGTGTTTGCCGTGTTTTGCTTTTTTGTGTTGTTCTCGGCATCATGTCCACGTTATGCTGCTGTAGCCACTAAGCTAACACCTTGTGTGGCCTGTTTTGCCTCCTTTTGCTCTCCCAAACGATTCGTCCTCAGGCTGGCACCGTAAAAAGGAATGTGTTGTCAGTCAACAAACCTGTTATAAAGAAGGTAAAGACAAATGGAAGAAAAATTACTTTGTTGTCTCAGATCTGACAGCACCTTTTCCGAGTCTTCCCCGAGTGTTGACACAAACTGGCGTCTTTGTATCCCCCTTCCTGTTTCCATCACCTTCCGCCCCCTAAGCTAAGCTAACTTGTCGTAGCTTCTTATTTAGCTTACAGATGTGTGTGGTGTCACTCTTTCAGTCTTAACTCTCAGCATCAATTTCTCAAAGTGTTGAAGTGACATTTTTTTTGTTTGTTTTCTTTTGTTTCTTTCACTTTCACAAATGTGCCAAATCAGGAGTCAGCCCCAGGTGATCTGCAGTCACCTTTGACCTCAGAGAGCATCAACGGTACAGACAATGACAGAGTTACACCAGATACACCTCAGCACCCCGAAGCCAGAGCAGAGCCTTCCCAGAATGCACTGCCCTTCTCACACAGGTAAACCAAAGTTCACTGGATCGCAGAAACAGTCGCACTTCTTGTTTAGTAGCGTGTAACATCACTTTTCAGCACTTTATTTTAGTTCAGCTGGGTCTTCATTCATATTAAACAGTCTGGAAGCCTGAAACACAAAGAATTATTCATGGTGGTCAGCTCTAGGGTGCACAGAGAGAAATATTCTGTTGGTTTTGTAGGGCACCTTTTTTCACAACACGCACACTTGAGTGGGAAGATTTATTCTTTATTTTTGAAGCCTCTGTGTAAATGAAAGAAGATGAATTTTCATGGTAACCAAACAGAATCAGCTGTCAAAGAATTATTATTATTATTTTATTACATTTAGCTGTTTTTGCCTGAAATTCCCACATGATCAGCATCTTTGCTCATCCCACCGGAGCACTCCACAGATGCCTTGTTAATTTGTATTATGGTCACAGCAAGCTGAGAAATACTGCACTTGTACATCAGCGCACAGTCCTGGTCCAGCCTTTGATTGGCTCTTTGGGACGGGACAGCCACCATCTTTTCTCTCATAGATTTCCGTTTAGAATAACACGAAGCTGAAAATAAGCACGCATGTACACACCTCATGTATAGTAATAATTACACCAAATGCTGTTGAAAGTCACTGTGGGCTTAAGAACATTCTGAAGGGCGTTTTTCACCTTTTTCCAGTTATTCCCTTTCCTCCATTGTCCATTTTCAGTTCATCCAGCATTAATAAGCACTGGGAGGCAGAGCTTGCGGCGCTGAAGGGGAACAATGCCAAACTGACGGCGGCTCTTCTTGAATCTACAGCCAATGTCAAACAGTGGAAGCAGCAGCTGGCAGCCTATCAGGAAGAAGCTGAGAGGCTACACAAACGGGTATCACTCTGTCCCTGCACACAGGAAAGTACTCACTGCGTGATCCCATTTTACCACGTCTGAATGCTTTTTCTTTTCCTTTTTGGATTGCAGGTGACGGAGCTGGAGTGCGTGAGCGGCCAAACGACGGGGATTAAATCTCAAAAGACTGAACTCAACCGAACAATAGAAGAGTTGGAGTTGGCTTTGAAGGCTAAAGAGGAGGTACAAGGAGTGCTTGTTCGTCCTACTGGGTTGAAGTCGTGGATTTTGCATGCCTGGACTTTGATTGGTGCGTTTACCATCTGTTCTGAGCTGTACACTCTTTCTGATCATGCTTGCAGGAGTTGGAGAGACTTAAAGCAGAGGTGGAGAGTGCCAATGAGTTTAGGTCCCAAAGAGATTCCCTCACACAGAGGCTACAGGTGAGTATTGCTCAATGATCATGTGTTGCATAAAGATTAATGCAGTCTGTAAATAGTGAGTAAGAAAGAGCAAAAAAAGGACTCCATCTATGACCATCCCAAGTCCAGGAAGTGGTGCCAGATGGGTTGCAGACTTGTCTTTTCCTCATAATAACATCAACAAATATAATAAAATCAATCAATTTGTGCATTATATTAATTTTTGTGAAAACTGCTTGACCACACAGTAACAGATGTTAATAAAACAGTTACAAATGTGATTCTGTCTTTGGAAACCAGGTGAGGGGCGAAGTGAACTTTTAACGAAGGAGGAGCTTGTTTCAGACTGTATTTAGTATAAATATTTCAAAAATTCACCGTATATGTAAAACATGGATTGTGGACCAGTATTTCAGCGTCTTTTGGCGGTTGCTATCTTTTTACAAAACTGTATTTTTTAACCAACTGGCGCACAGAAGTGCCAAAAACTGCACTTCCTCCATTGGCCACTTAAGTCAGTCCTCATAAAGTATCATGGCTAACTTTACAGCATTAGAAAGAATGCTTATAGCCTGGTAGAGATTAATTTGCAGTGCATCCAGATGTTGGAGTTAGGGGTGTGGCCACAGTGATTGACAGGTTTTCTGATACAGGCAGTTGCAACTCTACGTCTGCAAGCCCCTTGGCTGTGTGGGTGGTGGTGTTGTCTTTTGGTGCCGCTTAATGGCATTATCTGGCCACAAGTGATAATGCCATTACCTGTTTAGTGTTACAGCCTCACTGTGTATGATTCTGGATACTGTAGCTCCTCTGAGGAAGAAAGCCTCTAATCAGACATACTCCAGTCCATGTCACAAACATGTGACTTAAAAGCAGATAACTCGAAAGTTTGTTGCTCTATAAAACGGCCCTCTGTGAAGCTAGAACGTCTTATTATCCCTCACTGATTGAAGGAAATAAGAACAACCTTTGGTTTCTCTTCAGCACTGTAGCGATATATTCCTTTAACCTTAATGACTTCATGAATGTCTTCACAAATGAAATTTTAACCATTGGAGAAAACAATTATTTATAGCCACCCCACAGATGTATTATTATGTACAGAAACTTTCAAAACTACTGATATTTATTTAAGCTCTTTCTTTCTGATTGATCCGAGGTAACTTCAGTAAGTACTTCCTCTGTTTGTAGACCCCGTTCCTTCAAGACTGCTCAAAGAAGGCTTTGATGTTAAATATGATCAATCTGTATAATGTAATGGACTGCGTATCTGTGGCCAGTGTACTCCTAGTACCCGATAAAAGGGGAGGCTTGTGTCAGGAAGGGCATCCAACGTAAACATTTTTAGAAAATCCAACATGAGGTTCATTAATAAAACGTCCATACTGCATTGGTTGAAGCCCGAGTTAAAAAATATTACCAGTGCTGCTAACCAGCAAAGACAAAAAAAAATGCGAATGGGTCACGAAGGCTTCATAAAGGGCTTGTTTAAACTAAACAAGGATTTTCAGTGGAGTCCCAAATTACAAATATGAAGCTAAAAATGTGCGTTTTTAAAAAGCGTTGTGTGTCGTTTCTATCAGGAGACGGAGGTGAGAAACCAGACGCTGGAGGCCCACCTGACTGATCTGGAGCAGCGTCTGGAGAGCAGCCAGCTGGAGCGGGAAGCCTTTCGCAAAAGCCTGCGCTCCCTGCTGGAGCTGCTGGACAGCAAAATCTTTGAGCTGAACGAGCTGCGGGACGCACTGGCCAAGCTGCTGGAGGGCAGCTAGACGGAGAGAGACGAAGACTGTGCCACCACCTCCAACCACCTCCACCAACACAGCAGCCAGCGCCGAGACTTTTACCGCATGTCGGCACTCACCTGCTCACTGACAACTTGAATTCTCTTTTTTTTGTTTTTTTCCTCCCACACGCGTGTAAAGGTTTACACACGACTTTATACTTTAACACACATCCACGCTCAGATCGTTTACAAACCGCCATGTGAAGCCTTCCCCTCCGCTCCACTCTGGACAAATCCACAGAAGCTTTCCTCGCTCTACGGAAACATTAAAGGCGAAATTCGCTTTTTTCTTTTAAACGTTGCTTTGGTGCGTTCAAATGCAGTCACTCAGAGTCTGCGATTGTTCTTGTTTTTTTTTCTCTTTTTTTTTCCTCTTTCCGACTTTTTTTCCAGGCACAAATCTTTATTAAAACCCACGTCGCCATCAGCCAAATAAACTCTGAGATCCATTCGGTTATTTGTTGTGGGGACTCGACACAAAGAGGATCCGGAGGACGTCGGTATCTATCGTGAAATATTCTTCTGAAATATATGAGCAATACAAAAGGGCAGCACCAGAGGGTTTACAAAAACATTTTCCACTCTCACTTTCAGGTAATTTTACTCCTCTTGGATACGTTTAAGACATCGAGGTGGGATTTTACTCAAACGTCTTTTCTTTCTTTCTATATGCTTTTTTTTTAAGGATATAACGGATTCATAGTGCACTTGTTCATGTGTGTGTGAGTGAGTCAGATGTTTCATTTCCCCTCTTTGTTTCTGTTGCGACATGAAGTGCAATGATTGAATCCTTTTTTTTGTTAATTTATTACTGAAATTTGTGACAATGATGATTATTATTATGATGGAAGTTGTACAAAATCAAAGTATCTTTATTTACATCTCATTTTCACTTAATCTTTTTTTATCATGTGGTACGTGAGTGTCAAGATGTTGAAACCTGGCAATATTTTTGAGCTGTTTATCGAAGGAAAAAGGAAAATGCGGCGGGTTGACTGCAGTTTTTTTTTTCTTTTGCCAAATAATGTTTTCCTGTACAGATCTGAATTTTTGCTGATGTTGCCTTTGGTACAGACATGCATCAATGGTAGCTAAGTAGCGGTACTTTTTATTTGGTGGGATTTACTATTGCCAAAAATGAGAGGAATACGATTCAGCGTGTACACCTGAAGAACACTATTTAAGGGCTTGTTGTTAGCGCGGGTACATTCGGGACACTTGGATGGATTTTTGTGCTGTAAAGGGAAAAAAGAAACATTTGAATAAGACTTTGAAATACTGATTTAACCACATGCTTACAGACACAAATTGTAATTTTGAGTTTTTAATAAAAGAAAACCAAATGAAAATGCTGCAGCTGTGTTTTAATGAGCATACTGCACAGTAAACCAGCCCTGCTGTCATAAACCTGGTTTAAATAAACCTGACTGCAGTTAGACTTGCCTGGTTTAAGTTTTAACTTGCGTCCTATTTCAAAGCTTGTTCTTTGGACTATTTAAGTACCAGCATACCGTCACTTTTCCAGGCATTCAGCACGTCAACCTGAAGCATTTAAATCCATGAATGTTTTTGATTTTGCATCTCAACTAGCAGGAAACGTTCCCACAATGTTCTAATGGTGTTTTGAATGGACCTGTCAAACTGAAGGACTCATCAGGTACTGGCAGGCCAAGCAAAGTGCAGCTCTGGCAGCAGCTGAAGCAAAACCTCAGGTACAGACATGCATCAATGTCTGTACCTGAGTTTTTCCTTCCCACTGTCACCAAGGGCTTGCTTGTAGGAGGTCGTCTGATTGCTGGGGTTTCCTCTGTATTATTGTAGGGTCATATAAAGCACCTTGAGACTAATTATGTTGTGATTAGGTGTTATATTAGAAAAACTATTTGAAATAAGGTCTGGGAAGAGTTCGTTGAGTTCACTGACAAAGAATTTTGGTCAGGTTTAAAGCAATTCTGGCAAACAATCTCAGGAGGAAACAGTACCCACACTGTATAGTGGGATGGAGTGCTGGTGATTTAGCTACGCTGTGGAAAGAATAGTTTGAGGATCTCCTCAAGCCTCGAAGAAGAAGCAGAGTCTGGGGATGATGGGGAACAGCTCCTCAGCAGTGTCTACTCTGGATTAGCAGACTGGGTTGGTGGGTTTCCTCTTTAAGAAAGGGGAGCAATTAAAACTATTAAAAACACAGACGTGTTGTTTAATGGTCTGTCTGTGGGAATAAACTTGAAAGCAATGATTCTCAGGAAGGTGAATAAAAATATGAGTTTTGGATTCTGTAAATGGATTATGGACTAGAATGATAACAGCATATTATGTGGGGGTTAAACTCTAAAGAAAGATTCAAAAACAACATTTTGGTGCATCATTTTATTTTGAAAGGAAAAAATATACATATATATTTATAAATGGCCTTTAGAAAGCAGAGAGGAATGTCATGATAGGAAACAAAAAGAAAACCTTAAAGTACATTTACATTTGTACGCTTTAAAAATTCTTTAAAATATGAAGTTTCAATAAATACTTCAATACATTTAGGCATGCGGATATATTTTTCATGATTTACATTTCATTACAGTATCATTCTTAAAAGCCCCCCCCCCCCAATCTTCGTTATTGCACTTACGTTGTAACTGGTTTGTCATCAAACCAATCACATGCATAAGGTCGTAAAGGTCAAACTGACAAAGAGTTATGGGTGGAATTTGAAATCTAACAGTTAAAATGGTTACAAAAAAACCCCAAAAAAACAAACCCTGTAAAAGTAAAAAAAAAAAAAAAGAAAAGAAAAGGAGAAAGTCAGATCATCTGCTGCCAAAGGTTTACACTCATACAGATATATTTAAAAATCTAACTGGGTGAAGAGGAACTGCGTGCAAATTATTCATGATGACTTTAACACTTAGCAGCAGTCTTTTACTCTGACAGTCAACTAATTGTCTTCCTGTTATACAGTATGCAGAAAACATAATGCTACAGTTAGCTTAGCTTAGCATGAAGACTAGAACACAACCCCACAGGAATTTTAGGAGCAATACTGTTGAGTCTGTGTTTCCACTTCTGCTAGTTTAGAGACGAAAAAGATTTTTCATTTTAAAAAAATCCAGTATTCAGACACATGAAACATAAACACACTTCCCTAACATTTGCTATGTGTAGTTATTTATTACTTTAAACAAGGCCAAATTCAGGTTTGTCAGAATTTGATGGTCTGTGTTTAAAATCAGCCAAGTAACAGTCCTGCTTTGACATAATTACATCATAAAAAAACAAAACAAAACTAGCGTCTAAAACTCATTAAGTATCGCTTTTAAACAGAGAAGCTAGCTCTGTTTTTAGTCTTTATGCTAAGCTAAGCTGGTAATCATTCAAACACAGCAGCACTGATGCAATGTCAGCATATGTGAGAAGAAAAAAGAAGATATATATATATGACATGTTGCTCACTCAGTGCATGGCTTATCAAACAGGAAAATGTGGGATTAGTTTTTCAGTTAACAAGTTTTCTCAACAGATATTAAAAACCAAACCCCCCCCCCCCCCCCCACACACACACACACACACACATCAACAACTCCAGTAAATAAGGTAAGGAAGCAAGCTCGGAAAACATCTTTCATAAAAGAAGGCAGTGGAAAGACAGCATCTCTCAGGTGAGGAAACTGACAGTAAAAACAACAAATGAGCACAGCACAATAAATAGAAACGTCACACATACTCCTAAAGCTCATCTATGAATCCCTGCCACACCGTGTAAAGCATCTGAATTATTACAAAATAATATGCTGGTTATTTTCATTGTGTGGCGATAATAGTAAAAAATAAAGACAAGAAGGAAGAACACCCATCACCGTTTCCTAAAGCCAAAAGCAATGTCTTCAAATGTGTCAAATATCTAGGTTACGGTTAGCTAATGTGCAGCTAACTATCACATGCTAAATGAAACAGAAAAAAAGAAACAAAACAAAAAACAAAAACAAATAAAATTCTAAAATTTCAACATATCAGCCAAATATCATTACACTACCAGCTGATATCGGCCCCTCTTGACTGACGCTACACCCCAAAAAAACAATTTTACCGATATTAGTCAATATTTTCTTTTTGCCAGATCAATTTTGCACTGTTGAATTCTTTAAAAAAAAAAAAAAAAACACGATAAAGAGATTAAAAGGCAGTTATATTTTAAAATTAAGATGAATTTGTTTCTAGCACAAAAGCAGAAATAAACAAGAAAGAAATGTCAAATTCTTATTTTAGAGGATGTGAAATTCTAGACCGATAACAATCTGTGGATCTGTATCTAAAGAGCCGAGCTCCATTATAGTGATTCATATCTACTTTTTTTTGCTTTTTGGTTCTGCTATTTGTCAATGATGAATCAAGATCAAAGTAATAAATGAAAGGGAATCTGGTCCCAACAATATTTCCATCTGTAAGGTGGACAGTAAACTCTGCCAAACACAGAAAACATCCAAAGCTACATTCAAGAAATCATTTATACTTCAAATGGAGCTAAAATAGAAATGTCATACAGGTATACATCTGTCAAAATACTGACCTGGTGTTAACGGCATCCTTATAAAAGAAGTGGAGGATGCACAACAACAGATAAAGCTTGTTATGTAAAACCACAGCTCTTTGTGTGCTGATGATTACAGTGTTACAGTGTGACTATGACGGGAACACCAGGGGCCAGATGTGCTACTGGTCTACATCGGCACCAAGCTAAAAGATGCCGGCAGGTTTTCTTTGTGGCTGGCTTTATGTTTATGTATTAGACAGATTTTTCAGTTCAGAGTGCAAAGAAGAAAAAAATCGACAGATTTAAGAGAAAAACTAAAAAAAATTGTGGCTTTTGTTTCAGTCAAAAAGCATCGCTTTACTTTTCAAGGTTCAGCTGATCTTCTGGGATCAATAACTCATTAGAACAACAACAACATCTTTTTTCCAGCATGTTCATGTTTTTCCAGTCATGCTCTGACCTGGACTAACAACACAGGGACCGTCTGCAAAGTGTAATGCCGAAACGTATAATACATAGATATCCCGTTAATCAAACCATATGTAAAAACGAGCTTCTATTGTTATCAATAATTGGCAATTTTTACAAGGGAAATTACTAAATGACTTTCAGTTAAGAGAACATTTAATATCATTTCCTTATAAGCTTTTTTATTTTTATTTTTTAACTATTTGCAGCAATGGAGCACCCAGAATCTACATGTTGGTGACATAAATGAGAACAAAGTTATTGCTGATATGAACGTCTTTTTTCAGTGTTGAACTTTATGATCCCAGTGCTGTCTGTACAGGTCAGAGGATGACTTTTAAATGCATGGAGTTGGTTTGGTATGCTTGAAAAAAGGCATACCGAACATATTTGTATGGCTTATTAGTCCCAGGAGTTCACATATCTGAATTTCTTCTAACTTAACCTGGAAACGTGTAACGACAGATTCCCTTTTCCGAGTTTTATTCTCGTAAATTTGTACTTTTTTTTCTCCTCGTACATTTGACACTTTTTTCTAAAAAAAATGTACAACGTTTGTGTACATATATGAACCACCGTGACCCTAATACGCCTTTTAAGTTCAGGCATTTTTGAGTTGAATTTGTCATTTTATTGAACCTATTTGAGTCTTGTCTTTGTCCTGAATATGAGCAGCCTCACGCAGCATGCAGGAGTGAAACAGAGTCATGAGCACATTTACAGTTACAGTAAATTCGACAGACAGATGGTTTGGGGTTGGCCTTACTCTGGTCCTGCCTGAGACCATTATCCCAAGAACAGCTGTCCCAAACTCCAAGATCCCACGCAGACTTCATCGAGTTCTAACAGAAGAGTTCGTCTTTGTCTCAAAACATATAGATTCTCCTTCAGCTGTTTTAGAGTGAAAACCTACACTTGCTGGATTACTTGCTTCCTCGTCCGCTCTGCATGTTTTTGACCCACTCGTTTACACTGCCCTCAGGAGACTGCAATGGTTGAACTGGTGGTTAGATTTGCACATTATGAGCATTATCAGCACATTCTTGCATTAGTATCATCACATCGAGTAAATCTGGCCCCAGGTCTGTTATTCTCACACATATTTAGAGCTGAAAAGCAGCAAATCTACAAGTTTGCGTTTGTCTTTGATGACCGGCCGAGTTGTCTCATCCTGTGTGAGGTGCAGGTAAACAGGGATTTTACACATTTGTAAGTTAACTGGATTATTTTCTAACAGCCCTCAGAGTATTTGGGGGCACTTTGTACTGCAATCAGGTGCTTTCACAGTTCTAAAGCCCTAAAACAGATGCTGGACGTTCAAATTGATTCCGATAAACTGCGTGGGTGATTACACAAAACCTCATCTCAAAGTCAAAGTTTGGCGATTTTGTAAATATGAATGTTAATACCACTCTCGTATGCACTCAGTCCAACTATTCCTTTAAAAAGATGTACAGTACAAATGCTTGTTGTGTAGTAAAATGTAAACGCTCAGACTGAAGGTTTACCATCACTGTGAGCAAAATTCGTGTCCTCAAACAAACCCGTCACAGCAAGCTACAGTACGACTCGGACGTGATGAGAGGTCAGAGGTTGTATCCTCGCCCAGAGAGCCACAGCAATGACATAAAAAAAAAAAAAGATTAGTGGTCCATCTTTACAAACAGCGTACATGAGTAAGAAAAAAATCCTCTAATATATATTAAAAAAAGAAAAATCGAGGGTTTTTGTTCAAATTGCACCAAGAAATCTCCAGGTGACTTAACCCTGGCTTGCCTGCTTAACTTGGTTTCACTTTGTTTAAACTCTTTGTGTTAAAAAAACAAAACAAAAAGGTGGGGGGGTTTAAAAGATTCCTTCGATGAACCGCATTAGTTTTCCCAGTCAGTGCAGGGAAGACCTTCATCCTCTGACTCTGACTCAGGAGAGGCCTCCTTGATTCTCCTCAGAGCCTCGTGAATGCTGCGGGTCAGAGCGTCGGCCGAGTGGGGGAAGCTTTTGGGATGACGCTGCTGCTCCGGTCTGGTCCGTACCTTCCTAAGCCGGACGCCCTGTCGGATTTGAGCCAGGATATTGTTGCTGTCGTCATCCGGATCCGGGCCCAAGACCCGCAGCTCAGCCTTCCTCAGGTGGAAACTGCCCCGCTTGAGTGATGCCAGCACCTCATCCATGGGAGAGCTCGCTGAGAACACAGGGCAGAGACAATTAGCCTCACAGTGTTTAGAGGCTTGGTTCGCCGTTTAGCACACAGCCAAACAACCTACTGCTGACACACAATTTAGCTCCAACCTCTGTTTAAATACACCATTTCCTGTGACTGATAAAATGCTTAAATTACCTCATTTAAAAGTAGGTACCGAATGAGTGTTATGTGCCTTACATTAAACATTTGTAGTATTAACCAACCATGAAGGTCTCTACTGCAATGAAAAGTTCCCTGCCCACCTCTCCTCCACTGCGACGAGTCCAGAGAAGCCGTCTTCCGCAGCTTTTTCCTCGCCGTTAACAGCTGGCTGCTGTCAAAGAATCGAGGGGAAAATGGAGCCAGCGGGAGCGAGGTGGAGTCAGACTCGCCTTTCTGGTGTTGAAGCGTGACGGCTGTGAGGTTCTTCTGCTGGTCGTCCTCTGAGGTGGGAAGTGGTGGAGGAGGCGGAGGAGGAGGCGGGGGAGGGGGACCCAGTGAAAAGTTTGACGGCGCGGCTGAGAGTGGGGGCAGCGATAGGAAGGGAGGCGAGGGATCGAGGCCTTGGAGGTCGACCGCAGGTAAAGAGACGCTGTCGCAGCCGTACGCGTCCGGCGGGAGAGGAGCAGAGAGTTCTGGGAGATCTGAGATGCAGTCGGTCTGAACGCCGGCAGCCTGGGTGCTGGGCTGCTGCCCAGCACGCCTCCGACTGTGAGTCTGACTCAGGCGCAGGCGGCCTGACTTTAGAGTCACCTGGCCTGGATACCTCTGTGTGGGGAAGCAGCAAGAAAGAAAGTAAAGCTGAAGGACTGAGTGCAGTTTACGCAACATTACACACATGATTTTGCTTTAACCTCCTAGGACCTGGCGTACACATATGTGGACATCACAATTTGGGTTATTTAGACCAAAATACTACATTTTGCTCTACAAGTGCCTGATATCCACTTACGAGGACATTATACTGCCACTGTTTTATTGAAATTTTAAACAAATATCCTCATATGTGGCTCTCACTTTTCTTAGAAACAAGAATCAGGTTCTTTGTTTTTACATCCATCGGGTCCCAATCAGCCCAAATATCAAAGAGAAATTAAAAATGCATGCTGTGGAAGAGTTCGGGTCTTAGGAGGTTAATGTATCAAGACTATGTAGATGTCACTACAAGAACATAAAACACTGTGGACAAACACAAAATCATCTTTTAACTAAAAAAACGAAAAGTTACTAATCATTGGTGTTTGAGGAGGATTCAGTGAAGGTTCCTCCTCAGATGACGTGTGTGTTTATGTTAAGTCCTCACCTGCTTGAGGCTGCGAAGCCTGTCAAGTGTCCTCTGCCTCTCCTGACTCACTCTGGCGTTTCGCTTAGCTTCATCATCTTCATCTCCCTTTTCACAGAAACAGCAAATGAGATGAATGTGTTGTAGCAGGGTGAGGAACAATTGCTGCTTTCACTGCTTTGGTATCGATATTTGAAATTTGTCTCGCAGCAAGCTCTAAATCAAAAAAGTTCGATCATTGCCACAGAATATTTGCCATGTCTGTGAGCATCAAAGTGGACTCCCTGTTTTCTTTCTGGTGCTATAAAAATAAAACTGCATTGAATTAACTGGTAATATCATCTCTTCATTTACTGACAGAGTAGAACAGTGAATATATAAATCCTATCCCTTGCAGCCACAGATAGAAGTTTCTTACCTGCTGCAGCTCCTGCAGGGATTTGCTGTCAGTATGGCTACCTTGGCGCTGTTGTATCTTCTGCTTGTGATTGATGATACAGATTTCCTATTTGAGGAAGAACAGAACACAAACATAATGTTATTATAGACAGACCTGTCAAACTGATCCTTAACCCACAGGAGATAAAGCACACGACCATATCTTTATCCATCGGTAATTCACCTTCTTATTTTTGAGGTAGACTTTCTTGGCAGTGATGCGGCCCCTGCGGGCCTCGAGCTGCCGGGTCCTCTGCTGCAGGGTGCAGAGTTCTTCTTCTCTGAGGGGTGACGGTGGGGTCGTGGGGTCTTCTACACCCTTCATGGCATCAGGACTCTCAAAGGTATCGTAGTACACCACCTCATCCTGTCGCTCTGGCAGAAAATCAGAAGACATTGAAGATTCAAATGCTGCTTGTGCAGCTTATACAGCTCGTAACAATGGCTCGAGGATTTGATCTCTGACTGACTATGAGTAGAAGAAAAAGTGGTACTGGTGATAAAGTCAAAGCAGGACAGCTGTGGTGCCACGGGATAAGCAAAGGACTTAACTGGAGGATGAGGTTGGAAACCAATGAGAAGCCAAAACATTTTGTTTTATACTTGAAAACCACATTTTTCAGCACATGTAAGCATCAGTCATGAGTCTGACACACTGAGCTATAACAGAAAAAGAGAAAGAAAAATAACAACCTGAACCAAACCATCTAAAGAGATGCTCACCTGTCATCTGCCTGCGCAGACTCTGCAGCTGGGCAGTGAGCAGCAGCTCCTCGCAGCGCAGCACCTCGGCCTGAATGTCATACAGCTGCAGCTGTAACTCATAGTACAGCGCCTCCAGCTGGTCCAGGCGAAGCATGGCATCCTCCCCACCCTGTAGACTCTGCATCTACAACAACAACCACAGAGACTATTTCAAAGGCCAAAGGGCACCGTCCACAGGATTTTCCAAAAGCTCTACCTGAGTGACTGTGCATTTATATTTCACATTAACAGATCCGGTGGAAGCTGAGCCAGTGTTTGTGTCTTCTCTAAGTGCTATGCTACAACACACTGACCAGGTACATTTTTAGTTTTAGTGTATTTTCAAATGCACAGCAAACATTTGACCTGACAGTCATTCCCAGTGAGTCATTTCCACTCCTGCAGACCAGGAAGTTGTTCCCTCCATTACAGGATGCCACAGCCATGAGCTCATTTTTCCAACACGGCTATTATCTCGAGTTCTTCTCTTCTGTTAACTTCACTATATCCATGTCCTCTTATTGTGGCTTCTTAAAAACAAACCTGACTGGACTGAGCACCACCTTTTCAGAACACACCCAGATACACTTCAGAATTTTGACACCGATCTTGGTCCACATGTGTGATTTGTTTTTGGGGGGTTTTTCAGCAGCATCAGCATGTTATGTTTTACCTCCTCCTTCAAGCCATGTTTCCTCTGTTCCAGGCAGATCTCTTTGGCCCTCATGAGCTGCAGAGTTTCTTTGGAAACGGCAAACTGCAGCCGCTCCATGCGTTCAACCGCCGCTGTCCACGCTGACTTCCCAAACTTTCTCTGGTCAGCTCGCATCCTCTCGTATAGAGCTATAACGCATACAGTAAAGAAGTAAGTGAAAAGGGCTAGAGCTGCAGAGATTAGTCAGCTAGTTATCTGGCAAATGATTAGACATTTAAACAGCAGTTTAATGACCATAATTGTGGTTAATAGTTTTGAATCATTTGGAGCAAAAAGAACATGTGAGAAAATGGTTTGGCCTAAACGCTATAGTTTATTTCTGGAGCGTTAAATGCCTAAAATGGACAAACCAGCAGTGCTTTGACTTGAAATCCGAAGTAAATAAAGCCCATTTGAGGAAAAACACATTTTTATTCCAATTCATAGCAGAGAAGGTTTGAGGATTAAAATGTGTCACGAGTCAGGGTGGAGTGTATGTTAATGACTTTGGTATGCCAGAGGTTGGAGATGAGAACAGAGCCAGAATGTTTTATTCTCACATGATCTCTAAGCGCTCTCTTATGAAGTAAACATACTTTTATAAAGGTTCAAAGGTCACCACAAAAACAACGCCACACATTGTTTTCTGAAGAGAGAAACTAGCCTCCTGTGTGTGTTTACCTTTCTGAGACCGAGTTGTGGTTTCAAAGAACTTGACAGTCAGGTCTTGAATGGAAAGCACTGCGGCGTGAGCCTTCTTCTGCCACTCCTCGTCCTCTTTTCTCAGGCTCTCCACACGACGAGGGCCGAGTCGCTCAGTCTCCAGAGAAATCTGGCAGGAGTTAAGGCAGCTTGTTAGAACAGCTTAAATGTACAGTACTTAGATCAGGTATCATCAGTGAGGTAACAAGAGTTTGTATAGGAAGATTTTGCAACACATGTTGGTATTTATGTCTTGGTCTTACTGTTCTTTAATAATGTTTTTTTTAGTCTATCTTTGTTTACATTTTGGCAAACAGGCTCCAATTAAATGATGCCAAACTAGCAGCTGTCGGTTCCTGTTTATGTATGTTTATGTATACTGGATTACTTTGAAACTGTAGAAAACTAAAAATATGTGTAAAGCACATTTCAGAGTTAGATGGAGATTCCCAAGCAGTTTTATGACCATCGTAGACTGTATATAAAAGATGGACGCAGCTTCCTGGTCTGAAACTTAAAGCAGACGAGGAAGCTCCTATTAGGCCACAGTTTTTTTTCCTGATGAGTTTATGGACTTGATAATTGAATTTCAAGCAAGAAGCAACATTCTTGTGCCAAAAACTTCAGCTCTAACCGCGATTTGAGCCAATCCCTCTAGACTCACACGTCACAAAACCCAACTTCAGAGCATTAGAAGGCATGTTCACACACACACACACACACACACACACGTTTGTGTATATATAAATATAAAAGAGATCAATTTTTCAATCCCAGCTGGGCTAACTTGGCCCAAAGAGAAATCCATTGCCTTAACTGCCTCTTTGAGCTCCCTTTTGTTTGAAGAACACTGGCATGCACCTGTTCTGATCATTGTATGCCCTGCCTTCCTTTCTCCAAATGCCACTTCACCTCTGCCAGTTTGAAAACCACCACCAAAGACCATCTATAGCATTCTGAAATACCAGGAAGTCACAGCAGATGGTGATAACAAAAAGGAAATGGCTTAGGCGCGTCTGTGCACGCTTATACAGTGACACTGACCCAGTATACTTGTGAACAATAAATAAAACGATACATGCACAGAGGTCCTTTTTTTTTTCCTCCTGCCATGTGAAAAAAAGAGTAAGAAAAAGAAAAGCGGTGTCACGTGGAGTTGTGTTCTGGGTGTTGAGGGAGAAATACAAGCCCCTCTAAGAGAGGGCAGGGAACAAAATGTACACACAATATAAGCTAAACTCCTTGCGAGGGCCTCCTGTGCATGCAGTCGTATTTCAATATCTTGATGCAAAACAGATGTGCGTAGGTGCTCAAAAATAAACAAGACTATAATAATCCCAATCAAAGCCCAAAGGCTTTGATTTATGTTAACCAGCATACTCTGTGCTTTTATTCTTGTACAAGTGAGGCACAAGAACAGGGAGTGGTTCGGGGGTGAAACCGGGAGCAAGCGGGGGAGGAGAGTCTACATCAAAAGAAAAGAAAAAGTCTGGCAGGAACAAATCTTAGAAAGTATATTATTTATTCACCTAAAAATTACAACAACATGAGGAAACAAGAGCAAGGTTGCCTTTTAGCAGGTCGATCCCACCTGGTGAGGATGGACAGACATTCACCAGCCTCCTTTCCTTTACCTCTTTGCATGCCATCACTGACTTTGTCCCTGCTGACCTCGGCAGCAAATCAAACTGAAGAAAACATCTCTGCATAAAGTTGGCTCTTGATCATCAGTCTGTTAGACTGGTTTTATGCAAAGCTGAAACGCATCCAGACAACTGACAAAATGCATCACCTGCTCTACAAGTAAAGCAGGCCAAAGCCCGTTGAAATGTAACACAAACACTAGCATTTGGGGAATTTCCTGAAATGTGCATTGTTTGAATATACTTTGTGTCTGATCAAAGTCTCAGTAAGTTATGGAAATAAAAGAAGTGCGGTGCAAACAAGTGATGATTCACACCTGTAAAGTTGCTCGGAAAAGGTGACACATTCCTATGACTAATATACATTTGGACTGTGAGCCAAACGTAGTAAAGGAGTTTTACATTTTAGTTACATGTCAGCTTTGAAATGCTTTCTGCATGTTTGGCTGTCTGAAAAACAGGCCAAGTAGCCACACAAATAAAATTAGCATCCTTTTTCCCCCAGCCTGCTCCCTTCTAGCATGCCATCACTCACTTCCTGCATACAGTTTAAAAATACAAAAAACAATGGTGGTGGGGGTTGGGGGGGAGTTACATCTGTTAACACCTCTGGTCATGGTGTCATACAGTGATATGTCAGCCCTACTTAAAACAGAGGTGTGACGCCATTTCCCACGCTAAAGTGCTGGGATTACAGGACGGATGCTGTCATGGTCGCCCTTATCTCATTTGATTAAAATAGCATGACTGTGGTAGATACGAGGCAGTCTTCATCAAACAATTATTTATAATTATTTGAAAAACCTGCAGTTCCTTCAAAGAACCAATTTTAAACCGTATCGTGAGGCATTTTGTTACTAGCATCCTGTCGCAAAAACACAGGAGTGTGTGTATTAGAAAAAAAAAAAAAAAAAAGACAACACAGTTAACCAGGGATAAAATATAATTTTTTGGACCAGGAAGGTGATTCTCAATCAGATATTAGCTGAAAACTTGACATGTGCAGCATGTCTTTCACATCTACAGGAAATGAACAGTATCTGAAAGTCACGTCCTGCAAAGAACTGACACAGGCCTGGGACGTGCATCTGGCCTAACAGTTGATCAAGCAACTGTTTCCCGAAGCCTTATCAGAGATACTCTCAGTGGGAGGGTGGCCGCCAGGAATCAATCTTAAGGATGGGAAACAGGCCAAACTGCACAAGAACTGGATTGAAAATCAGTCCCAACATGTTTTATGAATTACTGGATCAAAATTTTACATCTTTAGTCATCAGTATGTATTGAGGAGGTAAAAACAGAAGTACAACAGTGAGTGTCTACAGTCATCTGTAAAACATGGTGGTGTCTTGGTCATGGTTTGGAGCTGCTGAGAAAGAAGTCCTTCAATATATGATTTATTTAATTAACTTTGAACTTAAACATTTAGACCACAAAGAAAAAATGAGGACTTCTATAACTAGTAAAAAAAACAATTAGATTAATTGCCTAATCAGCTAATTTATGTGCATAGAAATGTTTTCTCTTAGCCCCTTTCCACTATTACCTACTCGGCTTGGCTCGGCTCAGTGTATAGGGTTTTCCATTAGATGGTATCAACAGACAGGCTTCCACACATTGGCGAGTCACTGACTTCACTCCATGAGTCATGAGAGCGACTACGTCACAAAACCCGCCATTTTTGAAAATGGCTACACAAAAAAAAAAAAAAAAAACCAACAACACCGCGGTCCCCAAGTTTGACGAAAAGCTGTACACCGAGCAGCAGGTATACCATCGCGTCGACGTCCTCCATTGTAGGGTTGTGTGTGTCGCATGCAAATGGCATCACAGGACTTTCAAGAGCATTGGTGTAATGACCCCAGGCACATTAGGTGACATTCATATGTAATGAAAGCCACCAAAACCGAGCCAAGTCGAGTCCCTTCGAGTCGAGTTGAGTAGGTACTAGTGGAAAATGGCTTTTTGAGTCACAGGAAATTAAAACAAAGCTGCCTCGGTGACACACTGAAGTAATGACAAAAGAAGTCGAGGAAATAAATGTTTTTCAGTGATGCAGGGCGGTGGAGAGGTGGAGCATAGATAAAAGAGCAGAAGAACTTAGCAGAGGTGAATCTAGTGTAGCATGTTGACAACTGTTGCCATGTTAGAATGAATACAATGTGAAACTGTAACTGGAGCTCACCATGGCACAAAACCATCTCTGCCATGCCACAGTGAAACCACATTTTTAATTCATGGCTGCCCTCTGACCTCCTGAGCAACAGGACACCCACGCTGGACTGCTCCGACATGCTACGGACAATGCACCGTTCACCAAAATGCCTGATGAGAGAACATTCATTCAATTTTCCATCAGCTTTTCGCTGTTTCTGGTAAGCTCAGATGTCTCCAGTTGAGAGCATGAAACCCTTTAGCTGAAAATTCACAGCTGAGCAGTAACAATGGTCAAATTAATGATTAAACACATATATTCATACATCTCAGCTCCTAGTTTGTCAGCAATATTCACTGCTTTCTGACATTTTACAGGCTAAACCATTTTAAAGTTAATTTAGGAAAAATAATGATCTCCAAGAAGATTAACCTAACTTTTAAGTACCAAAAAATATATCATGCGAGTATTAAATAATTTTTTTCCAATTCTCTCTAATGTGTAATACCTCTACCTGACAAGATTACACCTTACTTAGATTACTTTCAGACAGTCATTTCCGCTTATGTGATTCCATCTGATTATGTTAGCTTCGTATATGAATGGCAGTCTGGTCACTTTTCAGTAAAGGTCAAACATGCATCACTTTAAACTTTCAATACATCCTGAGTCTGAATGCACGTAGTCACATTAACAGCATGCACAGAGCTCTCCTCTATCTTCAGTTGATTAGCTCACAAGGGGACAATTTTTTTTTTTAGAGAAATCATCATCATGTCAGGGGCAAAAAAGAAAGGAAAATAAACTGTTAGACTGTTTATTAAATATCCGGCTACTTCAACATTTGCAAACATATAAACAGAGTGAAAAAGATGGTTTGCTTGCTTTTAGTTGCCACATCCACTCACAGGCCTCTATTCTAACTATCACAGATTTAAGACGTTATCAAATAAAGCTTTACAATTTCAATAAGGAGAACAGAGTCTGGCTAATGAAACTCTTTCTGTTCTTTGGAATCTCATGTACAGAACATTATATACTGCAAGTACTATGCATGGTTACATTACTGTTGCAGGAACGCTTACATGAAGCCATAAAAGTGACATGTCTGAATAACAGGACGTCACCATTTAACAGACTGATGAAACCAGCATTGTTGTTTATTTAAAAGGGCTCCGCTGTAACATTGCAGCATGTAGGTCCTTGAAGCACTTTGGTCTTTTCACAATAACCTCATACATGCCATGTGTATTACTGCATTCACACTTGCAGATGAGGTCAGAACAGGTTATAATACTAGCACCCGTCTGCCTTTTTCCTCCTCATCTTTACGACAACAAGCAGGATGCAAACTGCATGTAAGTGACAATCTCCTATGTGCTGATTCCCTCTTACACCTCTTCCCCTTTCTTCACAAAGGAGAGAATCTCCACAAACCCCTGACTCATCAGTTTGAAAAAAGCCCGCTCCCTTTAGTCTGTGTCAAGGTATCATTTGCATACAGCTTTGTTTTCAGCCGTTGGATCGCCCTGAAGGGAGCAGGTGGTACAGCTGGAAAAACTTGGGCACATGAAGCACATGGAGAAAATAAAAAAGGTTTGAGGTAAAAGTTGAAATAGTTGCATTCATTAGACACTACATTAAAGTTCAGGTTTAACATCATACCACACACAGACTACCAAACAAATGCTGAAGGATTTGTTTTCAGCAATGTAGCAGATCTATAAAACCTGAGGAATTAAAAGAAAGTAACAGAAAGTCCGACTCTCAGACTCTCGCTGATTGTAAAACACCTGAAAAATCTTGGGGTAAAAAAAAAAAAAAAAAAAAGGAAGAAGAAGAAGAAGAAGAAGAAGAAGAAGAAGAAGAAGAACAAGAACAAGAAGAACAAGAAGAGAGAAATGTAATCTTAGGAAAACATTTTGATGTTTACCTGTTTTTATTTATCTATTTTATTCACAATCACAAATTCTCTATTTCATATTTCAACAGTTAAAGCAATATTATAAACATTACTATGTAGTATATAAAAATGCTGTCATGGGCTAAGCTTGCCACATGCTGGACTACATTTCCCATAATGCAATTCATAAGCTCTTTAATTCAACAAAACGCCATGCTTTTACAGCCCCACCTACCCACCCACAGCACAACAGTTTGTATTGCAGCATTGTAGTAATCTACACAAAAATGTACAAAATGTCAGTGAAGGCTTCACACTTTGCACAGTTCATCAGAAACACATTGCTTATTTCTACTGATTTTTTTTTCCACAGCATAAACAAGACTGCTAATCTTAAAACATAAGACTGCCAACACAGCTTAAAGGATTAGTTAATCTGCATTAATGGGTTACACAACTTATAAGCAAAAAATATTCACTGGTCATGGCCGGTTGTGTCAAATGTAAAATATTCACAATTTTTACTATTTTCTACCTTTTTTTCCTTGGTGCTTTGCACTCTCTTGCTCAAAAGCAAGATACAAAAAATATAAATAACTAATTGGCTATAGCAAAATACCAGAAGCTTTGAAAGATAAAATACTTCTCTTAAATTTGAAAAAAGAAATCTGTAGATTTACTGATTCAGAAATATTTTTCTTATTGTCAATAAATAAAAAAGACCAACAATCAATGACGTGTTAGCCCTCCTCTAAAAACAGGTTGCGAAAAGAAAGATTTTTAGTAACACTAACTTTACACTTTATTTACAGGAAACTATTTTAGGTTATAGATAAATCCATAAAGCCTTTGGTAGCTGGACATTTATAACAACAAACTACAGTTTATATTTGACTCAGTTCCACTAAGTGCAACACTGATGTGTTTTTAATATATCTGACAACAGTGGAGCTTTGCGTACAGCGAGTAGAAAAATGTACTAACACTTAAAATTTAGATTTCTTTTTTCCTTTTTTCCTAACTATTGCAAATATTTAGACTTCTCCTTAAAAAAAAGTGCAAAGGGGAAAACAGTGAAATATCTCACTTAACATCAGCATCTGCCCAAGAACCATCATAACACACACACAGAAATCCCACCCAAGACACACACACACACACACACACACACACACACACACACACACACACACACACACACAGGCACTTGTGTTGTTAGTGACAAGATGCCGAATAAGCATGCTGTGAAAGGCATGTTGACAATGTAAAATACTCACAGCCCAACTGTGGGTGAAAGACTGAGACAGTCTATGAAAGAGAACAAAAGACAGGTAGAGAGATAGTAATAGGGACTGTATGGGACATTATTTCTATTGTCCATTAAATTAATGTCCATGAAACGAAATGTGCTTATCAGTGTAGACTGACTCTGTTTAGAAATTAATGGCAATTATTTACAAACATTCACCAATCTGTCTGACAGTGTTTGCAATCAGTCTGAGCTAGACCACAACTATTTGGATACAGGATGACTCCCAAGAGACAACCCAGGCAGTCGCCTTGTGATCAAAAGTCAGGGATGCTGCATGACCAGTCTGTGGGCAATCAGGTGATCACCCTGACCACTTGCAATTTGTGGCTGAATGTAAAGAAATTCAATCACAGCAACCTGACCTAGTTGCAAGACAGTTGTTGTCCTATTTTTACTCTAGCTAACTTCTAGTCTGATTGTCTTGGTTGAAAATATGAACTATCATATTAGTGAGAAATCAGCTGACTTATCCAATTTTCTATTGAATTTCAATGTTATGTATATCACTTCTTATCCGCTGAGCTTTTGGACAAGTGTACGAGAAGCAGCTAGAACTCTGACCTACTGACTGAGCAGGCATGTGCCTCCTCCTCTCCATGAAGTCTGTGAGACAGTAGGGATTAGTCTGTGGATTTACTTCCCTTTCCAAGCCTAATGAAGAAAAGCAACAAAGACAGAGCAGAGAAAGAGAGTGGGAAACAGAAGGCTGTGCTGAGGCTGCAGAATTACTGAGTGGTTTAGTGACTGCTGCAATAATACTTATGCTGGTTAAGCTGCTCTGCGCTGGGGGAAAGCCTCTCTGCTGATCCTCTGACCTCCACAGCCCCCAGTAGCAAATGCATAGCGCAGAGCGGCTACTACCCAACCATCAATACCACTGCACCCAGCCTAAACACCTAACACTGCTGGTCAATGCACTTGGCTTAGAAGTGTAGGCTCATCATGCAGCGGTTCAGGGATCGTTTTCCAGCACTAATCAAACCATAGCAACAGCACTTTAACTGCTAACATGCACCACTGTAGAGCACGCCGACCAGTTAGTCGGCAATAGCTAGTGCTAAACCTACTTAAATCAAGCCCCTCAAACAGATGGTATTTGTATCAGTGTGCCTGTGTGTATTACCTTAATCTGCTGTCGGCGCAACATTGCCAGTTCCCTCATGTCCCTGAAGGGCTGAAGCAGGTAGTGATAGAGCTGAGTTGTGGCTTCCAGCAGCTCTCCATACGCTTCGTCCTCCTCCGGGTACACCTGCAGCAGCTCCACCATGCTGTCCATCGCTTTGTGTTTATCCAGCACCTGGAGGTAAAATGTGCATTGAACAGTATAGTCAGACAAACAGTCCACACAGTGAAAAATACTGCACTGGAGTAAAAGGTTGCTGATGCGAGAAATCGCTTTAATAAATTCCACAATAATAACCCAAAAGACTAAACATTTCAGGCTTTACAAAGCCCTAGTGGTTGCCAGTAAAGACCAAAATCTAGACTAAAAGTGCCACAAATAATAGTTTTATAGTTTTTACAGGCTTGTTAACCACTAATTACTGTACTCTGTAGCTTTTAGCTGGGTGTAAATACAGGGAGTGCAGAATTATTAGGCAAATGAGTATTTTGTCCACATCATCCTCTTCATGCATGTTGTCCTACTCCAAGCTGTATAGGCTCGAAAGCCTACTACCAATTAAGCATATTAGGTAATGTGCATCTCTGTAATGAGAAGGGGTGTGGTCTAATGACATCAACACCCTATATCAGGTGTGCATAATTATTAGGCAACGTCCTTTCCTTTGGCAAAATGGGTCAAAAGAAGGACTTGACAGGCTCAGAAAAGTCAAAAATAGTGAGATATCTTGCAGAGGGATGCAGCAGTCTCAAAATTGCAAAGCTTCTGAAGCGTGATCATCGAACAATCAAGCGTTTCATTCAAAATAGTCAACAGGGTCGCAAGAAGCGTGTGGAAAAACCAAGGCGCAAAATAACTGCCCATGAACTGAGAAAAGTCAAGCGTGCAGCTGCCAAGATGCCACTTGCCACCAGTTTGGCCATATTTCAGAGCTGCAGCATCACTGGAGAGCCCAAAAGCACAAGGTGTGCAATACTCAGAGACATGGCCAAGGTAAGAAAGGCTGAAAGACGACCACCACTGAACAAGACACACAAGCTGAAACGTCAAGACTGGGCCAAGAAATATCTCAAGACTGGTTTTTCTAAGGTTTTATGGACTGATGAAATGAGAGTGAATCTTGATGGGCCAGATGGATGGGCCCGTGGCTGGATTGGTAAAGGGCAGAGAGCTCCAGTCCGACTCAGATGCCAGCAAGGTGGAGGTGGAGTACTGGTTTGGGCTGGTATCATCAAAGATGAGCTTGTGGGGCCTTTTCGGGTTGAGGATGGAGTCAAGCTCAACTCCCAGTCCTACTGCCAGTTTCTGGAAGACACCTTCTTCAAGCAGTGGTACAGGAAGAAGTCTGCATCCTTCAAGAAAAACATGATTTTCATGCAGGACAATGATCCATCACACGCGTCCAAGTACTCCACAGCGTGGCTGGCAAGAAAGGGTATAAAAGAAGAAAAACTAATGACATGGCCTCCTTGTTCACCTGATCTGAACCCCATTGAGAACCTGTGGTCCATCATCAAATGTGAGATTTACAAGGAGGGAAAACAGTACACCTCTCTGAACAGTGTCTGGGAGGCTGTGGTTGCTGCTGCACGCAATGTTGATGGTGAACAGATCAAAACACTGACAGAATCCATGGATGGCAGGCTTTTGAGTGTCCTTGCAAAGAAAGGTGGCTATATTGGTCGCTGATTTGTTTTTGATTTGTTTTTGAATGTCAGAAATGTATATTTGTGAATGTGGAGATGTTATATTGGTGTCACTGGTAAAAATAAATAATTGAAATGGGTATACATTTGTTTTTTGTTAAGTTGCCTAATAATTATGCACAGTAATAGTCACCTGCACACACAGATATCCTCCTAAAATAGCTAAAACTAAAAACAAACTAAAAACTACTTCCAAAAACATTCAGCTTTGATATTAATGAGTTTTTTGGGTTCATTGAGAACATGGTTGTTGTTCAATAATAATATTATTCCTCAAAAATACAACTTGCCTAATAATTCTGCACTCCCTGTATAGTTAAATCAATAGTTAGTCAATCAGCAACAGATTTAATGATTAAATAGTGACTTAAATCTTTTTTTTTTCTTTTTTTTTTTAAGTAAAATTCTCTAAGTTGACTGGTTTCAGTTAAGGTGAATATTTGCTGGTTTCCTGATAGTAAAGTGAGTCTTTGGGGCCTTTAGCTCTATTACAGATCACCCAAAATACCTGAGAAAGTATTGGGCAGATATATTAGTAATGACACTGTTAGTCGTCCCTAATTTTCAGCAAGCATCACTCAAACCTGAGTGCATGGTGTATTTGTATTTGTTAAAGCTCTTAAGCTGTTTATCAGGTGCATGTTAGTGGGTGAAAAGAGCACCAGGACAGTGTATGAAAAATATCACCAGTGGGTTTTTTTTTTTTTAATGACTGGATATGTGACCTATAAAATCAGCATGTGTATTAAATGGAGCAGGAGAAACCTGGTTATTCACATATCTATTTACATAGTAGATTTCTGATATTCTGTGTGCACCCATGTGTTGACTTCTCACCATCACAACCACTATCTTATTCACCCACAGAGACAGATCGGAACCAAGGATAAGAAGTTAATTATCCACTGTGTCCTGGTCCCGATTAGTACTACAAGTAACACAGGCACGTTTCTGAAAAGCAGAATGTGTACGTGTCTGCATGTTAGTCTGCTCAATAAAATACACAAAGATACCATGATTTCATATAACTAACATACTTGGAAAATATACCAACACACCTATTTGTCAGTCTACTTGTCCTGCAACTGGTGCATTGAGGACATTGGAAAGTTGTGTGAGCTCAGAAATATGTGCATGTTAGAAAAATTTGAACATTATCATTAAAAGCTTTAAATTGATTGTAATTTAATGCCAATGACATGCATCTTTTCATAATTAGGCATGTCATTTTGACTCTTTATAGATATTTTGGTCTAAGTAGTTTGAGTACTGAATTATTACTCAACTACAGTCCTGTGACAAAGTCTCAAATGACCCTAATTTCTGTATATTTTGCTAGGAGAATGGGAAATTGTTGCAAACATACATGGAAATACACTACAGAAGCAAATCGGAAAATCAAGATTGTATGACCATCTTTATTCAACATAGACTGAACTCGCTTATGCAAGCCTTCAGGTAATGTCTTCAAGAAATAGTTCTCTAGGCTTCTTGAAGGACATCCAAATCTCCTCTTTGGACCTTGACTGCCTTTTGTTGTGTTCAGAGCTGTGCAGCCAGTCAGACACTTTCCAGATAGTACTGCATGGTTTGATCAAAATATGGCACTTTACAATACTGATAAAAACCTGCTGCCACTGATTTTCAGTTCTTATGCAATTTCGCTTATCTCAGCCTTTCCTTCTAATTTACCTTAAGAAGGGCTTCTTGACAGTCACAACTGAGACCATTTCTGATATTCCGTTTCTGATATTCCGTTCACCAAGTTTCCAGCTAATAGCTCTTTGGGAATCATTGTTTTCTATATTCTATACCTATACTGGGAACAAATTCTGTGTTTTTGTGATAGTGTACTTGTAACAACAGTTTAAAATTGGCTCTTTGCTAGGTTATCTGTCATTTGTAGATAGGCTTTTTTGTCTGAAGGACAAGGATAAATGTAAAGTGGCTTAATAAACCAACACAAAAGAAAAACACTTCTCTGAAGTGGTCAAGTGCAAGGGCTGGACTGGAAAGAAGTGACAAAGCAGACAATGTCCAAGGAAAAACTTTGAAAGACCTTCAAAAAACTGGTAAAACTTTGTTCCAAAATACTTAACCTTCCTCTTGCATTAGGGTCGGCAGTGGCCCGTTTTTAGGTTTTAAATGCATAAAAGTGGATATTAAATTTGTTTATTTCAACAAGACATTAGACTTTGTCAGGAATCTCCATTTAAACAAAACAAAACAAAAAACTGAATTTAACTAAATTATAAAAAGTTCTGGTGAAAATGATGACCTTTGTGTGTTGGGGTTGGTTTCGACACAGTTATAATATAAGACTATAAAACTAAAAAGTTTTATGATTTCGGTTTTATGATTTCAGTTTTAGCACTAAACACACTCTGAGCTCTCCCACACTATCAGAGAGAGAGAGAGTACACATCTCCAGTTTGTAGCATACAAAAATAAGAAGATTTACAATAAGCCAAACTCTTGATCGTATCTTTGCTAAAGATGAGAGGACACAAAAAGCATAGCAATATAATTGACCATCTTTCTGAGGACAATAGATTATCAACCAGAGGACAAAGATACATCTGATGATGTCGTCACATGTGCTAGAGCTGCTCTCACTTCTGCTGAAACATACAAATCCAGAAGTGTTGACATATCTCCATCCATCCATCCATCTTCATCCGCTTTATCGGGGGCCGGGTCGCAGGGGCAGCAGCCTAAGCAGAGAAGCCCAGAACTTCCTCTCCCCAGCCACCTCCTCCAGCTTATCCGGGGGAACACCAAGGCGTTCCCAGGCCAGCCGAGAGATATAATCTCTCCAGCGTGTCCTGGGTCTGCCCCGGGGCCTCCTCCCGGTGGGACATGCCCGGAACACCAACCCCAGGAGGCATCCTTGTCAGATGCCCAAACCACCTCAGCTGGCTCCTTTCGATGTGGAGCAGCAGCGGCTCTACTCTGAGCCCCTCCCGGATGGCCAAACTTCTAACCCTATCTCTAAGGGAGAGGCCAGCCACCCTTCGGAGGAAGCTCATTTCCGCCTCTTGTATCCGCGAGTTCGTTCTTTCGGTCACTACCCACAGCTCGTGGCCATAGGTGAGGGTAGGGACGTAGATCGACCGGTAAATTGAGAGCTTTGCTTTTACACTCAGCTCCCTCTTCACCACGATGGACCGGTGTAGCGTCCGCATTACTGCAGCTGCAGCCCCAATCCGTCTGTCGATCTCCGGCTCCCTTCTCCCATCACTCGCGAACAAGACCCCGAGATACTTGAACTCCTCCACTTGGGGCAGGAACTTGTCCTGACCTGGAGTGGGCACTCCACCCTTTTCCGGCTGAGAACCATGGCCTCAGATTTGGAGGTGCTGATCCTCATTCCCGCTGCTTCACACTCGGCTGTGAACCGTTCCAGTGCGAGCTGGAGGCCATCACCCGATGAAGCCAACAGAACCACATCATCCGCGAAAAGCAGTTGTTGTTGACAAAAGCAGTTGTTGACATATCTTTTTAGTCCAATAACTCCTGGCTTACATGGTAGGGTAATTGCTACACATGTCATCAAAGTGACGCCTGGGATTACCTGGTTTGCTGTGACAAGAATAAGTGACATCAAGACACGTTTTGATCCGTTTATGCCATTGTCATTTTTTGAAGGAAAAAAAAGTCCATGGCAACATTTGGAATGGCATTGATGAGAATACCTGGATGCCTATAATGGTGTTCTTCTTGCTGGTGTGTACAGATCCAGCAATGAGAACACTGATAGTCTTAGGGACACATCAACAGGCAGAACTATTTTCCAGACTACAATGTCACTTCAGACCTTCGGAATAATATCAAGAGTCCTCAGACTTTACAACACCGATACTAGAGCAACATCTGACAAGCTTGTTCCCATTAGGAACGGATGCAGGTCTTTCCACTGACTGATGTTCAACCCTGAGGTGACAGTAGATGAACATTTTGCCCCTTCCCATGACAAATGCACCTTCTGGCAATACATGCCCAGTAAGTCAGGTAATATGACATTTTGTGATGTGATGCAAAAACTAGCTATGCATAGAACTGTGGAAGATGCGGAAAAGGAAAACCAGTGAGTGGCATCCCTGAGAAAATTCAGGGAAAACATCTAATCTTTGATACGATAACTGGACTGCAGGGGTCACAATGTGACAAATTCTTTACCATCTATGATACTGGACAAGAACTATCTGCCACAGATAAAAACAATACAGGTATAAAAGCTACTTTTGGCTGCTCCTTTATTCACCAGGGGTTGCCATAGTAGGTAGCTCCCATGTTTGATTTGGCAGATGTTTATACCAAATGCCCTTTCTGACACAACCCCCAAGAGGTTTGTGTTTCCCTTTGAAACAAAAAAAAAAGGTATAGGTATGATTACAACTAAGAGAGCCATTGAAAAGAAAAAAGAAATCCCTCTATAACATGTAATGTCAGTCATAAATTACACTACTTCATCACTGTAGTCACTAAAATAGTGTTCTCAGTTAAGGTTTATTGATTCTGGAGCTGCACAATTACACTGCAAGTTAGAAGAAAACAAAAAGAAACAAAAAAAAAAAAAAAAAAAAAAAAAAAAAAAAAAAACATTGTTGGTTTTAATTTGTTGACTTAAAATTTAAACACATCCTAAGAAGCTTTTGCACAGCTGACATTCAGACTTCAAAACACATGGCGGGGGATCCTATTACTATGCGTGCTGGTTCACCGTCAGGGCATACTGGGACACTCGGTGGAACTGGGTCATTATTAACATTAGTAACTCCACCCTTGTTTCCCTTCTGTCCGGCATATGTGATGTGAAAAAGGTCTATACTGTGGCTTATTCCATGACAACGTTAACCTTTGATTTTTTTTTTTTTTACTAGAAACTATTGCCAAGTTAATTCTGTTATGTGTAGAAAAGGGCTAATGTTGCGACACTGGAGTCACTTGCTGCACCAAATTTGGGTCTAATTCTGATTCATGATTACAGTCAGGTCCAAACAAAAGCCCTTTCAAAGCGCAAAGAAAAAAAATCCTAGTAATCATGTGTAAGTGCAGGCACACTAGTCTGCGTGGTCAGGAATGATGCCATAAAATACATTGTTTAAGTGTAGTACAAGATAAATTGGCCTCTACTGTTGCTGATTCATACCATATGTCCAAGCGTCCACAGACACTTCATTGTTCCAGAGAAAATAACCATTAAAACAACTATTGTTCACAGGAAATACAATTCACCTCCCAGCTCTCAGAAGCCAGCAGCTTCAGTTCACACAGCATAATACTTCTCCTTCACGTCTGCCTCAGATAATATTGAAATGTACCACCACACCAATCGTCATCCAAAGTAGTGAATAAAGTGATCTCGCTCTGCAGAAACAGATAGATATGAATAGAGACTCCTATATTAACTGTGGGCTGAGTTTCCACAGCCCTCCACAGTGGGTACTGGGGTAGACACTACACGATTCAGCTCCAACACTGCTCCTACTGTTTACTTTAGCTCTGCGTAGCCCTGGAAACCAGTGCCCAGCCGTACACCCCCTGCAGCCACTGCTAGCCAGGAAAGCCCCTGAGCTAAATGAGCCGACTCTAATTCAGACTGGAGAATTTTAGAATAAATCGCTAAAGCTGGACTTGCACATTTTTCTTTTACAATTCCCATTTTTATAATGCAACAATTTCACTTCCTGCAGTGATGTCATTTTAATGGTCTGATATATTTGTTGGGAACAGTATAAGGCAAAGAGCTGCTGCTCTTGCCCTCCAAAGCCAACTGTATTACTTGTCTTAATTAGTTTTTGGGCAATTACCAATTAATCAATAAGTTAATGAACAGAAAAATACATGGGCTGCTGTTTTAATAACTGATTTTTCATCATTCATCATCACATTACAATCCTAGAATTAGGATTACAATACATTACAATCCTAGTATTGTAATGCTTATTTTTACCACAAGTGACATTATATTGATGATGAACTGAATGTTGTCAGGTGTGGGGTGTATAGGTGTGTTAAGCTTTTCTTTTTCTTTTTTTTTCTTTTTTAAACTGGGACCAGTAAAACAGTATACTGTGCAAGCTTTTTGGCCTGCTGCTGGCCTGTTTGGTGACTGACAGAAAAAAAGAAAAAGCAGGTGAACTGACAGATCTTAAGATTACTTGAGCTAACAGCTGCAACCCCGTTGCTTTCTAGTAGACATGCCTGTAGCATGCAGGGGTAAGTCTAAAGCTTATTTTATTGTACGGCACATGTGTCCTTAATTGTCTATAGTGAGCCTACCAAGAGGTGTTGTCAACCTACACAATCATGCTCCTGTGCAGTCCTCCAAAAACCCAACAGCATGTAGCTCAGGTGTCCTTACTGAGAGATATCTATTTCACTTCAGCTCTTTGTGTGTTATAACTTTACTCGTCTCCACAGCTGACTGAAGGGTCAAAAACATCAAAAGCTGAAGCAGCCCACAGACTGATTGTACCACATATTTTGGGGACTGCTTCCATCTGGCAACAGCCACTCTCTGCAGGTAGATGGGCTGTTCGTAGCTTCCTACAGCCTGCCAACACACCACCAATGGAAAGCCATGTTCACCCCATAAAAAAGGGGAACAACATTTACCCTACTGCATTTACTTTTAAGTTACTGTTACCATGTTTTTTGCAGATACAGTTTTATAATATGAAATATAAATCTACTAATAAATTATGCTACATTCTTGTAGATTATGCTACCAGTATAACGTAATTACACATTTATAATGTAATTAAATGGGACTTTTTTGTGGGGGAAATAAATGGACTGGTATTCATATAACTACTACTCAAGTTGACCACTCAAAGCACTTTCTACTACAAGTCTCACTCACCCTATCACACACATTGATACAACGCTATTATCTATGCCGCTAAGTGCTTTGTCTAACACACGCACGCCACAATAAAAGCATGAACTACTGCTCCTGTGGGGAAAATAAATTATACTGAAAACTGCACAAATGAACTGGACTATTTGTTTGAACATCAGTCTGATATTGCCTAGTGTGATGTTGAGCATTTAGAATCCCCACGCACCGCATCCAAAAGCTCATCATTTAAGAACAATCCTATTAACTTTAATTTAAACTGTACTCAACTGCTGCGATCATAGTTTTTTGTTTTTTGACAAATTTAAAAGCTAACAATTATTATTTCACATTGTAAGACAAAATTACTGTAACCCCTGCTTGGTCCATTTTATTGTGTACCCAGACATCAAACACACAGCTGAAGGCACCATCCAGGATTTCAGGCATTGCTCTCTTTTAAGTGCCTCTTACTCTGACTAGTTTACATATCATTTGCTTATGCCTTATTAGTGTTCTGCTCTTACTCTTGTTATTCTATATCAGCCTGACAATAAGAGTATATTGTGTGTATGTTTGCTTGTCTGCTATGGATAAATATGCATGTTTTAAAGCAGTTTGCAAATGAATAAACATAAAACCTATGTTAAGCCTTGCTGTTAAACAGAAGGCCTTCCAATGTGAAATGAGTACATAATAATTACAGGGACATTCCTGGTAATATGCACTAGAGTATAGCTGCAGTATACCAGCTCTGTCATCAGGACTTACTCTTGCTGCTGCTACATCTGCTCAGTCTTGCTGAAGCAGTTTCCCTTCTGCCTTTTAATTGAGATGTGAGGCAGGAAGAGAACGCCCTGACTGAGCAGAGACTGGATTTTAAAGCTCATTTGAAACTGAATGCTGTTCAGGAGTCGTCAATCAACAGACCTCAGGCCTAAATCTTTCAGGCAACTTGATTGGTTCTGGCTTTCTCAGCACAAAAGTTTCATGTAGTGATAGATGAAAATAGTAATGCCACCTGTAATCAACAGAGGTAATGTCAACTGGTTAAACACAACGTTTAAGATGCATTTTTAATATCAATAATTTGCATATTGTAACTATTATTTTACTTATTTTTGAGGAGTTGCTCTGACAAAAAATTGTCAGAAAAGTACAGCTTCAGCTCTATGTGTTCCCATTTTTAGCTCCAACAAGACAATACCAGCAGGCAAAACAGCAATTGTTGTGAACGTATCAGTTTATGTACAACTAAAAAGATGTGAGTGACACAAAATATAAAATACCCCTATACATAAGTGTGAATGAAGTAAACTGCTCCGTTCAGTAACTGTACAGCAGACTAACAACACAGCTGTGCCTGAGGCAAACATGCAGACACACCATAACAAAAACTGTGGGCGTACACAAAACATGCAGAAGCCATGTTAACCTTCAACATACAAAGGTCAAGAGGTCGCCCAGCAAAGAAGAGAAACTTGATTATTGTACACATTTAGGCCTGAATTTCAAACCACCCAGAGGAGTAGTTTAACTGTCAAAAAAAATTACAATGGTTGTACAGATTTAAACGTCACAGAGAGAACGATTACAAAAGATGCTGCTTTTTCATATATATCACAACAATAATATATGTGATACATATATTTGCATTTATTCAAATGACAAGCATGTTGATTGCTGGATTCCTTCTTGACTGTTTTCTCAGACTACCAATCGCTACATAGACATTGGCCGCTACATAGACATTGGCAACTTGGGCATATAGGACTACACACATGAAACAAGCAACTAATCCCTTTTTCATTACTCTTTATTGTTTTGCTATATTTATTTGTACAAATGAAAAACTTTACATCAGTACTTTTGTCTTTGCCTCACAATATATTATAATCTAAACCTGACTTGTAAAACTCTACTACTTTCACTGTTATAATTAGAGTATCATCTATAAACAACAGTCTAATTTCGATTGCACAATCTACTGATATTTTTGCTTTAATGGAAGAAATTGTCATATTTTTGTCATTTTGGTGACTACATATGGCTACATGGTTTATTTTGTCAAATATAACAGTTTACAATTCAGGAAATACTAAATTTTTAAGTATCTGAGAGGCCAGAGAAAATTTAAAGGTTTCATCTAGTCATGTTCAAATTGATCAAAACATACTGGAAGTGGGTCAATACACCTTTTTCCAAAAATAAACAAGTAAAACCTTTGAAATTATTTGATATATGGAGCTATAATTTCACAGCCTTATATATGTGCAAATTTTAAACCATAACATTTCCAGGCAAATCAGAGGTGCTTGAGCATAAAATGTTCTGAGCTGAGATAGAATGACTCTTATATGATACCTGTGGCTTAGATTTTATAGTAAACACTATAGCGTGATTTTTTACGTATGCTTTCACTTTAATCTCTCTGTGCTACAATTGTAGTTAACCTCCCATCACCTTTTGTTCCCTTCACATCCTTGTCATCGCAGAACAAGAAAAAAAATGTTACATTTTAACTATTAACTTGCAATATGTCAGGTCCCCTGGCAATAAGCTGGATTTCGTATGGCATCAGACCACAGATAAGGAAAAACTGGGAAAGTGTCAAAGTACAATTATTAAGAGCAGTGATTTTCAGTCTGAAGCTTTTCCAGACAAACCAAACAATCAGGACAGGCTATTCAGTGTTTATGCCAAATCAGAAAAAATGACATAAACTGGCATTTTAAAGGGCTCTACGTAATTCAGTCAAGTCATTTATTTACTATACAGGTAAAAAACCTAAAAATATTGTTTTATGTGATGAAAATTATCATTCTTGGCAAGGATTAAAAAGTAAAATTTTCTCTGTTTCTGTTGCTTGGATAGAGCAACGTAATTAGTGGAGTACGGAAGCACATTACTATAAGATCACCATATCTTTATGGTAAAAAACTGTAAATTTTACTTGAGGTAAAATGACATGCCCTCCTTTTCTCCCAATATCATCATGCAATTAAACCAACTACAGCCCTGAAAGTGTTGGAACCAGGTCAGCATACTTAAAGTCAAAGTTCATCATGACTGAACCTGGAAACTTGGGAACAAGTACAATCCAATAAAACAGAGTAAATATTACATCTGTTGTTGACACTATAGTGTTCCAACGTGAGGCTGCAGCTTATGATTTGAGCTAGATTATATTTTATTGTTATGTATTAGTAACTGAGCTCTTCCACATGAGTGTGTTGGATAAAATAACAAATAACACTAATTACACATCAAAGGAAGAGTCATCTTTGCTGCTACTAAGAGCTACCCCATCTTTCACTTAGTTCCATTATCGATTAATCTAACAACTGTTTCCCCGACTAGATTTTAAACACCTGATGAGAGCTGTATGTAATGACTGCTGCTCTTTTTATAAAAACAAGTTCAAACAAAACTCATTCCTGTTTCCTCTGAAGATGTGCCCTGTCACATATGAATCACTAAAGTAATTAAGTATTCCTTGCTCCTTGATAACCAGCCGTTTACTGGTTTGGTGCATCAGTCAGTTAAAACACTCTGGAGGTTAACATTTTTTTCCTGAGGCTACAATTATGATCATAACTTACACCTTTAGAGTATCTGGCACTTCACCTTGCTTTGCCACTCACATCAGGCTACAGACATGAAATATAGCAACATAGCTGGGCTAAATATACACCTTCATCTGTGTAGGATTATACTGAAGCAATCTCGACAGCTGTGGTGACACATCATTCCTGTAACTCCACCTCTTTTTGTTCTCCTGTTTTTCTATGTAACTCCCTTCCAATGGTTCAGCCAACTGGAGTGTAATGTCTGGCCAGACCAGATCATATTACTGGCTTGTGAATGTGCAGCAACAGATGGTAGATCACAGGAGGGGAGGGGGACAAAGGAAGAGGAGGGAAGAGAACCAGCAGCCTTAAAATTATAAATGGACTTAAAATTAAACCAAAATTGCCCCGTTTATCAAAAAACAAAAAAAAACAAAACTACCTTTCCATGTAATGTCAGGCTGCCATTAAGAGTGTACTTATCAGATCTCACATCATCAAGTACTAAAAAGCTTGATTCCCTGCTTTTATTTAAAAGCAAGTCAGACTTCATGACAACTGAATAAGTTACTTCACCTCTTGCATGCGTCTTTTGGCCCTCTCCAGAGCATCTTCATAGCCTTTCTGCCTCAGCTCACTCAGACTCTCGTAGTACTCCTCGGTGTCGTCGCTCTCTGAGAAAAGCACCTGTGAGAGGATCTTCCAGCCGCAGGTGTCCAGGGCATGACCCAGGTACACCTGCAACTGATAGCACAGGGCGTCCGTCTCCCGCTGTGACATCCCGGGCGGACCGAAAAGGACAGTCCACACGCCAGACTGCTCCTCCGGGAAAGAGGGCAAACAAGGCTCTAGGTCCGAGTTGACGGCGCATAGTTGGAGGTGGGCTGCTCTCAGTTCCTGGAAGGAGAACAGTCCAGCCCAGCTGAAGTCTTCGCGGTTACTGGCCTCGATGTCGCCTGGGTCTGCATCATCCGGAGACAGCGTGACATCCACTGGCTCCAGGATCTCCATATCCGTTATCTTGGGTGTCACAACGTCCCATGTCCCTAAAGTGTGACTTACGCACTCATATGACTTTGAACTACCGGCTTTTAAAGTCTTCCTGTCTGCGTTAGCATTTGTTGTGGGTTTCCCTTTGGGGACAGAGTGCGGTCTAACTTTACCCACTTGGCAGACTCCATCTTTCTTCGCCGTGACGGGACTTTTTGTGTGTTTTTCAGCCACGCAGGCACCGGTGGGAGGAAGCCCAGCGATTGGGCCACAGTCGACGTCCAGTAAAGTGCTCCGTCTCTGCACGGTTCTGTTGTGGCAGGTTATGGCGAACTTTCCCTCGACGTCGTTCCAGGCCACAATGAAAACAAATTTATGTCTCTCTTTTTCGTCGAAGACTTTGGGCCGGACGGACACCCATCCGGACTCTAAGTTATCCTCCATGATGAATGACATCTCATCCAGCCAGTAAAAAAAGACACTTAGATATGCGTTAGCCAGAGGAAAAAAATCTTCCCTGATGTCGAGGCTAAATGCTACTCGTAGCCACCGACAGCAGACCCCACGTTTAAAAAAAACACAAAGTAAGATTTGGCAGAGCTACAGCGAACAAACCGACGAGCTAGATTAAGAGATGACACAAAGGCTTTCTTGCTTTGTTAACCCGCTGTCTGTTGCGTGTAAGCGGCCGAAAGCGCAGCCAACGTCGTTGTCCCTCCTCCAAATGGTCGGATTTGGGATTCCGACATGAAGAAGTTCAAGCAGCCAAACGCACTCGGACACCGCGGTCTAATCGAAGGAGAGAAGTCGGCTTCATATTGCGGCAGCTAATGTCCGTTGCCATGACACCTGGGCGCTCACCTGCCCGATGCTCGCGCTGTCTTGAATGTGCAGCTCTTTGTCCGCTCTCAGACAATGCCGTCGCGCGACGCACATCGGCTCTCGATGTCACGTGTGAGCTTCTGTTTACAAGCAGAAGGTGCGTGCGTGTTTGTCCGGGGAGGGATTTAACTGGTGACCCCCCCCCCTCCCTCCGGTGTTGCATTCCATCTCCACGATGAAAATGGTAAATATGATGCTCCTAGAAAATGTCGATACCGTACTGACATGCAAAACGATCTTTGAGCAAATTGTTAGTTAGTTGACTAATATTTCTTTATCTCTATAAAACTACAAAAATATCTCTTTATCTCCCAATAATATGCATTTTAAAAGACGTTTAATGATGCATATAATGTACAATATGCTAATGCTGGTTAACTATATCCGCTAGTCTCTCTTTATACCATGTGAACGTGAAATATATCAATTTATCATTAAAAAGCAATGCAAAGTCTAATATTTTATCAGATGCATTAAGCATGACATGTCTTTCTATCACAAACTTTTATTCTTTTCACAATTCTTTTTATTTTTTGGATATTTTTAAACACAGTCCAGTTGTACATACTACATCCTTAAAATGTTTTGTTCATTACATTACAGTGTTTAACGTTTTTATTACGCGTACACTTTTTCCACATGAACCCTTGAAGGCAACATAACAGTCCGTTTCTTTTAACAGCTTAATAAACCAAACGGCACACAAAGACAGAAAACTGTTCCACGCAAACTACTTTTTAATTCAGTAACTTTACGTGTTTAATTTTTAAAAAGTGTTCATTACGAGTTGTACTCTTTTGTTTTTTTTTAATCTCTATTCCTCTGTCTCTTTTCCTCACTTGCATACGTGCACGAGGAGCATAAACATCTGCACGTGGGCAAATCCATGACGCAAATACGTACAGAACGTGTTTAGTGCCAGACTGCGTACGGTAAGCGAACTGGGTCAAAACAGGTTTATGCACCATTTATTCTCTAAGAAAGTTAATTTTCGCATGCAACTTTAAAATCAATCTAGCGACTAGAAAAAAAATGTAGAGTGGGGCAAAGATTACCTTTATGGTGCTTTTAAAGCTACTAGAAAAAACACACAAAACTGTATGTAGAACCAAGTGGGTTAGTTTACTAAGGGCCTTTTCCAAAATCTTGCTGGTGCTTGACTTATATTTAGAATCTTTTCAACTTTTGATTTCCTCTGAGTGCAAACTTCAGTTCTGTTAGTCACTGCAGAGTATTTGTAGAAATATGCCAGCCTTTGTTGACAGTAAGCTTGAGATGGAAGATGTGCGAGGATTCAAAGTACGATGAGGCAAATCTCAAACGTGAATATGAATGTAAAATACAATCAACGGCAGAAATATTGGCATTGATTTTATTTTTTATATGTTTTGTTTTATTATTTTTTTTTATTATATTTGAGGGGGGAAAGTAATCTGAAAATAAATGCATTTCCTGCTTTTTAATTCTCTGCCTCTTCTGGTAAATCTTGTGAAAACACATTGAAAAGACATTTCAATGTAGTTCACCAGGTGAAGGTCATGCATTATTGCCATTAAAATTTGGATCAGTTGAGTCAGAGTGCGGAAAGAATACTTCAGCCTAATAAACACAGGAAACCAGAACTCCCTTTGGATTTCCATGGTTTAAAAACAGATAAGCTCTACAGAGCTTCGTAGATTGTTCCCTTATATGGAAATAGGCACATTGATGTCTGAGTAATAATCTGTTAAATTGACTCGATGTTTCACATTTGGTCTCACCCACTAAGGCATGTTCTCTTTCCAATAAAATAGCACCTCTCGTACACTGCCACATTCCCTGTTTTGACCTCACTTTATTTACTGCTCATTAATTTCCATAGTTAAGGTGTAAACAAAAAGAAAAACTTGTAATATTCCACTTTGAGACCGGTTTCATCATTTATCCTCTTGGAAAAGTAAGATGATTGAGAGATAGTTAGAGATATATATATATATATATGATATAGAGAGAGATAGATAGAGATATCTATATATCTATCTATATATCTATCTATCTATATATATATATAGATAGATAGATAGATAGATAGAGATATCTCTATCTATATCATATATATATCTATAGATATATATATATATATATATATATATATATATATATATATATATCTATAGATATATATATGATATAGATAGAGATATCTCTATCTATCTATCTATCTATCTATCTATATATATAGATAGATAGATAGATAGATAGAGATATCTCTATCTATATCATATATATATCTATAGATATATATATATATATATATATATATATATATATATATATATATATATAGATAGATAGATAGATAGATAGATAGATAGATATATATAACAAATAAATAGCCCTGCACCAACTTTGCACTTTGTACTGAAGTTATTAACTGTTAAACCAAACTGATAAAACTTCTTAATTTTACTTCAAAGTCTGATTCCAAATATTTGTGCGCACATCAAAAAGGGTGAAAAAGCACTTTAATTGCAACATAGCAACTTCAGACATTAAATTTGCACTATGGGAAGAAGGCAAACCAGCAGTGGCAGTGTGATGCTTTGGGTAATGTTCTGCTGGGAAACCTTGGGTCCTGCCATCCACGTGGATGTTACTTGCAGACCATGTACACCCTTTTTAATGGAAATTGTACTCCCTGATGGCTGTGGAATCTTTCAGCAGGCTATATGCCCTGCCCCAAAAACAAACAAACAAACAAACAAAAAAAAAAAAAAAAAAAAAAAAAACCCAAAGGTTTAGGAATGGATGAACAACAATTAATTTAAGGATTGACTGGGCCTCCGAACTCTTCAGACCTCAATCCAGTTGAGCATCTGTGCGACAAAAACAAAACCTATTTTAGGTGATAAGCAACACACCATTTCCTGAAGTTTGACTTTTATAGGTAAGGCTATGTCCATATTAATGCATTTTCGTTTGAAAACTCATTGTTTTCTCTCCGTTTTGGCCTCCCATCCACCCTGAGATGGCGTTTTCCCCTATCCGGGCTAGTGTGGACATAGTCTAAATGACCCTTCCAAGGAACAAAACCACCAGTGCTGATTTCTTTGTTGCAGTTTGTCGTTTATTGCTGCCCACATCATTGTGACATTACTTGGGTGCTTTCACAAACAACTGTACATTTGTAATACAGTAATTTCACTTTTTTTCTTTAAACAGTTGTGATGGTCATAATAACACTGAAGGCTCAGTCTGGAAAGCCAGTTTCAAAGGTTAAGCATATGATGCCAGTCTTTCACATAGTAAAAATGGTCCTAAAAAAGAAAGAACTTCAGCATTTCAATCTTTTTTGGTACATAAACTTTGGGGAATGTGTGAGTATGCCTTCTCACGCCACCCCTTTGCTTCTCCTTGTCAAAGGCCTCAGACAGGAGCTCAGTGGCCTTGGCTGGCCTTGTCAAACAGAGCCTCCAGCTGCTCCTTGGAGGTAGCCTCCTTTTGCTGCATCAGGTCAGCGTGGCCTTTGGTGACTCCCCAGCTATCAGGTGTGGACATGGAGGGGCAGAAGGGGCGGCCAGAGGCGGGCTTCAGCTTCTCCCAGTAGTCACGGCGGGCCCTAAAAAGAGAAATGGCAAGGTGTCCTGAAAACAAAACAGTGGCAATAATCTTGAGGTGCTTTGAGAAAACTGAAATAACATCTACCTAGCTCTAACCCAAGGCTTGGTGTGCAATGACAGGCCACTACCCCAGCTGCCATGCTTCTCAGATCCAGCAGGAAGACAACCTCGCTCAGCTTCCAGCTCCTCAGCCAAGGCACGGATGTGATACGGTTCAAATCCGCAGCAGCCTCCAATGTAGCGAATCCCAGCATTATATGCTTCCCGGGCATATTTATGCATGTCCATTCTGGTCAGGATCCTTGGCTCCAGACCTGTTGGAAGAGGAGTTTATTTTTGAGGATTTCTTAAAAAAATGTTTATGTGGATTGAGAATTTTTAATTTTTTAAAACTTTTTTTTTTAAAAAGTAGGGTAATGACCAAACGGGAATTCCGGCAGGTCGATGAATCCCTGGCAGCCGCAGTCCGGAGTATGAAAGGCCAGTGGCTGGGACATGTAGTGAGCCTTCAGCCCAGCCTTCTCCACACCCTCCTTCATCAGTTTCACAGTCTTCACACAAGTCTCTGGGTCAAAGTGGCAGTTAATGCCAACAATATCAGCACCTACAGAGAAGATGTGCAGAACAGATCAGAACTGAGGCAATAAATTGTTGAGATTGTGGAAAATTCTTGTAAGAAATGGTAGCAATCCATGTTGGTTTCAGCTCAATGCTGGATGTATCAGTGCACATGGCTGATTACCTCAGCATCTGTTCATACCACCACTGGATGGCAGCAAAAATCTGATCTACACAGTGGCTTTAACAAGAAATCTAATGACTGAACATTAACACAGACTAAGACTTCAAATGAATACAAACTGCATGCATCGAGTTTAAGATGTCAGGTCCATACCACTAACATGCTAAAAATGCTTTCTTGGTGTATTTGGAGATTGTGACAAATGAAGTTTTGGACCACAAAAACACCAGAAGTCAAGATATTTTGAAACGTAGACACTTTGCAGACCTTGCAAGTCTTGATTTTTTTTTTCCCCACATAACAAAACGAGATGTCCAAACACCCACATTTAGATTTGCAGTGCTGTTGCGTAATAATATGCGCATTTGTATGACATACCCATGGTAGGCCTGATTGCATTGCTAGACTATATGCCATATGACATAGGACCCGAGCACTTCCCAAACCAACTAAAATTAGTCTTCTGGAAATGTGTAGATCAGCTAAATGTGAGCAAAAGATTGTCAGCATCTGATGTAGGAAACAAGAAAGATTGGCGCAAAGCTTCCACATGTGCCAATGGGAAAATTATACTGAATCCCACATGTCAGCTGAAGATAGCAGGTCCAAAAACAAGCTTGAGCGTAATGTAGCACTAAAACAGGGTGAACAGTTTCCCAGGAGGGTAAACAAGTGCAATGGATAATATTAATTACAGACCCACTGTGTCCCTCCAGTGTGCAGCATGCACTACACCCTGACTGGTCCAGCTACACAGAACAAGACCAGTTCATTTTAAACTGCTTGACCTGAATTTACCATAGTGTGACAAAAAAAGCAGCTGTGAGGAGAGGTGCACTTAGCTCTGAATACGACATTGAAGCCCCATTAAGATACTGAATACACTGTATGTTGTCCACATGGTTCACCGTACCAGGAGGTGTGCGGACCACAAATGTGGGTTCTTACCAGACAGGGAGAGGGGAATGAAAGATGCTATAGAGTTTCATTACAGGAAACAACTTTAAGCACACAGGCTTTCTTTACAGAAGACGAATCGTAATACTCTAGGCCGAGTTAGCAGGAGAAGTCTGGAGTACGAACAAACCAGCCTTAAGTTCATAAGAGACATTTCAACATAGTTCATAGTTATTCATAGGCAGAACTGTGTGCAGCTGTTTGAGCTGATAATGAATTTGAAGTCTGCTTTTATCAGACCTGATCCAAGAGCTTCAATGACATGCAACAGGGTTCGCATCCTTTAGACAACAAGACATTCTGCAATTGTGACCACTGATGTGTGCATCCATTGCTCTGTAGTTACATTACCAAAACATTAGTTCTCAGGTAGTTTCTCTAAACTCTGCTGAGTTTCTTCATATACGTCAAACAATGGCGCCAAAATTAAATAATATTGTTGATTAAACATTTTTTTAAAGTCAACTTTTCTTAAATTCCTGTGACTCAACGTGCGGGAAATTGTCGTACCAGCTTTAACAAGTCTGACTGCACAGTCTCCAGGGCTGACGCCGTTCAGGTCCCCTTCAGGTCCAATGCACAGAGTCGCAGCGACTGGCTTACCGGAAGCCTTCAAAACCTGGACTGCCCACTCAGCCTCTTCCACGTGCTCAAAGTACTGCAAGGAAGCACAAAACGTAAAGACTGCTGAATTACTAAAACAGTTTAAAGCTGCTGTGGGAGCTCTTTGGGACCCCTCAACCTGAATTCAACATACCGGTCCATAAAGGCGTTCAGTCATGAGTACAGTACAGAGTCATGAGAAACACATTCAAATACATTTTTTTGCAGGATACACTTATCTCAGTTACTTGTGCTATTTAAGCAAACAGAAGGGCCGTGTCTGCAACCAAGGGAGGTGACTTTGCTACTCACTGAGACAACTTTCTTTCTCAAGTCTAAGTGGAAAAAATATATAAAGTGGTCATTAGTAAACCTGGGCTCCAGCATTTAGATACTGAAATGTGAGCAGTTATACAATGACATGGTGTAACACCCCCTCCAGACTTCTTCAGAGTTCAGCACCTTACGAGAGGGGAATTACATGTATAGACATAAAATATATAAATGCATGAATAAATGCATTTCTAATTGCAAAAATGCCCAAGCTGAAAATGATTCATTATTAATAAAGTCATTCAGAGACAGGAGAAGAGATGATATTCTAACCTGCTGCAATGGTTTTGTTAACTTTGCTTTACTCCCAAATCTGCACTGAGACAGTTCTAGTTCAGGGACATCTCTTTAAATGTTGACCTAAGTGATCTCTTATCAAAAGTTGCTTTAAGTTTCCAGAAGGAAATGTTTAAGTTCACGGCATACCTCTGCAATCAAGAAGTCGACATTTTTCTGGACAAAGACCTCGATCTGTTTCATGAAGATGGCCTTGACCTCCTCCTCGGTCTTGCCGCTGAGGTATGCCGGGGTCTGAGAGACTCCACCTGCCACCAGAGCGTCACCCTCATTGGCCACCTCTCTGGCCAGGTCACAAGCTGCTTCGTTTATTTGGCGTCCCTGTGGATGAAAGGAAATATTTTTTAAAACCACTTATAAATCAGTTCAACTTTCATGTTTTGAGTCCGTTTAAACCCCTCTGCATGCTTGATGAGAGCTCAGAGCAGCTGCACATGAAAACAAACTCACGGTGAAGCTCAGAGTCTGGCCCCTGTTCTCTAGTTTGTCATCGCTTGCGTAGAAAGTGAACGTCTGCATGACATTGGAACCAGCTCTCAGGAACTCTCTGTGCAGCTGCCGCACTGCAAACACAACACCCCCCATTCAGCACTCACAAAACTGGAACTTCAACATTTAAGCTTTAAATGGAGAGCAAGCAGAGTCCTACCCGCTTCGGGGTGCTCGGCAGCAGCTTCAGGTGTCCACGGCCCGGCTTTTACATAACCTCTCTTCTCGAGCGCGAAGACAAAGCCTCCGTCCCCAATAACGACCTCTCCTGCATCCAGGCGCTTCAAAATGTTCTGCCGTGAAGTTAACACGCAAATCAAATCAAAACAACACACAGAGCTGCACAACACCCATTTCATTGCATGAAGCGCGGACAAGCTGACTCAAGTTCAGAGCGCCCTTTACATTTTTTAATCATGCAACATGACGAGAAACATAATAAACAAAAACAAAATACAACGTGTGCATTATCCAGGACTGATCGGAGTGCACGCCCACCTTCTTTTCTCCCGCTGGTGCCATGATTACTGTAGCAGTGACCGCCTCACACTTCTCAGCAGCAGAGTCTTGAGTTTGGAAAAGGCTCGCTTACGGCACCCACGCTGCATTTATAATCCAAGATGGGTGTGTCGCTCCTGATGTCATCCGAATACCACCTCCCTCTTCCACTTCTGATCTTGTTGTTGGTGACGGCGCAGAATCCGTAAAATCTCGGCTCTGTGGAGAGGCGTTGTTTGATCACTTTTGCGGAATAAAAGTACAGCATCTAACCTTTATAGGAAGTTTGAAACCATTACCTATAAAAAACAAAAAAACAAAAACCGTTTTCTAAAATGATTTTTCGCAGTGTTTGTGTAAGGACAGGTCAGGTAAGTGAACACACAGGGTCAGACAGCACTGCCTAATTTTTGTGTTTGTAGGTCAGTTATGCCTAAGAAAGAGCTGAATGAATTGTGTGTGTATGCTCACTGATGATGTTATGTCAATGGCAACTGGGAAAACAATTATGTGGTCACAAGGGAGTCACCAAGGGGGGCCAGGGGTGGCACTGCCCATCCCCCAAAATTTGCTGGCCCCTCCAGTGGCCTCCCCTGGCAAGGCTGTCCTATTTTGGTAATGATTCTAATAAACATGAGCACAAGAGAGAGGAAGACACCCCACAACGAGTTGAATGACATTAATTTGTTATTTATTCCTGCTTAAAACAGATTGTTATGGATTTCAAAATCTTATTAGATTTGTAATATGTACATGTTTTCAGTGATATCATCTTTGATAGCAGAAAATTAACTAGGCATATAATTCTTTTCTTTCTCCCTTTTTTTTTTGCCATATTTTTCAAGTAGCCTATATTTGACAACATCATAATAAGACTGGAAATTCTGTTTTTGGTTTGCCACCCTAATATTTTTAGTGGCCCCCATACGGCCACCCCTATGTAAAAATTCTGGAGGCACCCCTGGTGATTACACCTTACAAACCAGTAAGGTGTAGGTTGTTTGGGTGTGACAGGGCTGAATATAGACAACAGTGATGTAAACTGGGGTCAGATCCTCAGGTTCAGGTCTTTGGCTCAAGTCTTCATTCGCCACACAACTGCCATGGTAACTGAGACCCTGTTCACCCAGCATGCCATGTTTTTAGGGTCCTAAACAGTTTTCTGTACTTGAATATGCAGTATTATATGAAAAGTCTAACTGTTTAGCAAAGTAATGAAAGAAGTATTTAAATCATTTACCTATGTAAAATAAGCAATACTCACATATTCACAGCAACCATCACCTCAAGGTGTTTATACTGCAAAGCACAGACCCTACATTATTTGTGAGAAAAATGCCAACAGCCAGATTCCCCATGAGCAAGTGCTTGGAGATGGTGGGAGAGAAAAACTCAATTTTAACAAGAAGAGACATACAGAAGAAATGCTCAGGGCATCACAGTGGAAGTAAAGTAGCAGTCTTGAGCATGTGGCAGCATGATTAAGGGATAGTTCAGGGTCACATGACCCAGCCCTAATGAGAAACGATAAAACAATAAAGTTTCATTCCAGTAAAATAAACTTGTGGACAAATGATGGAAAAATAGATCCACATATATCTGGGAATTTTTGAAATTGGAAAATATTGTTCTGTAAAGACAGAGTTAACTGATATTAGGCCGTAAATGACCAAAGAGATGATACCATATGTGGGGGGTGTAAGCTGGGTGGGGCTACTGCTCAGCTGCAGGAGGAGAGGTGGAGCAGTTGATTAAGGGACCAGAGAGGTTCAAGAACAATAGAGCAAATGTCTGTAAAAGCAAGAAATTACTGTTCCATCAATATAAAGAAAAACAGTAAATTGAGGATATGGATCAGTTACCAAAGTTTCGGTACAGGTCTGCTATTTCATGGTGATTTCTAGCCCTGGTTGCTATGGGTCTGATGTTGCCTGAGGAGTTTTATCTGTGTATGTTTGCATGTAGTAGAGTGGAGCCATCATTCCAGATCCAAAAAAACAAAACAAAAAAAAAACAACGGGAGGCAGCAACTCAAAGGCTTTGTCACATTGACAACACTAAAATCTATATGAATCTCTTCAGTCATTCAGCAGAATGACGTGTAATTGCTGTGCAGTGTGTGTTGTTTGGCAATTAGTTGCTAAATTTAAGAGCACCCTCACTGAAAAGTTGACAAAACCTCAAATCACAGGAAGAAAAAGAAAATGTCAGGCGCTACCACTGCCTTGGGCTTTCCATTATTGCCTTTACAAAAGAATCTGACCATAAAATAAACCCACCAGACATGGAGTTGGAGACTGAGACGGTATTCTCCTGGAGACAATTCTCTGGGTTTCTCAAGCCTTTAATTAACTGCCCTGTGCTCTTCAAATACCTGGTCTTCTATCTTGTCTCACTTTCCCATGCTACATTTATGCCACTGATCCCACATGCCTAGCTTATCTGATTGGCTTGTCGAGAGGAGTTGCCTGAGACTGAGACTCAACAGTGTGGGAGGCACAACCAGAGGCCTGCTTCTCTCTTACCTTAACTCAGGAGATGCAGAAAGTATTTGGCTAACCTTTCTATGAAAAACATGTGACTAAACTCCATCTCACTCTCTGCCAGGGCAAAATTAGTGGCTGAAATGACAAAGTCTTCAAAGCCAACTATATGATTGACTGCTGCTTGTTTCCTTGCCTTACCCATACTCCCCTCAGTGAATCAGAATCTTGGTCAATCACATCTTCATCTTTCATGGGATTCCATCATATTCTGTCTCTATAAAATGCATCTTTCATCTCATAAGTCTGGAAGACGTTGCATTTAGCCCTATGAGCCTCATACTGTACGTTCTCTGTTCTGGTTACCATCCTCATTCCTAAAGCTAACCAGGAGATGAGGACTGCCCTCTGACAATCCTTCCACCTGGAGTTCTCAGCTGCCCTGCCAATCTAATGTCTCCTTAAGTATTTCTCCTTTTTTGTCCTTTCTTGGCTATCAATCTCCCTCTACAGGGGTAAGAATTAGCTGTTGCATCAGCTAAACCTGCAGACATACACGAGCACAGGAAATGAGCCTGCACTGCCCCCCTCATCTCCTCAAGATCCAGAATCAAGCTAACTGCTGTTATATGCCTGTCCCCAGTTACAGACCAAAAGGTGCACATTCAAAAAGGACCAAAAGAGACAATCAGTGCTCTCTTAGTTGTCCTTGTATTTTTTTTTATGTTTTTTAGGTCCTGTGATATGAAATCTGAGTTGTCCCTTGGAATTCACCCCAACAATTCCCACATCCGTGTAGTTTGTGTGTCCTTGTGAAGCAGAGCCACAGGAGGTGGACAGGAGGTGGCGGAGGCCATCAGCTTCTGCTGGGCTGCAACTTCTGCAGCCACAGCCATAAGTCTCTACCTCAGCAGACTGCCAGATTGTGTTTTACCACACTAATATCTTTTTTATTTATTCCTACTCATCAGCTCTTCTCTCTGAGCTCTGCTGCCCAGCCTTTCCTGCCTGATTATACTCTCTCCCCTGCCTGCAAAGTTTAAAAGAAAGAGATGAAATTATTACTTTTTTATATGTAAACAAAAGGCAACACATTTATTTAGTCACAAGCAAAACCAAAACTGCACAAATATTTTAGGTTAGTCTAGATCTCCATGGCACTCCTCTGGCAAACCAGCCCAGACTAACACAAGAGTCAACTAGGCCAAACAACCAGTGGGATGTTAATTCTGAGGGCGGCAGAGCAGACTTGTCATTATGAACTGAAGACAAAGCACACACAGGGAGAAATATATTTATATAATTTTCACTGTGTACAGATTACCATATAACATTTATTAAACACAAAAATTGCATGGATATGAAATCTGACTACATATTTACTCAATATATACAACTCAGGCACAGTCGGGGCCACAAGCCAGGTACTCCTAATGCCGATCCCTAGATCGGATAAATGGAGAGGGTTGCATCAGGAAGTGCATCCATCGTAACTAAAACATGTGGATCGCCATTAATGAGATTTCCATACTGGAAAATGTGTTAGAGGGCACCAAGAGAGAAGGACAGACAGGAGTATGATGGTGAGAGCAAAGATTTTAAATCTAGGGACTTTGACTGGTAAAGCGACAGAGCTGGCTGATATGGAGAATTTTGGTAAAGATGTATCACAGATATATCGTGTGTGCAGGAGACCAGATGAAAGAGAAGCAAGGCTGTGAAGCAAGGCTGTGAGCACTGGAGGTGGATTCAACCTGTTATGTTGATGGGAAGGCAAGTGGAGTAGGGGTAGTCTTGAAGGAAGATATGTGAAGATTGTTGTAAAGGTGAAGAGAGCCTGGAAGTCAAAGGTGTGAGGTTGAACACTGTCTGCCTTGGTGTATGCCCCAAAGTTGGATGTTAGTTAGAAGTGAAAGAATTATGAAGTAAGTTGAATTAAGTGGTAGAGAGTGTCGCCATTAAGGAAGAGATTGGCAAAGCAGACTTAAATGGATATGTAGGTGAAGGGAACAGAAATGATGAGGAGGTAGTGTTAAGGAGAAGATAAGAAATGTAGATGGTGGTGGGTTTTGCAAAAAGAATGTGCAGCACATTATAGTCCAAACAGAAGCTGGCAGCCTATACACTGCTACAGTTTTATCTTCAGCACCATGTGTGGTGATGCCCAAAACCTGTCGTCCATGTTTGAGTTAATAATTAGTCCAGCAACAGCGGTGCTGTTCCTTTGTTGTTGTTATTTTGCAAGTGTTTGTGTAAAGTTATATATTTTTCCACTGCATGCGTTTGCGTAGACTCTGGCTTTTCTTTTTTGTGAGCTTAGCTATTACATGCACAACATGAATCAGTACTGTAGTGAATATCCTTTCTTCATTTCTGTGTTCATATAAAGCAGTTATCAGCACCCAGTTCAAACCTGCTGCAGCTGTCCCGCTTGGGTTACAGGCTCAAGGGCTACTCAGAGATAAATGCTTCTGAATGGATTGTTCAAACTGGATCTGACAGACATTTGTGAGTCGATTCTATTGACACAAAAAACCTGGTGATACAAACAACTGGTGCAAGGCTTTCTGTGAAAAACAGTGTTACTGTACTGCACTATGAATCAACACGTTATGCACATTTTGGTATGTTTTATATCTCCCTAGAATCAGCAGCATTATAAGCATAATTTCTGCATGTTATGTTTTTGTGGCTTAAAGCGCTGCTGTCATTATGGCAGACCACAGGACTCTGTCACATTAATCACCTTTTCTGCAGAGCTTATGTAACCTCTGCAAACCTAAAGTGATTCCTGTTGTCTTCCTGTTCATAAAATAAACACATGGCACTGCTACATTTTTTTTAGATGTTGCTGAAAAAAACTGATCAAATGCTCACAATTTTTTTTAAGTGCCATTAGTTTTTGTGCTAAAACGACATCCCTGTATAGATATAAAAACAGTCCTGCAACGGTTTTAACACCTACAAAAAAAACTCAGTGTGTGTTCAGAAACCAGTTACTGCAAAAACAAATACAGACTCTTATAGAATGTTAATGAGGGTTTTCTCTGACAGCACATTAGTTTAACCCTCAACAAAGTTTTTCTTCTTTCTTTCTTTCTTTCTTTCTTTTTTTTAAACCAGCCTAACTGACCTACATTTGAAGTCTCAGCACACAAAGCGTTAACTGCGTTAAACCTTCGTCCTGACTTGGTTCGCGAACTGTGGGCGTGCCAAAGCGGCTGTCAGTGCAAAAGTGGGATATTTGTAATTGCACTCGACAGTACAGGGACTCCGAGAGAGGGGGGCTGGTCATGCTTCGTGGTGCATTGGTAGTTTTTTTAAACATCAGTACTGTTTCTCAGTCATGGCTTGGATACTAAACCTCATCAGAGTTCAGTTGCGCAGAGATTTAGCCTCGTGTCGAGGCGTCGCTGGGCAGCCTCTGAGAACCATCAGCTGCACCTCAAGAAAACAAGAGGAGAGGTGAGACAGTTTAGTTTGATTCATTTTTAAGGATTCGTCTCATGCAGCCAGTTTTGGTCAGGGTAACGATCACAAATGAGGCTTTAAAAATGCCATGAAAGTGATCGATTTGTGCAGCAAAACTTAACGTGATATGCAAGCTTCACACAAAACTGTTGGACTTAACACACTTTAGTCTTATCTGACCTTAAAGTCTCAACTTGCTGACCTCAGTACATCATTATCAAGCTACTTTTGTAACTTGTGCATGTTGCATGGCGCTGTAGCTATTTTACCTGCAGTTAAATTGCTTCCTGTCCTGGCAGTGATGCATCTTCAGTTTTGGGAAAGCGGTGGAAGGACACTGCAGAGACTGTCATCATTGGTGGAGGGTGTGTGGGCGTCAGCTTGGCCTATCACCTGGCCAAAGCTGGGATGAAGGATGTGGTTCTGCTTGAGAAGACTGAGCTGACAGCTGGATCTACCTGGCATGCTGTAAGTTTACAAAAGTGCTGAGACCAAAGACCCTTCAGGGGTCCGCAGGGTCCTGAATGTGAACCAGAGAAAGGCCAGGGTCACACATTTCACTTTCATGTTGGTTGGCGACCATTATTACCTTCATTAACGTTGAAAGGACCACAGCCCAAAGTCAATAAACCACTGCTCCCATTAAACTTGAATTTTACATCAGTTATTGAAAGAAATCTTTACATTTGGCTTCTTTCCTTCAGTTGAATTGTAATCTGACAGTTGGAGTTTTGCATAACAGAGAAGAATAAGCAAATGCTCAAAATTAAGAGACTGGAAAGAGGGTATATTTGGCATTTGTGCTTGGAAAATGAGAAACAATTATTATTATTTTTTTCAAATTGCCTTTATTTTTATATTCTCTGAATGAGCTTTCTTAGCTTAATACTTAAGAAAAATATAATAAAATGACTCAATTTTGGGTCTTGGGTCAGTGATGTGGTGTAATGATAAGCATAACATGTCTCCAGAATAATTTGAAGGTACTGAGCCTTTAACCTCCAAAGACCTGAACTCTTTCACAGCATGCATTTTTAATTTCTCTTTGATATTTGGGCTGATTGAGGCCCGATGAATGTAAAAACAAAGAATTACCAGATTTTTTTTACCTTATTTTTGTTTTTAAGAAAAATCAGAGCCACATATGAGGATATTTGTTTAAAATTTTGATAGAACAGTAGCAGTATAGTGTCCTCGTAAGAGGATATCAGGCCCATGTAGAGCAAAATTTAGTATTTTGGTCTAAATAACCCAAAATGTGATGTCCACATATGTGGACGCAGGGTCCTAGGAGGTTAATACTGCCAGAAAACTGAAGTCTGGCTCTTCCTTGACAGTGAAAGTGTTTAGATCGAGTACTGGCAAGTGGCTGTCATCCAGTTGTTACTCCCTTTCCAGTGAGAGCAACTGTTAAGTTTTCAAGGTACTTGTGGTCCTGATCCTCTTGCTCCTTACACTCCATGTTATTCATTTACAAAAACGCAACACTCCTATACTATTAATAGACATTTCACATGTCAGAGGGGAAACTTGCTCTTCACTTACTTGCCTCATTGGATGGGCAGGGACCCAGTGGACACTGGGTGAGGAATTAGGGTAGCTGCAGACTTATAATTGCCAACCAATATATGTAATTCGAATCAGAATCTGAATACTTTATTGATCCCTAGGGGAAATTATGTTGGTTACAGTGCTCCAGTACAAACAATAACAAAAATGGACAATACAAGAAGTAAGAAATAGCACAATATATAAAAAGGGTGTAGCTATAGCACTATACTGTGTATTAGATGGATGAGTTGTACAGGGAGATGGCCACAGGCAGGAATGATTTCCTGTGTCGTTCAGTGGTTCAGTCTCTCACTGAACGTGCGCCTGTGGCTAGCCAGCACGTCATGGAGTGGGTGGGAGAAATTATCCAACACTGACTTTATCCTGGATAACATTCGCTTTTCCATCACCACCCCAAGAGAGTCCAGCTCCATCCCCACAACATTGCTGGCAGAAGTTGTGATTTCTTTTTTTAATGTTTAATGAAGAGCGATATTAGCGGTTCAGATTATGTATATTGCTATAATGCTCCTTAGAGCTCCCACAGCTTTAAGGAATATTTTAGTGTTTTGGCTCATTGATTTTTTTTTTTTTTTTTTGCTGCCCCCAAGTGGCCAAAAAGCAGTTCTTGCAGCTTTAAGTTGGAATATGTGAAAGCAGTATCTTGCTGGGTGTATTTTCCAATTATCTTAATGGTGTGTTTGTATTTTAGGCTGGCTTGACAACATACTACCATCCAGGGATCAACCTCAAGAAAATCCATCATGACAGCATAAAATTATATGAGACCCTGGAGGCTGAAACTGGACAGGTGAGGTACTTTCCTTAGCTTTTACAAGCATAACTGTATTTGTATATTTGTATATCTTTTATATTGACTTTCTCTGCAGGCAGTGGGCTTGCACCAGCCTGGCAGCATTCGTATTGCTTCAACGCCGATTCGAGTGGATGAAATGAAGTACCAGATGACCCGCACACACTGGCATGTGACAGAACAGTACCTCATCGGACCAGAAAAAATCCAAGAACTCTTCCCTCTGCTTAATATGGATAAGGTCTGTATGCCTTTGTGGATTAGTCACATTAATGACTTCTGATAGCAAGAAGTCATAAATTCGATTGTTCTCAAACTTGTTCCTGCTCAATCTTTTTATTGTCTTGAAACACACATTAGAAACTGTGAAGAAGCACAGTGTTTATCTGAACCTTGACAGATGTGGTTTTTTGGTATTCAATTACCCAAAACTTTTAAAGCCAAATACTTGACTTCTTGACAAGAGTTAGAGAAGATAAATATCACTCTAACTGTTCACTAATTATTACCTCTGCTATGGAGGATATGTTTTTTGCACACGTGCTTGCCATGCTTACTGTCTATAAGCGCAACAGCTCGAAAAGTTTTAGATTAATTTTGATAAAACTTTATAGGGGTGGAGAGTAAGTGCCTTAAAATTTTTCTTACATCCACCAAGGTCATTAAGGTCAGCGTAATAACCTGTTGGTCAAGAAATAACCGTTTAACTTAGATGAGTCTTACAAGTGTGCTGTGTATTGTCAACATATAGAAAGTACTGTATAAAGATTTTAAGTATCACGTCACATTTGACCTCTGACCTTTTATAAAAGTCAGTAGATTAATCTGAAAGTCAGAGAGATGCTGTGCAGAGCTATTTAAAACCCTTTTTCCTTACTGCAGTTGTTTGTATTGACAGCATATAGAGAATGATATATGGGCATTCTAAATATCACATTACTTTTGGACTTCTGACTTCTTCTTCAACATCAAATATGGTCAAACTTTCATAAAATTATAAATAATAATGATATTATACAATAAGCTCTATATTGTATAAGTAATAATATTCATTCCCTGTTGATTACAAATCAATACCTATTATCCATTACCTTCTCCTGTTTGTGTAATTAAAGTAAACATTGGTCATGGTTTTTAGTGCGCTACAAACCTCTGAAAGCACGTTAAAAAAGATTAAAGAAAACAAAATAAATATAAATAAAATATAATGCTATTCCCTTAAAAGGAAACACTGCCCAGACAGTGAACTGCCTTGGCGGACATTTGCGTTCTTGGAGTGCTTCCTTTTCCATTATGAAACTACAGCAAGGAGATGTTTAACTTAGACTCCGACCAATACTGGATTTTTGCAGGCAATTCCAATACCAGCTTTTAGACAGTAAAAGGTTCTCATAACCCTCTATCAGCTGTTATATTGAAAATACAAGATAAAGTGATGAGCTCATTGTTTAACAGATTTCAAGCAATGTATTTCAAGAACTGGTTAGATACTTGCCATAAACATTCCCCCACTTAAGACCATGCATGCGTCTGCTTAGTTGTAATGCTGCTCTGGTACATACTTTAAAAAGTGCTGAGAGTATTGTAACACTGGAGTGCTAGACTCTCAAATGGCACAAACTATGTGACATTTCTAAATGACTCTCTGCATCTTTTATTTGTAGCATGGTTTTGTAAACAAACTAGTTCCATCTAGTTCAGACATTTCAGATAATCATGTCAGTATAAATGTATCCCTGATCTATATCTGTATATCTATATCTATATTTAATGATTAAATTAGGTTTGTAGACTCTACAATAGAGCGAAAACCCCTACAGTAAGATGAACCCCATGTGAGCAAACACCTGGTGACAGTGGGAAGGAAAAACTCCCTTTTAACAGGAAGCAACCTCTGGCTTGGGGAAGGCCAGCCATCTGTCATGACCGGTTGGGAGTGATCCAAATCAAGAAATATGTAAAAATTATTACTTTATCTGAGCTTTAAACACGAGTAGAAATCTTGCTGAAAAATGGATGAGCTATTAAAGTTTAAAATAAATTTAGAAATGTTTTTATTATTATTTTATTGCTGAAACATGTCATTGTATGTTCCTGGTTTTGTGCTCTTGGCTCTGTCCAAAGTTCACAGTTTAGCATTAGATCCAAAGCTAAACATCTCGACGAGTGTTGTAAAGTTGGGCTTTAAAGTTGACCTGATCCAGCGCTCCTGAAATTTACCAAACACAGTTATGATAAGGGAATAATTAGTTGATCTAATATTAGGTTTTTGGTATGACATCAGCTTAGAAAGGTAAAACCTACAAACCTCTTAAGTTAAATGACCCAAAGAATGAGACATCTGTTGATATGTTGTTGACCTGCGTCTGCTTAAGTGCTTAGAGTCGATAGTTGAGTCGATAGAGTTGATATATTTCACTGTTAGCAATATATCTTCATGGAGCTGCTTGATCAGCTAATTATTAAGTTTATTATTATTATTATTGAATCACCATTTTGAATTTGTTGTGTGAAGGTTTCTGTTTAATTTTAGGTGTTGGCAGGTCTTTACACCCCAGGAGACGGCCACATCGACCCTTACTCTCTGACTATGGCTCTGGCTGCTGGAGCTCGTATGTATGGTGCCCAGATTTATAATAATGCCCCCGTGACGAGCCTCGAGCCAACGTCTGATGGCAAGTGGGACGTGCAGACCTCTCATGGAACAATTCGGGCAAACCGCATTGTCAACACAGCAGGTGAATATTCATAATCTCTATACGCATTTATTCAAAGGATAATAGGAGCGGTGATCCTGATATTTTAGATGGTAAACACTATATCCATGCAGAAAATGTAAGGAAAAGTACAAGGGAATAAGTGCAGTCTGCAACTCACATGTGAATATGTTCAAGTCCAGATTTTTCTTCTTTGTCTCAAGTTTCTTCGTGTGTATGTTGGTAAAAGAAGAATAGTTTTTGTTTTATTTGTTTCTTTTTTTGTGGGAAAAGGATAGATATCGGATTTCAGACCACAGTAAAACACCTTATCTATCTATAGATACTCTGGTAGGAGACCTTTGCCCACCCAGACCACTGGCTGAAAAGTTTAGAAAACAGAGTTTTTGGTCTGAACCGGGTCATACCAGTTCTTGGGGGATTTTGTTGGCCGCTGCTCTTTGCTGCTGTTGCCTGTTTTTCTGGCAGAAGTTCAAGAATGTGCTTCACTCTCTTTCTCCTGTCTGTGCTCCCCTGTGGAGTCATGCATTTCATTAGTCACCCTTTTTTTAATGTAATGCACAAACTTAGAAACAAATGGCAAATGAAATAGCGACTGTAGTCAAACAACCACCGCCAAAAAATAAATACAAGAATTTGAAAGATGTGCACAGTTTAAAAATAACAAACTAGAAACAAAACTATGTCTGTTCATGTGTTTTGGAGCACACACAAAGGTGTAAAGAAGCTGAAAATAGCAAATGTTTAGCAGCAGAGCATATTTACTACTTCATTCACATTTTCTTCCTTTCATATTTTCTTTACTCTGGTTGAATCCAGTTATGTTGAGGCCTTGCTGGCATTTCGCCATCACTGTAACAGCCAATCGACTTAGGGCAACAGGTCAGATTTCATCCAATCTTGAAGCAGCAGCACATGTAATCCTCCTCCTCCTGACATGCAGTTCTAAGCCTTTCACTACTGCTGTGCAGCTGCTCCTTCTTGCATGCAGGGACCTTGGGTTTGTGGTTTAGCTTTAACAAAAGGCAAAGTTTTACAAAATAAGTTTAAATTTATTCGATTAATATAATTTTTTGTGGTTCTTGAGTTTCTTCTGCTTCATGGGCAGTCTCACATAGCGTGGCAAAAAACTCCTTTACATTCTCAAACTCTATGCTTCTACAGCAAACATCTCTTTGTTGAAAACATCTCACAGTTGAAAGTGTGATCTGCAGTACAGCCTGTAAGTCCTCTTCCTATCAAAGCATCCTCCTTACCAAAGAGGGCTCAGTTGAAGCCAAAGCTCATGGTTGCCATGTGAACCTAATATACGAGGCGATCGTTTGATTATCTTCAGTGTTTTCTCAATGTTTCTGTCTGTAGTACTAGAGTCTGTTCATCATGTAAAATATGTGTGTACAGGCTGGTTTGGTTCTATTTACTTGGAATTTCATTTGTTGTTTCAGTGATTTTTGCATGTATTCATCTTCTTCACCATTGCATAACTTTCGATCTGTTATTAATAAAAACTGTTTCTAATACTTCACTAGTTATCATTTTTAGCTCTTACTTAACCGTTAGTCTTAAAAACTATTCATTAGCATTAGATCAGTAACTTGTAGCTCACCCTTTCATTTCCTTATCCATCTTTATTATAGCAGATCACATGATGAAATAGTGTAAATGTATGGCCAGACTAGCAAAGTTAAAACCTTGCTTTAGTTCATTGAGGTTTATGAGTGTTTGTTTTTGCACCACTCACTTAAGGCCCCGCCCACAGCCTTTCAGTCAGGAGTCTTGACTTTGATTGGGCCATTGCAACAACTTGATTATTTTCTTTTTTCGGTCATTCAGTTGCAGATTTTCTTATGTGCTTGGGATCACTGTCTTGTTGTATGACATAAATTTCAGCCAAGCACTAGCTGTTGAACAGATTGCCTCATGTTTGACTGTAGAAACTGCAATATGCAGAGGAATTCATGGTCGACTCAGGGACTGCAAGGTGCCCATGTCCTTTGGCTGCAAAACAAGCCCAGATTATTATCACCCCTCCACCTCCACAGTTGTTATGAGGTGTTTATGCTGTGACTACACTTTGTCTGTCCAAAGGACATTGTTGCAGAGGTCTTGTGGTTTGTTCATATGAGAAGAGAAGAGGCTTTCTTCTGGCAACCCTTCCAAACAAGTGATACCTGCTCAGTGGGTTTTTTTTTTTTTTTTTTTTTTTTTTTTTTGTACTGTACTGTCATTAATTTTAAAATTTAGCATGCTAACCAAGCCCTGTACAGTCTGAAATGTAGCTTTTGCTGGGGGGGTTCTTTTGCAGTCTATGCGAACATTGTAAATGGGCTGGTTCTTATATCTACTCTGAGCACTCAGAGCACTTCTGTTTAGCTCGCCTTAATCAATCATTCACACAAGCACTTTTTCTGTGCTTTTCTTATGTAAGTACTTTCTATCTAAAATTCATACACACTCATACTGCGATGGATACGTCGGAGAGCACCTTAGTATCTTAACCAAGTATATTTTGCATGCGGACTGGAACAGAGCGGCATCAAACCACCAAACTTCTAATTAGTAAGGGACCTGCTCTGCTTCCCGAGCCACAGCCACCCCAAAATGTACAATCTGACTTTGCAGCAATTGTGGCTTTGTGTTGACACAGCCCTGAATCTTCCAGACCAGCAAAATGCCAAAACTATATACAGGTGTTCACACTTTCTAATGATCCATAAATGAAGTGCATTTTTAGCAGCACCTGCTGCTACCTGCCCTCTGAATTCCTGTGGAAGCAGTAAGTGTGATTTGGCAGTTTTGTATTATGTTATCCTTTACATTTAGCTAATTATATAAACTACAGTCCATCACTTCTGGATATCTCTTCTGACCATTCAGTGCCTCACATTGTAACATATAAACTGGGTTAACCATTTTTTGTTTTGAATCGTTTAAGTATTACTTCTTGCTAACTTGAATCGCTCTCCCTCCAGTAGCTGATAATAAACTGAGTCTCTTCAAAGTTGTTTTACTCATACCACAGTTGACTAGCAGCACCCACTGAACTAGACATATTCTGAGCATGTGGCAAACAGCTGTTTAGCCTCTGATTTTACAGTAAATTGGTCTGACTATTATAATTCTCAGAGAAACAAACTTTACTCCATTAACCAATGTTTACTAGGTAACTCAGTAACTCTTAAAGTGTTGTGTATATGAAGCTCCAACCTGTAACCAACTGTAAATAGAATCTGCAATGTTATTATGCTGCAGACTTACATACGAGTACATAGATTGAATACAAATTCTTGTGAAGAGTTGCTGACAAGAGTATGTTGCAACACTTGGCTAAAGATAGCAGGGATCAACAGGTTTTTCTCTGGCTTCACACTCTGGGCCCCAGCAAAGGCATTAGTACACATCTGTGTTGCTTTCACGTGTCCCATCATATTTGTTTTGTGGCTATTAATTTATAAAACGGGTTATGCTGTACTTCAGGTGTATGCAAATTTATTTTTTTTAAGAGAAAGAGTTGGGGAAACTCTAAGTGAACACATTCAAGTAAGCAACTTAACCAAAATGTTGTGATGTTGTAAATTAAGCTTAGTATTCCTTCTACACACTGAAGTGCCCTCTATGTGAAAAAACTGCTCTGGTGAATAATGTAGAGCTTTGAACCCTGAGGGTAACTTCTGATTCATGTCTGGTGTCATCTCATAACATGTGATTTTTATAGTTGTGACTTGTATTTTCTTTTTTCTTTTTTGCTTCTAATGCTGTAATGCTTATACATTAGATTAGCGATAGGGCTCTTAAACTAGTTCCTCGTGGTTTATATTGAATCTATTTAATCTGTGCTGTCCTATTTATTCTTGCCTTCATTTTCGGGTCTTATGTGTGTCTGTCTTGCATATATCTATGTGTACACCTGTGTGTTTGCCCCTGTGATGTGACATTTTTATGAAATCTAATCCCTTAACCCTCCTTGCAAGTGATGAAATACTCCAGCAGTCAGTGTTATTAGAAATCCAGCTTGCACCAGTACTAGCACACCTTGCCAGTATTGGATTGGAGCACCTGCTGGTGGCATATTTTCAAAAACTGACCTCAGAGGTCAGTACTCACATTATAGCATCACATACAGTGGGGCAAAAAAGTATTTAGTCAGCCACCGATTGTGCAAGTTCCCCCACTTAAAATGATGACAGAGGTCAGTAATTTGCACCAGAGGTACACTTCAACTGTGAGAGACAGAATGTGAAAAAAAAATCCATGAATCCACATGGTAGGATTTGTAAAGAATTTATTCGTAAACTAGGGTGGAAAATAAGTATTTGGTCACCTCAAACAAGGAAAATCTCTGGCTCTCACAGACCTGTAACGTCTTCTGTAAGAAGCTTTTCTGTCTCCCACTCGTTACCTGTATGAATGGCACCTGTTTGAACTCATCATCTGTATAAAAGACACCTGTCCACAGCCTCAAACAGTCAGACTCCAAACTCCGCCATGGCCAAGACCAAAGAGCTTTCGAAGGACACCAGGAAAAGTATTGTAGACCTGCACCAGACTGGGAAGAGTGAATCTACAATAGGCAAGCAGCTTGGTGTGAAAAAATCAACTGTGGGAGCAATCATCAGAAAATGGAAGACATACAAGACCACTGATAATCTCCCTCGATCTGGGGCTCCACGCAAGATCTCATCCCGTGGGGTCAAAATGATCATGAGAACGGTGAGCAAAGATCCCAGAACCACACGGGGGGACCTGGTGAATGACCTGCAGAGAGCTGGGACCAAAGTAACAAAGGTCACCATCAGTAACACACTACAACGGCAGGGAATCAAATCCCGCACTGCCAGACGTGTTCCGCTGCTGAAGCCAGTGCATGTCCAGGCCCGTCTGAAGTTTGCCAGAGAGCACATGGATGATACAGCAGAGGATTGGGAGAATGTCATGTGGTCAGATGAAACCAAAGTAGAACTTTTTGGTATAAACTCAACTCGTCGTGTTTGGAGGAAGAAGAATACTGAGTTGCATCCCAAGAACACCATACCTACTGTGAAGCATGGGGGTGGAAACATCATGTTATGGGGCTGTTTTTCTGCCAAGGGGACAGGACGACTGATCTGTGTTAAGGACAGAATGAATGGGGCCAAAATCGTGAGATTTTGAGCCAAAACCTCCTTCCATCAGTGAGAACTTTGAAGATGAAACGAGGCTGGGTCTTCCAACATGACAATGATCCAAAACACACCGCCCGGGCAACAAAGGAGTGGCTCCGTAAGAAGCATTTGAAAGTCCTGGAGTGGCCTAGCCAGTCTCCAGACCTCAACCCCATAGAAAATCTGTGGCGGGAGTTGAAAGTAGTTGGTGTAGATTTGTCAGCTGCACATCCTTTATATGAATTTCCCATTCTACCACATCCCAATGTTCTACTAGATTGAGATGTGGTGACTGTGGAGTACAATGAAATCATTGTCATGTTCAAGAAACCAGTTAGAGATGGACTTTCAACCTTGTGACCTGGTGTGTTATCCTGCTGAAAGCAGCCATCAGAAGATGGGTACAAATGTGATCATGACGGGATAGACGTGATCAGCGGCAATACTCAGGTAGACTGCCATTAAAACAATGCTTATTTGGTGTCAAAGTGCCAAATGTGTGCCAAGGAAATATTCCAGGAACCATTACACCACCGCTAGCATCAACCATTGTTTGATATAAAGCAGGATACATCCTTGTTTTCATGTTGTTTATGCAAAATTTGGATCTTACCCTCCAAATGTTGCAGCACTTCTATTGTCCAGTTTTGATTGTAGTTTCCTGGTCTTGGCTGACAGGAGTGGCAGCCAGACTCCCCCTGGTGCTGTAGCTCATGTGCTTCAAGTTTAGACACAATGAGCATTCAGGGATGCTCTTCTGCATATCTTGGTTGTAACAAATCGTTATTTGACTTGCTGTTACCTTCTTATCAGCTTGAAGCACTCTGGCCATTTTTCTTTCATCTTTCGCATGAACATTTTCACCCAAAGAACTGTTGCTCACTAGATATTCTTTTTCTGGATTATTGTCTGTAAACCCTAAAGATGGTTGTGTTGGAAAATCCCAGATAAGATACTCAGACCAGCCCATCTGGCAGTAACAACCATGCCCCATTCAAAGTCACTTAAATCACATTTCTTCCACAATCTGATCATGCCATGATAATGATAATAAATTGCTGTTTCAATTTAAAAACACAGAGACAACAGACCTTTTAAACATTCTGTAATCTGTTTGGTAGTTTTATAAAGAATCGAACAATAAAAGAAAAACATCCTTTAAAAAATGTTTCTTTAAATAGGAAGCCCAGTTTCATGCTGTGAGTAAGATGATTGTTACCACTCTGCTTCTGTAAATTTTTATGAGAAGCTACATTTTGGAAATGGCTGTTGTTTGCTAGCATCATGATTCCCCTTTATGCAAAGATAAGCTAGAAATCTTGAGCCTTCACCTTTAACTGACTGACATTTATGTTTTCATGAGACGACAATTCTGAACAAATATTTGTCAAAGATGCATTTAGAGATTGAGAGCGAGCCAACTCTATCTGTTGGCTGACTTCACCTCTTCAGCTGAACTGACTGCATCTAATTTGTTTTCAGGTTTCTGGGCCCGGGAGGTTGGCAAGATGATTGGGTTTGAACACCCTACTATTCCAGTGCATCACCAGTACATTGTGACAGCAACGATACCGGAGGTGAAGGCTCTGAAGGAGGAGCTGGCGGTCATCAGGGACCTGGAGGGGTCTTATTACCTGCGTCAGGAAAGAGATGGCCTGCTGTTTGGCCCCTATGAGAAGATGGAAAAGATGGTTTTACAGGACTCCTGGGTGAGAGATGGAGTACCACCAGGTCTGTCTGCCACATCAGATTTTCCAATCTAAATATTTCTACAAAGTTTTCATCTTCCTGTGCATGACTGTTTCTATCTGCCTGCAGGTTTTGGAAAGGAGCTGTTTGAGTCTGACTTGGACAGGATAATGGAGCATGTGGAAAAGGCCATGGAGATGGTCCCTGTACTAAAGAAAGCTGACATCATTAACATTGTTTCTGGACCAATCACATACACTCCTGACCTCCTGCCTATGGTTGGACCACACTGTGGAGTTCGCAACTACTGGACAGCGATTGGCTTTGGGTGTGTGTTTAGTCAGGTGTTGCTGAACCGTATCTATCTAAAATACTGCTAAGAGGTGAAAGACAGAAAAAATAGCTGATGTAGTATGAGTCATTGATTTGGCTAGCATTACAACATGCAGTTGGAGTTGCATCCCAACTATATGTAACTTACAAATGTGATGTGCATATTTTTAGATGCAGTGTGACTTAAACCTCTAGAAGACTTTGATTTTCTTTGAAAAGCTTTATTTTTTTTCTTAAAATCCATCAAAGCCAATCGATAGTACCTAAAGCTCTGATTTAATATTTGTTTAGGTATGGTATTATTCATGCTGGTGGCATAGGCAAGTTCCTGAGTGAATGGATCACGAACGGAGAACCTCCATACGACCTGATCGAATGTGACCCCAACCGCTATGGCAAGTGGACTGATGTACCCTTCATATGTGCCAAAGCTCGAGAATCCTATGGCTTCAACAATGTGGGTAAGAAGAACATGGGACAGCTGCACAGCATTTGTGGAACAGAGCCTTCTATTATATTGTTACTAAAAGCCTGCTGTGTCCTCCTCATGCTGTTGGTCACTGCAGTTGGTTACCCCAAGGAGGAGCGTTTTGCTGGCCGACCAACCTGCCGAACTAGCGGTGTTTATGAGCTGCTGAAAGACAAAGGATCTATGGGCTTTCATGCTGGCTGGGAGCAACCTCACTGGTTCTACAAACCTGGAGATGACATTGGATACAAGTAAGGTTTCTCTGTAAATTTCTAACAGTGTCTTTTTGATATGGAAAATCTGAATGCTAATTTTTTCCCACTTGAATCCACTGTGCATTACAACACCACATCCACCACCCTTCAAGCTCTTTCAGGTAGTACAGGTACAAGTTCGCCCGAGATCATCTAACAGGCTTTCTGACGATATTAGCACAAGAGGACCATTTAAATTCCCCACTGAAACTAAACAGCTGCTACTGTTCAAGAACACATGCAGCAGATGCACAAGTCTCTTTTACAAACCCACATGTCGATGAGCCTTTGGGTTGTCCAAACCTCAAACATATCCAGTTGGCCTTCTTGGCAGTTGCATATTTGGCTCTTTCTGGGACATAGTTATTTTAGTTTGTATGGAAGCTAAAAGCTGCGGTTATAATCTTGCAAAACCTTTATTGTGTCTTGCAATGCAACTTTCCGCTAGCCAGTTTTGCACAATAAAATGTATATTTTTAGCCAGACCGAATATCTCAAATAGTTGGACACACATTTTTTTTTTTTTTTTTCAGGCACTCTGGGTAATCTCATGATATCTCATGTAGAGCCTGACCGATCAGCCAGTTGATCCGAGCAGTCAGATCAGCTATAACATGGGAGTCTTTTAAAACATTATCTCTTTATCTGAATTGAGTGTAAATGAGTACTGGATAACTACACATGAGAAATGTTATGGAAAAAATATCAGCCTGTATATTGGAATACTCCGTTAAAAGACAGAATATTGGTGGTGGTATGAGTTTGTTTTGCTCAGGCTTTGTTCTCTAGTGTCAGCATGAGGTTATCATCAGCTGTGGGGGGTGGGGTTCTGCTTTGGACAACTTCTCTGATTTCATCCATGCTTCCATCCATCCATTTTCTTTAACACTTATCCAGTGGAGTGTAGTAGGGAGGTCAAAGATGTCACATGTCAAGAACATCTCACCTTTCCCTACTTGCTGAGCTTTCCTGCTGATATATTCATTTCTAATGCTGTCGATCATGGTCCCTCCCAATGAAAATCTGAGCACCTTCAACTCCACCTGTGTCCACCTGTGTGCCCCTGTCCTCCGCTCTTATATTTCACCCTCCTCTTCTTGAAACATATTCACCGCAGCTATTTCCATCCTTTTTGCAAAATCCACCACCATCCATATTCAACCACTACCCTTCCACATTTCTTTCCTGACGCCATACCTACCCAGGACCTCATGCTCTCTGTTCCTGGCACCTACATGTCCAGTGAATCTCTTGTCAGTCTCTCCTCCGTGGGAACACTCTACCACTAAATCCAACTTACTCCAGAATTCCTCTTTCTCTTCCAACTATCCAACCTTTGGGGCATAAACACATTCAACAATTACCCCTTTGATTTCTAGTTTCAAACGCATGATCCTGTCTTGCACTCTCTTCACCTTTACAACCCTATTCACATAATCTTCCTTCAAAATTACCTCCAATGCTTCTGGCCTTGCTTCCCTTCCCCATAGTCCTCAGTCTTCACTTTCTCCATCATATCAGTCAGCTCTCTCTTTACCAGTCATAGTCCCTCCATTTAAAGTACTTATTCTCTCTGCCACACTCCTTCTCTTTCGCTGCCTCCAAACATGCCTTCCCTGTTTCCTTCTCTTTTATCTTCAGTCAACAGTAGCGCAGTTTTCACCAGCACCCTGTTGGCCAACAGCACTGCATGTGATTGTTGTTAAACTGGGCCTCAATCCATCTACTATGGTTTGGTCTGCCAATGATTTACCATTGGATGCCCTTCTTGATGCATTTATCCAGTCTTGGGGCCAGCAATGTGTTGGCTTGTATCAATTCTAACTAGAACTGCTTAAAAAGATTGTTGAATTTGCTCCAACATAAGCTTTGAACATTTTTCATGCAATAGCAATGGATAGTGTTGCTTTTTTTTGATGTTACAGAATGCAGTGCCTGCACAGATGTTGGTATGTCTGCAAAACTTTAAAACTTTTATCAGTGTTTTTTTTTTCTCTAGTCTTGTTTATATTTCATTCCCATTGGAACAATATTCACTCAGTGCACTGCCCTTTTACAGTGAAACGTATAACACTTTCAAATAGAAAAAGTAATAAAATAAGCAAATCACTAGTAAGTAAAATACATAGTTAACTGATTTTGTGTTGTGCTCAGACCCAGCTTCCAACGCACCAACTGGTTTGGACCAGTTGGAAGAGAGTGCAAGCTGGTGATGGAGAAGGTTGGAGTAATAGACCTGACACCTTTTGGCAAGTTCATAGTAAAGGGGAAGGACTCGCACAAGCTTTTGGATCGCCTCTTTGCCAACACCATGCCCAAGGTAGAAGACCTAATGTAAACTGTTCAGCTCATAAAGTGATGATTGTGTTGGTCACATATCCAGTGCACTGTACTGCTGCACAAACGGTCCTGACCACACAGTTTTCTCAAACTCCATTTCAGGTGGGCATGACCAACATCAGCCACATGCTGACACCCTCTGGGAAAGTATACGCTGAGGTTACCATCACCCAGCTGGCACCAGGAAGGTTTCTGCTCGTCACAGGTTCCGGTTCGGAGCTGCACGACCTCAGGTGAAATGGATCAAACCCTTTAAACTTTAAACTCTCTGTCAAATTCAGCCGTAGATAATTTAGCAGCAATAATTGTCCTGAATAGTTTCTTTAAATAAAAAAATAGAAATTTAATTAAAAAGAATATTTTAAAACATTATCTCTTCATGCAGTTTCAGTGAACCTGGGCTCAATAGATTTTCCAGACTGGGTTCCTTATTACAGTCTTACTCAGAGAAATAAGGAGTTTTGTTGCATAGCACAGAAAAACACAGAGCTCTGTCTTAAGGCTGATACTTCAGATTTTCTCCAAGTTTGTGTTTTCCTTTCAGTTTGCTTTGGGTCAAAATACACCAATACCCATGAATCTCAGTTACTGAAGTGAGTTGCCAAGATGTGATTTAATATTGAAAATGAGTAAACTAATTAGCTCATCAAAAAAAATAACTCTGAAACTCTTTAAATGAAGTACTGCATCATACTAAGAGTAGCAGAACTGAATCAGTGCCGCATGTCTAAAACTCCACGCACATATTGATTTAGACTACATTTCAATATTTCAGTACCTGCACAGTGCTCATACTGTTAGCAGTTAAGCAAACACTGTTTTGCTCTCTGTCCTGCGCCCAGTTCAAGCTGTGCTGGCTTGCTGTCAGTTTTGTACTGCAGAAACTTAAAACCTATCTGCAGCTGTTAACACAACGCCCCTCGAGCTCCTCCAATCACGAGGCAGAATCGTAAACCATTTATTTTCATTCCTTCACTGTAATCAACTCTCTACCACAGTTTCAAAAAAGGAAGTTTTTTTTATGCCATGTAGCGACATCTAGTGGTAATTCACATATTTGCAAAGCCCATAAAATTTGTCTAGTCTATAAATGTATTAACAGCTCTTTGCCTTGTGGATTTGCACTTGCCACAGGTGGATAGAAACTGAAGTTGCACAAGGTGGATATGACGTTGACATTACAAATGTGACAGAAGACATAGGTGTGCTGGGCATTGCCGGACCAAACTCTCGCAAAGTTCTCCAGAAACTGACAAATGAGGATATGAGTGAAGCTGGATTTAAGTTTCTCCACTGCAAGTCCATCCAGCTTGCCGGCAAGCCTGTCCGTGCCATCAGGATCTCCTACACCGGTAGTGCAAGGCAGTTCATTTATTGCGTCTTGCAATGCAACTCTCCCTAGCTAGCTTTGCACAATAATATATATTTTTAGCCATGCCTAACAGCTGTGTTGGCCAGTGCTTCCTCCATACTGGTCCAGACCGAATATTTCAAATAGTGAAAAGAGTGAAATTTTCTACAGGCACTCTAGGTGAACCCCTGACATCTCATCTTTTGTGTCTAAACACAAAAGAAAAGAAATTCAAAAACATCAGTTTAGTGAATATAAAAAAATACGGAGGCTCATTTATCCCAAGAAAAGAAAACTCCACGTGGATTTCGAGATACTTAGAATTATGAGATACCGAGTGAACATTTTTCACTTACTTTGACAAAAATGCAAGATTCTAATAAAGTAATGACATACTAAGTCAAATAATAAGTCATTATTATCTAGGGGAAAAAGAACGATGTCAAGTATTAAATATAAAATCAATATTATGAATTACTCAGACAAACTTATACCAAAACAAAAATTCTGACTTAATAACTCAAACTTTAGCCTAATTTATAAAATAAAATGCAAACTATGACTTATTACGAACAAAGTTTAGACATCAATTAAATATTATGACTTGCTAATGCAAAATTCTGAAATATTCATTAAGAGATTTTAGATGCAAACTCAATACGGGGACTTGTTATTTTTATAATTATTATCATTATTATTATTATTCGTAGTAGTAGTAGTAAAATTATGATAAGTCAAAATGATGGTTATTGGGTTAAAAGTAGAATTATGAGTTACTGAGATGTTTTATTTAAGAAAAATGTGAGCTGTTAAATAAAATTTTGAATTTACTCATTCAAACTAAAATCTTTCTTCAACTATTTCAACTACTTTAATTTTCATTTCATTAATTTTCCTTTTATTTTTATAAAACATGTACACTCCATGGTCTCAGTTCACGGTTTATGGATATTTTCTTTTATTTTTATGAATCTTTTACAGTGTGCATAGTCTCATAGTTTAGAGTTTATGACTGCTCCCATTCTTTTGTCTTTTCCTTTCAGTCGCATAGTTTTCAGTGCTGAGTATCGACATGCTCTTAAGTGTAAGTGTTTTGTGTCTAGGTGAGCTTGGCTGGGAGCTGTACACTGACCAGAAGGACTTGGCAGCTGTGTACCTGGCCATGATGGAAGCAGGAAAAGACGAGGGCATTGACAATTTCGGCACCTATGCCATGGCCTCGCTCCGACTGGAGAAGGGCTTTAGAGGGTGGGGAGCTGAGGTACATACATATATACATGAAGAAGAAGAAAAAACTCCTTGTTTAAATGTGAAGCAGCATATTACGCAGTAACAGGGAGACAGAGGAAATGAAAACGTCACCTCTTGATAGCTGCGTCTTCCACAAAATCAGCTTCAGCAGGAAACTTTGAGTGTCATATTGTAACTTTTTATAACAATTTTGTTATAAAAGTTTCTTGAAAGTATTCAACTGGTATAAAATATGCCTCGCAAAAAAGCAAGTCCTTGCAGCCATTCGGCCTCCTGTAATTCTCCTGTGAATCAAAGAGGCTTCGGTGTGGTAAGGCAGGCCACGCATGATGCTTTCTTCAGTATGAAGGCTGTCAAACTGTCGGGAATTCAAATCTTTGGCTGGGATGAAAATTACAGTTCACAAAACCTCACTCATGAATTCATCCACTTTTAAGGACAACACGGCGACACAAACAAACTACTTGTTGTGACAAAATTCAAGAGAAAAATACAGGCTGCAAATGGAGGGATGCATTTTTTGGACTTTTCATAATGTTTTGGACGACAGCTGTCCTTTTTTGAAGTCAGGAGGGTGCTGCATCACCAGCCAGGCTGATTCAAAAAACACAAATCTTGTGGTTTTTCTCCATGATCTGTCTCATAGTGGTCCTTTAATATTATATTCCATCAGCGATGAAAACACCAAACGCACAGCTTCCCTTTTAGCCCAGTGAAAAACTATGATCTATGGTCCATTTTTTTTCTCGCCAAACCCCAAACTGTGTCAATTTCTTCCTTTTATGATAAAGATATTTTCAAAAGAGGCCTCAAATAAACAGCAGCGTATGCTTCACAGTCTAACTTGTAGTGTTTATATTAGAATATCAGCCTTTGGCCTTGATACTGTCATTAGGAGAGTGTGACACCCAGTGGACCAATCGTGAATAGCATTGCATTGGAAGGGTTAGGGTTTTCACACTTTGCAAAGCCATCATGAGGGCTGGATTTCACTGTTCACTGGGGCCTTGGGTCATAAGATTGAAACCCCTGGATTAGAGGAACATCTGCAAAACAATGGAGATGAAAGAAAGACGTCTTTGTGTGACTTTGGAAAAGAATCTGAATCTTACAGAGTTGAATTTTTGAGAGAGAAGATGTTTCTTCTCTTATCTTTTTCACCTAGTCTGTATATGGTATACACTCCAAACACCTTTTATTAGACCCGCCTTAATAAAGTGAAGTTGCATTTCACTGTTTTTAATTTACAACAAATGACACAATTATATTGGTGAAAATTTTACTTTATAAAGTACAGCTTATGATTTTTTTATTTTTTTTTAAATCATTGATCTTTACAGATGAACTGTGACACTAACCCTCTGGAGGCAGGACTAGATTATTTTATTAAACTAAACAAGGTAACGTTGTTTCCTGCATGCATTCATATTCCAGTTTCAGTCATGCATTTCCTCTTTAACTGTTTGTGTCTGTGGTCCTGCAGCCTGCTGACTTCATCGGCAAAGCAGCTCTCCAGGAGATCAAAGCCAAGGGCCTGAACAGGAAGCTGTCCTACATTGCTGTGAACACAGATGATATCGACCCCGAAGGCAACGAGACTGTCTGGTACAATGGCAAGGTTAGCGACAACAGAAGATCAAAACTCAATTTCCAATTTAGCTTAGAGATTTGGTGATCATTCACATGACGCTGATGTCCCTTGACCTTCTCTTCAGGTGGTTGGCAACACAACCTCTGGTGCCTACAGCTACAGCAGCCAGCAGAGCCTGGCATTCGCTTATCTACCTCTGGAATTAAGCACTTTGGGCCAGAAGGTGGAGGTGGAACTGCTTGGGAAGAAGTACCCCGCCAACGTCATCCAAGAGCCCTTAATCCACACTGAGCCCACGCGGACCCGGCTGCAGAAGAAAGCTCAGAGCAAAGCATAAACACAGGCCGTCCTCTCATCAGTTTCCCACCAGTGAATGAAGAACAATCTTACTGTGAACAAGAGTCAGGGTGGTTCACATCCTGAGTTGCTTGTGTTCACGTCTGTGGCCAGTTCAGGTCAACTTTATTCCGTTTTCTTACAAGGAACAAGTCTGAAACAGGCGTGCGAAAGCTCAGCACAGTCTTATAAACTGGGGTGTTCCTGCACCACAGTGTCTTGCATTGTTGGCAGAGTAATTTCATTTTTGTAATTTCATGAATGGTTGTCAAATGTTTACGCATCAACTGTTGTCTCTCTTATGAAGAAAAACTCATTTTCAGATTGAATGGTGCCCAAATAAGTCTTGACTTTTGTGCTTAAAAAAAGATCAGTGTTTGCAAAGCTGTACAAAGATTTAACCAAATGTGTTTTCTGTAAGTATAATTAAATGGATGTACATTGATAATTAAAGCACTCACTGTGTTCCCACTCCTTCCCTCTAACATTTAGTAGTTTACACAGTCAGCCGCGTATACTAACATTGCTTTACTGCATACTTTTAAGTATATAAAAATAAAAGTGCATCATAGTGAAGCATGTAAAATAAAATCATGATAAGTAATAATAGATTTTTAAATAGTAGCTCCATAGCAAAGTGGTTTACGCATCTGAACAACAAGTGAAAGACCCCGGGTTTGATCTGAGGAAAAGACACTGATACCTTCTGGGTTGGGTCGGGAGAGGCATCCAGTGTAAAAACTGCCAACTCGAACATGTTGTGGTGACCCCTTGTGACAGATGAGCACCAAAAAGTAGCTTCTAATAGATAATTATAGTCCTATACCTGATATAAACTAATGCCAAATAATGGTTGATTTACTGCTAGTTAATAAACACAATGCAAATGCAGTACAAATTTTAAACTCAGCAGGAATTGAAAAAACAAAACAAAAAATGGGAATGTAGTTCTACAATCAAATAATCAACATTTAATATATTTCTACAGTGAAGTGGAACAGAGAAAATATATGAAATATATTTAGAAACCACTTAAAACACACAATTATTTTCAAGTCACAATTATCAGACAGGAACAACTAATATATACAAATAAATGACCATCCGTTCTCTTCTGCTTTTCCTTTTTCAGGGGGTCGCCAGTCTGTCGCAGGGCTAACACGTAGGAACAGACAACCATTCTCACTCACATTCACACCTGTGGGAAATTTAGAGTTACTAATTAACCTGACCCACTAACTGTGTTTCTAGTTTCGCTCCCCTGTCTCCTTAGGTCTCATTCCTCCCAGCTGTGTTCCCCTTCTGTCTCTAATTCCTTGATGACTTCCTCAGTGTATTTAAGCCCAGTGTTTCTTTGTGTCAGTGTTGTGTCGTACCCTCAGATTGTACCTGTGTGTCTCTGTTCTCAGTATTCATTGTTCAGGACACAAACACAAGACTCACACGGTAAATGTAACTGAAAGTGGCAGCTTTATTGTTGGAAATTACTGCTATAAATGCAAAACAACTCAAAACTAGAAATAGGAAAACTCAAAGTAAGCCAGGAACCAGGAATTACTTAGAACACGGAGGGAAGAAACAGCATAGTGAGGATACGATGAGACCACCAACAGAGAGAAACACAGGTCTTAAGCAATGTCAGAAATCTTTCTCTACACAAATTTGTGTGTTTGTATTTTTCCATGCACACGTTCAAACACAGTCGCTGTAATTCTTTTTGCCTGTTTAGCCCCACCACACTGTCTTTGCCCTAATTTTGCCCTAAAATTCAAGTTTCTGGGTGTGCACATAGACACAGACCTCCAATGGAGCTCTAACACCTCTGCGGTCTTAAAGAAGGCCCAACAGCGTCTCCACTTTCTGAGAATCCTCAGAAAAATGGACCTGAAGAAGGAGCTGCTGACCGTCTTCTACCGCTGCTCCACTGAAAGTGTGCTGACATATTGCATCGGTGTGTGGTTCTCCAGCTGCACCACAGCACACAGAAAGGCACTCCAGAGGGTCATCAATATGGCCCAAAAAAATCACAAATCCAACAACACAAAGCAAAGATGGTTTGGAGTGCATTACACACAACATTGAATATGATAGAGTTTAATTTGAGGCTTCATACTAAGTGATGCTGTTGAGCTGACCTCCTCTCCTTCTCTGTTGCTGCAGTGGGTAAGACGTGGACATGTCCCACATGCAATAAGAAATATCTGACAGAGTACATGCTGCAGAAGCACGTCCACCTGACCCATGAAAAGGTAGAGGCCCAGTCGTGTCACCTCTGCGGGACAAAGGTGTCCACTCGCACTTCTATGAACCAACACCTGCGACGCAAACATCCCGAGGTGAGTGGGGTCAGACCTGAGAGGAAACAACCCATATTACAGCACCCTAAAGGCAGACTCGACCTGAAATGCTGTCCTTCTCCTATATGCCTACAGGTGGTGTCTGTGAGAATCGACGAGTTTGATGAACTTCAGGAAAATTTGTCAAAGGATGATTCATCTATCAGCATTGTGCAGGTTAGAATAAAATTCTGGATTTCTGACACCACAGACCAAAAACGATTCATTGTATTTGGTCTAGACCAGGCCTCCATCCATTGTCTTCAGATGGTCCAAAATGCAGCTGCTCGCCTGCTAACTGGTATCAAACGGAGAGAGCGTATAACCCTAGTTTTAGCTTCTTTACACTGGCTTCCTGTCTCTGACAGGATCCAATTTAAACTTTTACTTTTTGTTTTTAAGTCACTTAATGCCCGAGCGCCTTCTTACCTGTCTGAGCTCCTCTCTGTTTATGCTCCAGGAAAAACCATGAGGTCTAGCTCAAAATGAATGCTGTCCATCCCACGGACTTGTCTCCAATCTCGTGGTGATAGAGCCTTCTCTGTGACAGGTCCCAGACTCTGGAATAGTCTCCCCCTAAATATTAGATCTGCACAAACACTTGAGCAATTGAAATCACTACTAAAGACACATTTTATGCCCTGGCTTTTAACACACTATGACCCAAGCATTCTGGTCTTATTTTAAATAGTTTTAGTTATTGTTTTAATTCTTTTATTGTCCTATTATTGTTTTATATTGTTATTATTGTATTACATTGTTGCTTTTTATTGGCATTTTTATATTGTTAAGGACTTTGTGCAGCATCGGCTGTTTGAAATGTGCTACATAAATAGATTTGACCTTGACCTTGACCTTTGACCTTATTGACAAGTGAGGTGGTTTTAGGGAGGTGTAGCTATGGAAACACTGACAAACAACAAGAAACCATATTGGATTAAGTATGTCTGTGGTGTCAGCTGCCTTAAAATCTGCATTTTTCTGTACTCTAAAGATGTTTCACTTCCTTCTGCAGCCCTCTCTGACCATGGAAAAAGACGGGATGCGTCAGAAGCGGCCCAGTCGACCTTCCCGACACCCCAAGAAGAAGCAGAGAAGCTCAGCTGAGCCGGAGCTCTCTGAGTCCGATGAATACGTTGATTTTGCTGAATCAAGGCATTGTCGGTGATGAGACTGAGATGAGCTCTGCTGTACAGAGCATCCAGCAGGTACGTGTGCACATTTCCCCCAGAAGATTCTGTTTTGTTGCTACAATAACGTGTCCAACTTCTTTCCCCCCGAACACCACGATAAGTGGATAAAGGCAGGCGGCCTGATTAAAAAGGAAAACACAGACTGAAGTTTTTCTCCCTGAAGAGCCCTTAAGTCACCCACAGCGGCTGGCTCGACATTGCCGATGAAAGGCTGAATAAATCTGGATTTGCACTTGTTTTGTTGATTATTTGATATGAAATAACTGTGGCAGTTGTCTAATAAAGTTTTTTTGAATGGACTATAATGTTACATAACCTAATAAATTGCTGACTTTGGTAATTGTTGACCTAGTAGTTATGACTTCATTGGGAATTGTAGGATAAAATGTGGATCTGTTGAGTAAAGCAGGTGTAAAATACACACAGTCAAACCACAAAATGATTACATTTATAATATCAAATTGTTTTCCTACTGTTAAGACAGTGTTATGAAATTACACAAATGCAGTGCAACGCTTGAAGCCACAATTGACAGCTAAGGCTTTGTGATTACAGATGTGCTCAAACACATTAGACCTTTAACAATTTTAATAATATAACTATACAAAGTGGCATGATGCTTAAATAGTTTGATTTAAAAATGTGAAATAAGACATAGTTTCTGATTTTATTTATTTATTTTTCAGATGTGTTTACTACATTATTTCTTGAGTCAATATAAGGCTGTTTTTCCAGCTGGAGTAATTTATATTTGGCCTCTGTTCTGGAACTTTCCTAACATGTGCAGTATGGAAAGCCAAGAGGCCGGGAGAGCGGCAGCATCAGTAACAACACGTTCCTTCCTGTTAAAAGGGAGTTTTTCCTTCCCGCTGTCACCGTGTGCTTGATCACTGGGTGGTGTCTAATTGTTGGGGTTTTCTCTGCATTATTGTAAAGTCTTTACAATATAAATCACCTTGAAGTGACCGTTGTTGTCATTTCGTGCTATGTGAATGCAATAAAATTCAGTTCAGTTCAGTCAGCTGGTCTGCCAGGATCGCTGGCTGTGCTTGACTCACGGCCTCAGCCAGTTGCTGTTCCTTACAAACTTAGATTATAACAACAGTGTTGTGCTTTGGCACCAGATGAGCTGCTTTCATCATCAAGTTGCAATTGATTTCATTGTTGCCGTTTCAGGTGGTGGTTCTGACCGACCCCAGTGCTCCATCAGCCTCCTTCCCCAACAGCTCAGTGGGACTGGCCAACATCACAATCACGCCCATCACCAGCCACGCCCCTGCCCAGTTTACCAGCCTGCAGCCTGTCGCCGTGGGCCACCTGACAGCCAGCGACCGGCCCCTCACACTGGACAACTCCATCCTCACGGTCACCTTTGACACAGTCAGTGGCTCCGCTGTGCTGCACAACCGGTCTGCAGAACTCATCCCAGAGACTGTAGGTCCTGCTGGAAGCGGGACACCCCAGTCCGTCGCCCATTTCATCAACTTCGCCACTCTGGTCAACCCCATGGGCCACCAGCTAGAGGCCCCGACTCTGGCATGGAGGCCTGTACCTGCAGCTGAGGGCAGCAGGTCACTCCAGTGGTGGAGGGTGCACATGGGGAGAGTCAGGAGGCCCAGAGCCAGGGCCCAGATCCAGGCTGGCCCAGCCAGAGCCAGCCAGCCACCCCTCAGCAGCAAAGCAGTTCTGCGCAACAGATACTCAGCTACTGAGCAGACACTAGGGGTGCAGGTCACCTCACACAGATACTGTTACATAGTAGAGTAGATTTTTAACAAACTGTACAAAGTTGTGATCACTGTCACCCAGATGCCTCTCCAGCCCAATGGAAGCAAATGGTATTGTAATATTTTTTTAATAGTAAAACAGAAAACAAATTGACAGTTAGTGAATCTGTTTTTGAGAAAATAAGGGAAAAAAAAAAGTGCATTTAGCCACAATCACTGACGTCTGAAACCAAAGCAACGGTTGAATATTCTAACGCCTTACCAGCCTTGGGGGGAAAATGCATGTTTTCAAGATAAACCTGCTGCTTGAACAATGAGATGTGGAAATGCACCAACATGAAAAGCAGATGAACTTTGTGACAAATAAAGTGAAAATACGTTGACCACATTATAATAACACATGGTATTTGGTGTATTCCCTAAAACAGCTGAGTGGTGAACATGATTTTTGAAAGCTGTAAACTGTAATTATTGTCACACTGTCTGAAATAAATATTGGCAGCCATTTTTAAAAATGATATTTTTAAAGAAAATTCATCAGGTCGTCGTCCTTTTTGTATGTTGTCAGTTGTGACTGCAGCTGCAGAGAGAGAGCCTGATGGCTGGGCCTTTGCCCATGTGGCCTGGCCAAGTGCAGCCTAAAAAAAGCTATATGGGCTCACCCTCCTGTAGGCCCATTTATTGTGGGCAGTCTAAGGCACACCTGTGCAATAGTCATGCTGTCTAATCAGCACCTTAATATGCCACACTTGTGAGGTGGGATGCAAAGGAGAAGTGCTCACTGACAGAGATTTAGACTGATTTGAGAGTAATGGGTGTTTTGTGCATGTAGAAAATGTTTCATATCTTTGAGTTCAGCTCATGAAAAATGGGAGCAAAAACCAAAGTGTTGCATTTATATTTTTGTTCAGTGTTTCTACAATTACACAACACATTTTGACACTCTGTTGAATGCTTTTATTTTCAAACTTGGCAATCCAGGAAGCCAAATGAAAAAGTTTAGATTTTATTTGAAGAACAGAGTCAGCGTCTAACGAATCAGAAGGTTTTTAGCCCATGAAGCAGTTCAGCAAACATGTAAAGCACCAAAAATGCACTTTAGGTAGAAAAGTGTTTAAAATAACTAATTACTGATGAAAGACTCGCTCTAGTTTCCTTAATTTAATTTAATATAATATAATTCAGCCAGAGAGGAAGCAGAAATCATGAGCCTGAATACTTTATGCAAAACACTCGTGGAGGGGTGTGAACAGAAACCAAACAGCCAACGGTATCAACTACGTGAAAAATGGCGCCATCTCGTGGCCTCTTTCTGTCACTATAATACCTTCAAAACTGTAAAAAAAATGCTTCACCTGTAAAAGTTTCAAAGTGACGTTTTTTCACCAACAGAACGTTGAGCAGCTTCAATCGATGACGTCACCGAAGAGTTAACCTGTAACGTTCATCTCATCGTCATTATATTTGAATAGTTGGTGGAGAAATATCAGTTACCAGTTGGCAGCGTTCCTCGCAGCATTCAGTGGCGATTAGTCTACATTTACTCCGCGTTTTTAAAGAGCTAAAAGATTTCACAGCATTTTAAGGACTGTGTCATAACTCTGGATAAGTTTGAGTCCGTAAAGTTTGAGAGCTGTACTGCTTTAGTTTCCTCCAGATTGTGTATCATCCCAGAAGAATGGACAGAGGAGACAGACTACCGATTCAAAGTAAGTGTGTGATAGTTTGGAAGACTACTGTTATTCCCCATAGGCAGTATCAAAAAGCTCAATACAGCTGTTATTCATAGGGTTTCACAACAAAGCAAATGTGTATACAGTTAATACTAATTCATATTAGGTGCCATAAGCATAAAAACGATGTAAATACGATAAGAAAATTGTTATTATTTTTTTCATGTTGCATTAATGGTTGTCATTTTATTAGTCCATTACTAATCGCCTTTCTGGGATCAATTGTTAGTGACTCCATCCTCCACCAGGGGGCTTTCGCGCGCTCTCCTCTTTGCCGGTACCGGTCCGTGAGTCGTTTGGTACCGGGCCGCGAGAGTTGAGGCTGTGAAATTTATGGTTTTCAGGGTTTTTATCGGTTTTCCTGGGTCTTTTCCCCTGGTGTAGTTGTCTTATTTTAAAATAACTATTTACGCGTTACCATAGCGACCAGAGAGCATTAAGGCGCAGAGAGGATCGGACGTTACTCTCAATGTTGTTGGTGCATTTCAGGAGGACGCTGCTAATAAAGTTAGATATTATTATATATTATATTTACAAAATACCACAGTTTTTGTCTTGGTCGTATCATTTTATTTTGTTGTATTTATCCGCCACACCTTAAAGGTGACATTAAACTGGTTTTAGGATGGGGACCGCTGCTGTACAGTGCAGAATGCGTTTAGCTTGTCGAATTTACACACATCTTCAATCGCTAGCAGTGTGACTCTGTGCTGTACTGTATGTTGTAAGTTTTCTCCCCATCAAACACAGCAATGCCGACGAAACGTTTTGCACCGTCAGAGGCTCCTGCGGGTGCCTTTGGTTTCATTCTATAATACTGGACTTATGTTTCTACGAAGGTTTGAACTTCGAGAGTTTAAACAAAAGAGAAAAGTGTGAAAATGTTCGTGCCTGTCTGAGAAAAGTGTATAAAGTGTGTAGTGAGAGGTTTTCCAGCCTTAAAACATCTTTTAATTGTAAAAAAAAAAAAAAAAGAAAAAAAAAGTTGGCTACTTCTGATTTCACCTGTCGCGGGTTATTCTTAGAACATAACTCCCGCGATAAACGAGGGACCGCTGTAAACTACTGCATGAGAGAGACAACTAAATATCACGTTCGTGATTCTTTCCCCCGTGTTTTCAGGGTTGTGACAAGAGTGTGGTCTCTCTTTGCAGTTTTTCTCATGGATTATCTGACAGTTTGTTTCTACACATGAAAGTTTCTGAAGTTTTAAGGCCTCAGTCACACAAGCCCAGAGGCTGCTCTGAGCCCTGAAAACATCCGTGTGGTACTGTGTATTTCCTGGTGCACTGGGAATACACATGTCTCTTTATAAAAATGATTTAGACTTTGCACTTAACTCATTCACTGCCAGCCATTGGCAGTGAATGAGTTAAACCCATTGACTCATTCACTGCAATTGACGGCTATAGACGTCAATGGCAGTGAATGAGTTAATTATAACAAAATCCTAATAATTGAATTTAATAGTGCATTACAACAGTGAGTGAGGGCTGAGGAAAACTGACATGAGGACATTTACACGTTGCTGCTCATCGAATGAAGCCTTTTTTATTTGAAGGAGCAATCACACTGTAATAAGTGTAGTGGACGTATGTTTGTATGTTCCCTAAGTAGTTATTTTGCATAAATTGGAATTTGTGGACAGTTTTCTCATCATATGAATGATAACAATAATATATTTCTCTGTTTGTTGTTGTAGGGGTACCAGTCGATGAACTGGTTTTGGAACTGCAACAGCGTCCGGATTTTGAAGCGATTCGGCCGATGGTCCGCTGGCTTGAATACGGTGTGTTGAGCGGCCTCTTAACTGAGGAAAACCTCCGTGTTCTGGGCCAAGTTATTCATCAAGTGCAACAAAATGATGAGGAGGAGGACAGAGTTTAGGACAATGATCAAGAGGCTGATAACGAAGAGGAGGAACAGGCTGATGTTCCAGTAGCGGGGATAGAAATAAATCCACCTCAAGTTGAAGGACCCTGGGTCAATAACAGAGAAGAAATCCCAGCAGGAGAAATTGACAGAGGTGGGACCAAGTCATTGTTTTGCAAGTCTCAAGTAAGTCTCAAGTCTTTATCCTCAAGTCTCAAGTCAAGTCTCAAGTAATGTCAGGCAAGTCAGAGTCGAGTCTCAAGTCACTGGTGTAAAAGTCCAAGTAAAGTCACAAGTCTGAAATTTTGAATTTCAAGTCCTTTCGAGTCTTTAAAAAAAAAACAACGAAAAAATAATGTTGCAGTTATGCTAAATGTAAATATTAGACCATGTAATTTTAAAATCTGTGTTTTTCTCAACACATGACAAAATAGTGAACTTAGAAAATATACACAAATTGTGAAATTGCACCTCTTTAAAATGCAGCTCAATTAAACCTAGCTCCAAGAATAATTTTCACCGACAGTTCTGAGATAAGCTGCATGTTATTCTTGGATGCGCTTGTAGGACCGGCTTTAAAATCGCATGACAAAAATATCATACATAAATAAATGATATTTTTAAAAAAATATAATTTAAAAAAAAACTGCATCACCAACGTAGCCTGGAAAACATTTGCTAGTTAGATGAAGTCAGCTATCTCATCGTAGCATATTTATATGCATATTTATAATTATACGCTTCTTGGAGTGAGTGCATACACTCATGAAGTTTAGTAACTTCAGGTCACTGCAACAAGCCCAGGTACAGTTTACCGACAGATGGGTGCAGGACCTTGAAATGCACCGTGTAGAACGAAAGACCATCGTACGTATCATAAGTTTACCAGTCTCACAAATCGTCGTCATAAATACACATTCGTTAACCGTTTATTAATAGGACCTTTGAGCTCAACGGTAATTAATTAGCAGTGGAAATAATTTCTGGTAGCATCACAGAAATGTAGCAGTGACAATAATATTGTATGCTGTAATCGCACTGGACAATTAGTGATACAAAACAACTGTTTTACCCTGTGAATAAAAGTATATGTTTTTGTCAATGTACCATAATAACAGAAGCGAAACACAATATTCTGTCACGACAATTCACTATTTATGCACAATAAATAAAGGAGCATAGCGCGACAATTTCTGTTCAGCGCCAGACTTGCTTGTAACCTATATCACCAATTATGTTAAGAAAAATGACGCATTAACTACAACAGCAGACTGACCTTTGTGGAAATGCTTGGAGCAGACTAACCTGTGAGCTGGAGGGTTCTGGGACGTTATAATTGGTCTTTGAATGGCTGCAATCCAGTCGCATCTTTGTTACTTCGGAAACATGGCTTGAACAATTTCTCTTCAACGACGTAATCCGATAACAACCGATCTCTTTACCCGTCGGCTTCCCGTGGCTGTCATGCGACCAGCTATTGCAGTTAATAACACAACAGCTTCTTGACATTTTTGTGTTTCTTTTTATCGCTGTGTGACTGGTTTCAATTGAAAGCCTGCGTGCGCTAGTACCGCTTGCCACGAGTTCCCAGAATCCTTTGCGGTTCTACCCGTGAATGACGTCACATTTTCAATCTCTATATAATATGCATGTTAAATTTTATATTTGGGGTAAAATATCAAGTCTTTTCAAGTAAACCGGTTCAAGTCCAATTCAAGTCCCAAGTCATTGGTGTAAAAGTCCAAGTCAAGTCACAAGTCTTAGAACATTATTTCAAGTCAAGTCTAAAGTCATAAAATTAATGACTCGAGTCTGACTCGAGTCCAAGTCATGTGACTCGAGTCCACACCTCTGGAAATTGAAATACACCCGGCCCAGCAAGCAGAAGATCCCATTCCTGAAGAAATGAGGTGGTTCTGGGATGATGAGGAGGATGACAGCGACAATGAAAGTGACCCTGAGAGTGGTCCTGACAGTGACAGCGACCACAGTGACACTGATAACAACAACAATGATAACAATGACACTGATGAGAATGACGATGATGATGGCAGAGACAATGTTCAGGATGCCCCTGTGCCACTGCCCCCCAGCCCAGTACCAGGAGGTTCAAGGAGGAGACCAAGGGAGGAGGATGATGACGAAGAAGAAGATGGGGCACCTAGAAAACAACTCAAACTCTGAATTTTGCTCCTGGACATCTAGCAAACCCTTCAGAGTGTCATGGCGAGTGAGATGAGCCGTATAAAATAATAAATGAGGATCCAATCAGAATCATCAGAATCAGAATCAGAATACTTTATTGATCCCTGGGGGAAATTATTTTTTGTTACAGTGCTCCATTTTAAACCAACATTAAGACAAGACAGACAATACGCTAACTAAGAATAGTACAATATATACATATATATACATACATACATACATAAGTCACTTATAAATAAATAGTTGGAAAAGAAACATGTGTAGCTGTAGCAGCAAACAGTGTGTTAAGTGGATGCGTTGTACAGGGAGATGGCCACAGGCAGGAATGATTTCCTGTGTCGTTCAGTGGTGCTTTTCGGTAATCTCAGTCTCTCACTGAACGAGCTCCTGTGACTGACCAACATGTCATGGAGTGGGTGGGAGGTGTTATCCAACATTGTCTTTATCTTGGACAGCATCCGCCTCTCCGACACCACCTTGAGGGAGTCCAGCTCCATCCCCACAACATTGCTGGCCTTACGGATCAGTTTATTAAGTCTGTTGGCATCTGCGACCCTCAGCCTGCTCCCCCAGCATGCAACAGCATAGAGGATCGCACTGGCCACAACAGACTCATAGAAAATCCTCAGCATTTTCTGACGATTTTCTATGAGTCTGTTGTGGCCAGTGCGATCCTCTATGCTGTCGCAGGCACTCGCGAAGGTGAGGTGGTTTATTGAACACAAAAATAGGCAAACGGAACAGAAGGCTATCTAAACTGAGAACAACTAAACTAGTGAACACAAACCAGGACATGAACATGAAGGAGGATGAGCAGCGGAGAATGACGACGGACAGCAGGGAGAACACACGGATGAAACATGGTGGATACACAGACGGACCAGCAACTACAAAGACAGAAGACACGACTTAAATGCACACAGAGAAACACAGGGAGATTACACACAGGTGGGGGACACAGCTGGGAGTAATCAACGGGACGAGACAAGAGGTAAAACTGAACACACTCACATGAGACGCAGACCTTCACAATAAAACAGGAACAAGAAACCATCACACAAAGACGCAGACTTGACACTGAGAGACAGACAGAAAATGACACAACCGAAGAACAAATCCTAAACACAATTAAACAGAAACATGAAACTAACAATAAACATCATAATCATCATCATCATAAACACAACAAGAGAACAAGAAAACAGACCCTGATGCAAAATTAAACCAAAACACAATAAACTCAAAATACTGGGTAGAAACTGACCCAGAACCGTGACACAGAGGATTCAAAGATGTACGTTTCAGTGGCAGCTAAATCTGTGAGTCGTCTGCATAACAATGAAATGAGATGCCATGTTTTTAAAAAACTGAACCCATAGGGAGTATATAAATTGAAAAGAGAACTGGGCCAAGAATGGACCCCTAGGGGACCCCACAAGCGAGTGAGGTTTTTGAGGATTATGTATCCCCCAGTCTAACAGAAAAGCTTTGGTTGGACAGATAAGATTTAAACCACTCCAATGCAGTCCCTTTGACTCCGACAGTGTTCAAGCCGAGAGATAAGAATCCTATGATCTACGGTATCAAAGGCAGCACTGAGGTCTAATAGTATTAAAATGGCAGAATCTCCCAAGTCAGCAAAAGTGAAAAGGTCATTAAAACCTTTTTAAAAAGCAGTTTCAGTACAGTGGTGGGCTTTAAAACCAGACTGAAATACTTCACTAATGCCATTTTTATCTAGAAAGGTCTGGAGCTGTAGAATAGGTTCCACCACAGCATGTTTAAAGTCAGCAGGGACACACCCAGACTGAAGACTGCTATGGACAATAGACAGCAAACTCATACCCACAGTGTCATAACATCTTTTAGTAAATGAAATGGAACAATATCCAGAGTACAAGTACAGTGAAGATTTTGAAGCAATTCACCCGATGGTCCACTGGCTTCAAATTGGTCTGCTGCGCGGCCTCTTAACTTAAGAAATTCTCCGTGTTCTGGGCCAAGTTATTAATCAACAGCAACAACATGATGTTGAGGAGGACAATCCTCAGAAGGATGAGGAAGAGGCTGATGAGGAAGAGGAGAAAGAGGCTGCTGTTCCAGCAGCTGGCACAGAAATAAATCCACCTCAAGTAGAAGGACCCTGGGTAAATAACAGAGCAGAGATCCCAGCAGGAGAAATTGAAATACACCCGGCCCAGCAAGCAGAAGATCCCATAGCTGAAGAAATGAGGTGGTTCTGGGATGATGAGGAGGCTGAGAGCAACAGTGACCCTGAGAGTGGTCCTGACAGTGACACCAATCACAGTGACACTGATGACAACGACAGTGATGATGATGGAGCCAAGAGTGGAAGAGAATGATGAAGAGACCCAGAAAACAATCCAAACACTGAATTTTGCTCCGGGACACTCAGTCTTGCACCCATCCTCCAAATGCACTGTCCCCCATCCTAACAAACTGAATCTCGGCTTTCCCTCCTCTGACGCACTGACTTAGTTTCCTGCCACCGGCGACCTGTTCACCTGACTGCCACGTACTACCTGTGGATATCTGTTCAGCCTGTGACCCACTATGATTGTGCATACAAGTGGAATACAACAAGTGTGTGTTTCATACCACTGGTACCTTGTTAGGTGGTGATGATCGTGCCCTTACTAGTCGCAGTTATGGAGTGAGTGGTCCTATTGGTTGGCTCCCACATTAGGAAGGCGGGGTTGGGGCCTTCCTATCATCATTAATATGGTTTGGTAAATGGCCTGTATTTGTATAGTGCTTTTCTAGTCCCTAAGGACCCCAAAGCACTTTACACAACCAGTCATCCACCCATTCACACACACATTCACACACTGGTGATGGCAAGCTACATTGTAGCCACAGTCACCCTGGGAGGGCCCATACCAAGTGTTATTGACCACACCCACAGCCTGTAAAATAGCAGAGAGACCATCTTGGATTCATCAGAGCCACTGCAAGAAAGTAGAGCTTGAAGCCCAGACCACCAGAGATTCACAGAAGTGTAAAGGGGTGTTTCACCAGGTGTCAGTGAGTCCAGTGGCGAGGGAGGAGTGCTGATTGAGCTCAGCTCGCACTCTCATTCTCTCCAGCCACTGACCAACTTTAGGCTCACTGATACATTTGGGTGTGGCCAACCTCAAGCATGAAGTGTTCTCAGGTGATGACTGGCGTCTTACTACTGGCAACGGCTCTATTCATCAGACTATCTGACCTGGAAGACGGCAGAATCCCATACACGAGCCGAGATAAGAGACATGACAACTCACATCTACCGGACGTGACACAAGACCACATCCATCCTTGGATGAAAAATGCCTGATACAGATACGTGTTTAACAGAACCACAGAGAAAGACTGTTACGTCTGCTCGCACATGCCAAGCACATCGGTACAACCAACCATATATGGGAAACACCCTGGAACATGTGCACCAATTCTGATCTCTGACCACATCTTCAGAATGACTTGTGTAAAGTGCACATCAACATCACCATCCTCATCCAAGAAGAAATGCTCAACTTCAACAGTCAGACCACATGACTCAATCTGGGGAACCGACTGTACCTGAAGAGTTCAAGGCAGGCACAGAAATAAATCCACCTCAAGTTGAAGGACCCTGGGTCAATAACAGAGAAGAAATCCCAGCAGGAGAAATTGAAATACACCCGGCCCAGCAAGCAGAAGATCCCATTGCTGAAGAAATGAGGTGGTACTGGGATGATGAGGAGGATGAGAGTGACAACGAAAGTGTCCCTGAGAGTGGTCCTGACAGTGACGCCAATCACACTGACACTGACGACAACGACAGTGATGATGATGGAGCCAAGAGTGGAAGAGAATGATGAAGAGGAGGATGGGAGACCCAGAAAACAATCCAAACACTGAATTTTGCTCCGGGACACTCAGTCTTGCACCCATCCTCCAAACGCACTGTCCCCCATCCTAACAAACTAAATCTCGGCTTTCCCCCCTCTGACGCACTGACTTAGTTTCCTGCCACCGGCAACCTGTTCACCTGACTGCCACGTACTACCTGTGGATATCTGTTCAGCCTGTGACCCACTATGATTGTGCATACAAGTGGAATACAACAAGTGTGTGTTTCATACCACTGGTACCTTGTTAGGTGGTGATGATCGTGCCCTTACTAGTCGCAGTTATGGAGTGAGTGGTCCTATTGGTTGGCTCCCACATTAGGAAGGCGGGGTTGGGGCCTTCCTATCATCATTAATGTGGTTTGGTAAATGGCCTGTATTTGTATAGCGCTTTTCTAGTCCCTAAGGACCCCAAAGCACTTTACACAACCAGTCATCCACCCATTCACACACACATTCACACACTGGTGATGGCAAGCTACATTGTAGCCACAGCCACCCTGGGAGGGCCCATACCAAGTGTTATTGACCACACCCACAGCCTGTAAAATAGCAGAGAGACCATCTTGGATTCATCAGAGCCACTGCAAGAAAGTAGAGCTTGAAGCCCAGACCACCAGAGATTCACAGAAGTGTAAAGGGGTGTTTCACCAGGTGTCAGTGAGTCCAGTGGCGAGGGAGGAGTGCTGATTGAGCTCAGCTCGCACTCTCATTCTCTCCAGCCACTGACCAACTTTAGGCTCACTGATACATTTGGGTGTGGCCAACCTCAAGCATGAAGTGTTCTCAGGTGATGACTGGCGTCTTACTACTGGCAACGGCTCTATTCATCAGACTATCTGACCTGGAAGACGGCAGAATCCCATACACGAGCCGAGATAAGAGACATGACAACTCACATCTACCGGACGTGACACAAGACCACATCCATCCTTGGATGAAAAATGCCTGATACAGATACGTGTTTAACAGAACCACAGAGAAAGACTGTTACGTCTGCTCGCACATGCCGAGCACATCGGTACAACCAACCATATATGGGAAACACCCTGGAACATGTGCACCAATTCTGATCTCTGACCACATCTTCAGAATGACTTGTGTAAAGTGCACATCAACATCACCATCCTCATCCAAGAAGAAATGCTCAACTTCAACAGTCAGACCACATGACTCAATCTGGGGAACCGACTGTACCTGAAGAGTTCAAGGCAGGCACAGAAATAAATCCACCTCAAGTTGAAGGACCCTGGGTCAATAACAGAGAAGAAATCCCAGCAGGAGAAATTGAAATACACCCGGCCCAGCAAGCAGAAGATCCCATTGCTGAAGAAATGAGGTGGTACTGGGATGATGAGGAGGATGAGAGTGACAACGAAAGTGTCCCTGAGAGTGGTCCTGACAGTGACGCCAATCACACTGACACTGACGACAACGACAGTGATGATGATGGAGCCAAGAGTGGAAGAGAATGATGAAGAGGAGGATGGGAGACCCAGAAAACAATCCAAACACTGAATTTTGCTCCGGGACACTCAGTCTTGCACCCATCCTCCAAACGCACTGTCCCCCATCCTAACAAACTGAATCTCGGCTTTCCCCCCTCTGACGCACTGACTTAGTTTCCTGCCACCGGCGACCTGTTCACCCGACTGCCACGTACTACCTGTGGATATCAGTTCAGCCTGTGACCCACTATGATTGTGCATACAAGTGGAATACAACAAGTGTGTGTTTCATACCACTGGTACCTTGTTAGGTGGTGATGATCGTGCCCTTACTAGTTGCAGTTATGGAGTGAGTGGTCCTATTGGTTGGCTCCCACATTAGGAAGGCGGGGTTGGGGCCTTCCTATCATCATTAATATGGTTTGGTAAATGGCCTGTATTTGTATAGCGCTTTTCTAGTCCCTAAGGACCCCAAAGCGCTTTACACAACCAGTCATCCACCCATTCACACACACATTCACACACCTGGTGATGGCAAGCTACATTGTAGCCACAGCCACCCTGGGAGGGCCCATACCAAGTGTTATTGACCACACCCACAGCCTGTAAAATAGCAGAGAGACCATCTTGGATTCATCAGAGCCACTGCAAGAAAGTAGAGCTTGAAGCCCAGACCACCAGAGATTCACAGAAGTGTAAAGGGGTGTTTCACCAGGTGTCAGTGAGTCCAGTGGCGAGGGAGGAGTGCTGATTGAGCTCAGCTCGCACTCTCATTCTCTCCAGCCACTGACCAACTTTAGGCTCACTGATACATTTGGGTGTGGCCAACCTCAAGCATGAAGTGTTCTCAGGTGATGACTGGCGTCTTACTACTGGCAATGGCTCTATTCATCAGACTATCTGACCTGGAAGACGGCAGAATCCCATACACGAGCCGAGATAAGAGACATGACAACTCACATCTACCGGACGTGACACAAGACCACATCCATCCTTGGATGAAAAATGCCTGATACAGATACGTGTTTAACAGAACCACAGAGAAAGACTGTTACGTCTGCTCGCACATGCCGAGCACATCGGTACAACCAACCATATATGGGAAACACCCTGGAACATGTGCACCAATTCTGATCTCTGACCACATCTTCAGAATGACTTGTGTAAAGTGCACATCAACATCACCATCCTCATCCAAGAAGAAATGCTCAACTTCAACAGTCAGACCACATGACTCAATCTGGGGAACCGACTGTACCTGAAGAGTTCAAGGCAGGCACAGAAATAAATCCACCTCAAGTTGAAGGACCCTGGGTCAATAACAGAGAAGAAATCCCAGCAGGAGAAATTGAAATACACCCGGCCCAGCAAGCAGAAGATCCCATTGCTGAAGAAATGAGGTGGTACTGGGATGATGAGGAGGATGAGAGTGACAACGAAAGTGTCCCTGAGAGTGGTCCTGACAGTGACGCCAATCACACTGACACTGACGACAACGACAGTGATGATGATGGAGCCAAGAGTGGAAGAGAATGATGAAGAGGAGGATGGGAGACCCAGAAAACAATCCAAACACTGAATTTTGCTCCGGGACACTCAGTCTTGCACCCATCCTCCAAACGCACTGTCCCCCATCCTAACAAACTGAATCTCGGCTTTCCCCCCTCTGACGCACTGACTTAGTTTCCTGCCACCGGCGACCTGTTCACCTTACTGCCACGTACTACCTGTGGATATCTGTTCAGCCTGTGACCCACTATGATTGTGCATACAAGTGGAATACAACAAGTGTGTGTTTCATACCACTGGTACCTTGTTAGGTGGTGATGATCGTGCCCTTACTAGTCGCAGTTATGGAGTGAGTGGTCCTATTGGTTGGCTCCCACATTAGGAAGGCGGGGTTGGGGCCTTCCTATCATCATGGGGTGGCTGTAGCTCAGGTGGCAGAGCAGGTCAGCCACTAATCAGAAGGTCGGTGGTTCGATCCCAGGCTGCATCCTGGCTGCATGCCAAATGTCCTTTGGCAAGATACTAACCCCGTGTTTGCCTACTGGTGGTGGTCAGAGGGCCCGGGGGCGCCTGTGTCCGGCAGCCTCGCCTCTGTCAGTGCGCCCCAGGGCAGCTGTGGCTACAATGTAGCTTGCTATCGCCAGTGTGTGAATGAATGGGTGAATGACTGAATGTAGTGTAAAGCGCTTTGGGGTCCTATGGACTAGAAAAGCGCTATACAAATGCAGGCCATTTACCATTTACCATCATTAATATGGTTTGGTAAATGGCCTGTATTTGTATAGCGCTTTTCTAGTCCCTAAGGACCCCAAAGCACTTTACACAACCATTCACACACACATTCACACACTGGTGATGGCAAGCTACATTGTAGCCACAGCCACCCTGGGAGGGCCCATACCAAGTGTTATTGACCACACCCACAGCCTGTAAAATAGCAGAGAGACCATCTTGGATTCATCAGAGCCACTGCAAGAAAGTAGAGCTTGAAGCCCAGACCACCAGAGATTCACAGAAGTGTAAAGGGGTGTTTCACCAGGTGTCAGTGAGTCCAGTGGCGAGGGAGGAGTGCTGATTGAGCTCAGCTCGCACTCTCATTCTCTCCAGCCACTGACCAACTTTAGGCTCACTGATACATTTGGGTGTGGCCAACCTCAAGCATGAAGTGTTCTCAGGTGATGACTGGCGTCTTACTACTGGCAACGGCTCTATTCATCAGACTATCTGACCTGGAAGACGGCAGAATCCCATACACGAGCCAAGATAAGAGACATGACAACTCACATCTACCGGACGTGACACAAGACCACATCCATCCTTGGATGAAAAATGCCTGATACAGATACGTGTTTAACAGAACCACAGAGAAAGACTGTTACGTCTGCTCGCACATGCCGAGCACATCGGTACAACCAACCATATATGGGAAACACCCTGGAACATGTGCACCAATTCTGATCTCTGACCACATCTTCAGAATGACTTGTGTAAAGTGCACATCAACATCACCATCCTCATCCAAGAAGAAATGCTCAACTTCAACAGTCAGACCACATGACTCAATCTGGGGAACCGACTGTACCTGAAGAGTTCAAGGCAGGCACAGAAATAAATCCACCTCAAGTTGAAGGACCCTGGGTCAATAACAGAGAAGAAATCCCAGCAGGAGAAATTGAAATACACCCGGCCCAGCAAGCAGAAGATCCCATTGCTGAAGAAATGAGGTGGTACTGGGATGATGAGGAGGATGAGAGTGACAACGAAAGTGTCCCTGAGAGTGGTCCTGACAGTGACGCCAATCACACTGACACTGACGACAACGACAGTGATGATGATGGAGCCAAGAGTGGAAGAGAATGATGAAGAGGAGGATGGGAGACCCAGAAAACAATCCAAACACTGAATTTTGCTCCGGGACACTCAGTCTTGCACCCATCCTCCAAACGCACTGTCCCCCATCCTAACAAACTAAATCTCGGCTTTCCCCCCTCTGACGCACTGACTTAGTTTCCTGCCACCGGCAACCTGTTCACCTGACTGCCACGTACTACCTGTGGATATCTGTTCAGCCTGTGACCCACTATGATTGTGCATACAAGTGGAATACAACAAGTGTGTGTTTCATACCACTGGTACCTTGTTAGGTGGTGATGATCGTGCCCTTACTAGTCGCAGTTATGGAGTGAGTGGTCCTATTGGTTGGCTCCCACATTAGGAAGGCGGGGTTGGGGCCTTCCTATCATCATTAATATGGTTTGGTAAATGGCCTGTATTTGTATAGCGCTTTTCTAGTCCCTAAGGACCCCAAAGCACTTTACACAACCAGTCATCCACCCATTCACACACACATTCACACACTGGTGATGGCAAGCTACATTGTAGCCACAGCCACCCTGGGAGGGCCCATACCAAGTGTTATTGACCACACCCACAGCCTGTAAAATAGCAGAGAGACCATCTTGGATTCATCAGAGCCACTGCAAGAAAGTAGAGCTTGAAGCCCAGACCACCAGAGATTCACAGAAGTGTAAAGGGGTGTTTCACCAGGTGTCAGTGAGTCCAGTGGCGAGGGAGGAGTGCTGATTGAGCTCAGCTCGCACTCTCATTCTCTCCAGCCACTGACCAACTTTAGGCTCACTGATACATTTGGGTGTGGCCAACCTCAAGCATGAAGTGTTCTCAGGTGATGACTGGCGTCTTACTACTGGCAACGGCTCTATTCATCAGACTATCTGACCTGGAAGACGGCAGAATCCCATACACGAGCCGAGATAAGAGACATGACAACTCACATCTACCGGACGTGACACAAGACCACATCCATCCTTGGATGAAAAATGCCTGATACAGATACGTGTTTAACAGAACCACAGAGAAAGACTGTTACGTCTGCTCGCACATGCCGAGCACATCGGTACAACCAACCATATATGGGAAACACCCTGGAACATGTGCACCAATTCTGATCTCTGACCACATCTTCAGAATGACTTGTGTAAAGTGCACATCAACATCACCATCCTCATCCAAGAAGAAATGCTCAACTTCAACAGTCAGACCACATGACTCAATCTGGGGAACCGACTGTACCTGAAGAGTTCAAGGCAGGCACAGAAATAAATCCACCTCAAGTTGAAGGACCCTGGGTCAATAACAGAGAAGAAATCCCAGCAGGAGAAATTGAAATACACCCGGCCCAGCAAGCAGAAGATCCCATTGCTGAAGAAATGAGGTGGTACTGGGATGATGAGGAGGATGAGAGTGACAACGAAAGTGTCCCTGAGAGTGGTCCTGACAGTGACGCCAATCACACTGACACTGACGACAACGACAGTGATGATGATGGAGCCAAGAGTGGAAGAGAATGATGAAGAGGAGGATGGGAGACCCAGAAAACAATCCAAACACTGAATTTTGCTCCGGGACACTCAGTCTTGCACCCATCCTCCAAACGCACTGTCCCCCATCCTAACAAACTGAATCTCGGCTTTCCCCCCTCTGACGCACTGACTTAGTTTCCTGCCACCGGCGACCTGTTCACCCGACTGCCACGTACTACCTGTGGATATCAGTTCAGCCTGTGACCCACTATGATTGTGCATACAAGTGGAATACAACAAGTGTGTGTTTCATACCACTGGTACCTTGTTAGGTGGTGATGATCGTGCCCTTACTAGTCGCAGTTATGGAGTGAGTGGTCCTATTGGTTGGCTCCCACATTAGGAAGGCGGGGTTGGGGCCTTCCTATCATCATGGGGTGGCTGTAGCTCAGGTGGCAGAGCAGGTCAGCCACTAATCAGAAGGTCGGTGGTTCGATCCCAGGCTGCATCCTGGCTGCATGCCAAATGTCCTTGGGCAAGATACTAACCCCGTGTTTGCCTGCTGGTGGTGGTCAGAGGGCCCGGTGGCGCCTGTGTCCGGCAGCCTCGCCTCTGTCAGTGCGCCCCAGGGCAGCTGTGGCTACAATGTAGCTTGCTATCGCCAGTGTGTGAATGGGTGAATGACTGAATGTAGTGTAAAGCGCTTTGGGGTCCTATGGACTAGAAAAGCGCTATACAAATGCAGGCCATTTACCATTTACCATCATTAATATGGTTTGGTAAATGGCCTGTATTTGTATAGTGCTTTTCTAGTCCCTAAGGACCCCAAAGCGCTTTACACAACCAGTCATCCACACATTCACACACTGGTGATGGCAAGCTACATTGTAGCCACAGCCACCCTGGGAGGGCCCATACCAAGTGTTATTGACCACACCCACAGCCTGTAAAATAGCAGAGAGACCATCTTGGATTCATCAGAGCCACTGCAAGAAAGTAGAGCTTGAAGCCCAGACCACCAGAGATTCACAGAAGTGTAAAGGGGTGTTTCACCAGGTGTCAGTGAGTCCAGTGGTGAGGGAGGAGTGCTGATTGAGCTCAGCTCGCACTCTCATTCTCTCCAGCCACTGACCAACTTTAGGCTCACTGATACATTTGGGTGTGGCCAACCTCAAGCATGAAGTGTTCTCAGGTGATGACTGGCGTCTTACTACTGGCAACGGCTCTATTCATCAGACTATCTGACCTGGAAGACGGCAGAATCCCATACACGAACCGAGATAAGAGACATGACAACTCACATCTACCGGACGTGACACAAGACCACATCCATCCTTGGATGAAAAATACCTGATACAGATACGTGTTTAACAGAACCACAGAGAAAGACTGTTACGTCTGCTCGCACATGCCGAGCACATCGGTACAACCAACCATATATGGGAAACACCCTGGAACATGTGCACCAATTCTGATCTCTGACCACATCTTCAGAATGACTTGTGTAAAGTGCACATCAACATCACCATCCTCATCCAAGAAGAAATGCTCAACTTCAACAGTCAGACCACATGACTCAATCTGGGGAACCGACTGTACCTGAAGAGTTCAAGGCAGGCACAGAAATAAATCCACCTCAAGTTGAAGGACCCTGGGTCAATAACAGAGAAGAAATCCCAGCAGGAGAAACTGAAATACACCCGGCCCAGCAAGCAGAAGATCCCATTGCTGAAGAAATGAGGTGGTACTGGGATGATGAGGAGGATGAGAGTGACAACGAAAGTGTCCCTGAGAGTGGTCCTGACAGTGACGCCAATCACACTGACACTGACGACAACGACAGTGATGATGATGGAGCCAAGAGTGGAAGAGAATGATGAAGAGGAGGATGGGAGACCCAGAAAACAATCCAAACACTGAATTTTGCTCCGGGACACTCAGTCTTGCACCCATCCTCCAAACGCACTGTCCCCCATCCTAACAAACTGAATCTCGGCTTTCCCCCCTCTGACGCACTGACTTAGTTTCCTGCCACCGGCGACCTGTTCACCCGACTGCCACGTACTACCTGTGGATATCTGTTCAGCCTGTGACCCACTATGATTGTGCATACAAGTGGAATACAACAAGTGTGTGTTTCATACCACTGGTACCTTGTTAGGTGGTGATGATCGTGCCCTTACTAGTCGCAGTTATGGAGTGAGTGGTCCTATTGGTTGGCTCCCACATTAGGAAGGCGGGGTTGGGGCCTTCCTATCATCATTAATATGGTTTGGTAAATGGCCTGTATTTGTATAGCGCTTTTCTAGTCCCTAAGGACCCCAAAGCACTTTACACAACCAGTCATCCACCCATTCACACACACATTCACACACTGGTGATGGCAAGCTACATTGTAGCCACAGCCACCCTGGGAGGGCCCATACCAAGTGTTATTGACCACACCCACAGCCTGTAAAATAGCAGAGAGACCATCTTGGATTCATCAGAGCCACTGCAAGAAAGTAGAGCTTGAAGCCCAGACCACCAGAGATTCACAGAAGTGTAAAGGGGTGTTTCACCAGGTGTCAGTGAGTCCAGTGGCGAGGGAGGAGTGCTGATTGAGCTCAGCTCGCACTCTCATTCTCTCCAGCCACTGACCAACTTTAGGCTCACTGATACATTTGGGTGTGGCCAACCTCAAGCATGAAGTGTTCTCAGGTGATGACTGGCGTCTTACTACTGGCAACGGCTCTATTCATCAGACTATCTGACCTGGAAGACGGCAGAATCCCATACACGAGCCGAGATAAGAGACATGACAACTCACATCTACCGGACGTGACACAAGACCACATCCATCCTTGGATGAAAAATGCCTGATACAGATACGTGTTTAACAGAACCACAGAGAAAGACTGTTACGTCTGCTCGCACATGCCGAGCACATCGGTACAACCAACCATATATGGGAAACACCCTGGAACATGTGCACCAATTCTGATCTCTGACCACATCTTCAGAATGACTTGTGTAAAGTGCACATCAACATCACCATCCTCATCCAAGAAGAAATGCTCAACTTCAACAGTCAGACCACATGACTCAATCTGGGGAACCGACTGTACCTGAAGAGTTCAAGGCAGGCACAGAAATAAATCCACCTCAAGTTGAAGGACCCTGGGTCAATAACAGAGAAGAAATCCCAGCAGGAGAAACTGAAATACACCCGGCCCAGCAAGCAGAAGATCCCATTGCTGAAGAAATGAGGTGGTACTGGGATGATGAGGAGGATGAGAGTGACAACGAAAGTGTCCCTGAGAGTGGTCCTGACAGTGACGCCAATCACACTGACACTGACGACAAGGACAGTGATGATGATGGAGCCAAGAGTGGAAGAGAATGATGAAGAGGAGGATGGGAGACCCAGAAAACAATCCAAACACTGAATTTTGCTCCGGGACACTCAGTCTTGCACCCATCCTCCAAACGCACTGTCCCCCATCCTAACAAACTGAATCTCGGCTTTCCCCCCTCTGACGCACTGACTTAGTTTCCTGCCACCGGCGACCTGTTCACCCGACTGCCACGTACTACCTGTGGATATCTGTTCAGCCTGTGACCCACTATGATTGTGCATACAAGTGGAATACAACAAGTGTGTGTTTCATACCACTGGTACCTTGTTAGGTGGTGATGATCGTGCCCTTACTAGTCGCAGTTATGGAGTGAGTGGTCCTATTGGTTGGCTCCCACATTAGGAAGGCGGGGTTGGGGCCTTCCTATCATCATTAATATGGTTTGGTAAATGGCCTGTATTTGTATAGCGCTTTTCTAGTCCCTAAGGACCCCAAAGCACTTTACACAACCAGTCATCCACCCATTCACACACACATTCACACACTGGTGATGGCAAGCTACATTGTAGCCACAGCCACCCTGGGAGGGCCCATACCAAGTGTTATTGACCACACCCACAGCCTGTAAAATAGCAGAGAGACCATCTTGGATTCATCAGAGCCACTGCAAGAAAGTAGAGCTTGAAGCCCAGACCACCAGAGATTCACAGAAGTGTAAAGGGGTGTTTCACCAGGTGTCAGTGAGTCCAGTGGCGAGGGAGGAGTGCTGATTGAGCTCAGCTCGCACTCTCATTCTCTCCAGCCACTGACCAACTTTAGGCTCACTGATACATTTGGGTGTGGCCAACCTCAAGCATGAAGTGTTCTCAGGTGATGACTGGCGTCTTACTACTGGCAACGGCTCTATTCATCAGACTATCTGACCTGGAAGACGGCAGAATCCCATACACGAGCCGAGATAAGAGACATGACAACTCACATCTACCGGACGTGACACAAGACCACATCCATCCTTGGATGAAAAATGCCTGATACAGATACGTGTTTAACAGAACCACAGAGAAAGACTGTTACGTCTGCTCGCACATGCCGAGCACATCGGTACAACCAACCATATATGGGAAACACCCTGGAACATGTGCACCAATTCTGATCTCTGACCACATCTTCAGAATGACTTGTGTAAAGTGCACATCAACATCACCATCCTCATCCAAGAAGAAATGCTCAACTTCAACAGTCAGACCACATGACTCAATCTGGGGAACCGACTGTACCTGAAGAGTTCAAGGCAGGCACAGAAATAAATCCACCTCAAGTTGAAGGACCCTGGGTCAATAACAGAGAAGAAATCCCAGCAGGAGAAATTGAAATACACCCGGCCCAGCAAGCAGAAGATCCCATTGTTGAAGAAATGAGGTGGTACTGGGATGATGAGGAGGATGAGAGTGACAACGAAAGTGTCCCTGAGAGTGGTCCTGACAGTGACGCCAATCACACTGACACTGACGACAACGACAGTGATGATGATGGAGCCAAGAGTGGAAGAGAATGATGAAGAGGAGGATGGGAGACCCAGAAAACAATCCAAACACTGAATTTTGCTCCGGGACACTCAGTCTTGCACCCATCCTCCAAACGCACTGTCCCCCATCCTAACAAACTGAATCTCGGCTTTCCCCCCTCTGACGCACTGACTTAGTTTCCTGCCACCGGCGACCTGTTCACCCGACTGCCACGTACTACCTGTGGATATCTGTTCAGCCTGTGACCCACTATGATTGTGCATACAAGTGGAATACAACAAGTGTGTGTTTCATACCACTGGTACCTTGTTAGGTGGTGATGATCGTGCCCTTACTAGTCGCAGTTATGGAGTGAGTGGTCCTATTGGTTGGCTCCCACATTAGGAAGGCGGGGTTGGGGCCTTCCTATCATCATGGGGTGGCTGTAGCTCAGGTGGCAGAGCAGGTCAGCCACTAATCAGAAGGTCGGTGGTTCGATCCCAGGCTGCATCCTGGCTGCATGCCAAATGTCCTTGGGCAAGATACTAACCCCGTGTTTGCCTGCTGGTGGTGGTCAGAGGGCCCGGTGGCGCCTGTGTCCGGCAGCCTCGCCTCTGTCAGTGCGCCCCAGGGCAGCTGTGGCTACAATGTAGCTTGCTATCGCCAGTGTGTGAATGGGTGAATGACTGAATGTAGTGTAAAGCGCTTTGGGGTCCTATGGACTAGAAAAGCGCTATACAAATGCAGGCCATTTACCATCATTAATATGGTTTGGTAAATGGCCTGTATTTGTATAGTGCTTTTCTAGTCCCTAAGGACCCCAAAGCGCTTTACACAACCAGTCATACACACATTCACACACTGGTGATGGCAAGCTACATTGTAGCCACAGCCACCCTGGGAGGGCCCATACCAAGTGTTATTGACCACACCCACAGCCTGTAAAATAGCAGAGAGACCATCTTGGATTCATCAGAGCCACTGCAAGAAAGTAGAGCTTGAAGCCCAGACCACCAGAGATTCACAGAAGTGTAAAGGGGTGTTTCACCAGGTGTCAGTGAGTCCAGTGGTGAGGGAGGAGTGCTGATTGAGCTCAGCTCGCACTCTCATTCTCTCCAGCCACTGACCAACTTTAGGCTCACTGATACATTTGGGTGTGGCCAACCTCAAGCATGAAGTGTTCTCAGGTGATGACTGGCGTCTTACTACTGGCAACGGCTCTATTCATCAGACTATCTGACCTGGAAGACGGCAGAATCCCATACACGAACCGAGATAAGAGACATGACAACTCACATCTACCGGACGTGACACAAGACCACATCCATCCTTGGATGAAAAATACCTGATACAGATACGTGTTTAACAGAACCACAGAGAAAGACTGTTACGTCTGCTCGCACATGCCGAGCACATCGGTACAACCAACCATATATGGGAAACACCCTGGAACATGTGCACCAATTCTGATCTCTGACCACATCTTCAGAATGACTTGTGTAAAGTGCACATCAACATCACCATCCTCATCCAAGAAGAAATGCTCAACTTCAACAGTCAGACCACATGACTCAATCTGGGGAACCGACTGTACCTGAAGAGTTCAAGGCAGGCACAGAAATAAATCCACCTCAAGTTGAAGGACCCTGGGTCAATAACAGAGAAGAAATCCCAGCAGGAGAAATTGAAATACACCCGGCCCAGCAAGCAGAAGATCCCATTGCTGAAGAAATGAGGTGGTACTGGGATGATGAGGAGGATGAGAGTGACAACGAAAGTGTCCCTGAGAGTGGTCCTGACAGTGACGCCAATCACACTGACACTGACGACAACGACAGTGATGATGATGGAGCCAAGAGTGGAAGAGAATGATGAAGAGGAGGATGGGAGACCCAGAAAACAATCCAAACACTGAATTTTGCTCCGGGACACTCAGTCTTGCACCCATCCTCCAAACGCACTGTCCCCCATCCTAACAAACTGAATCTCGGCTTTCCCCCCTCTGACGCACTGACTTAGTTTCCTGCCACCGGCGACCTGTTCACCCGACTGCCACGTACTACCTGTGGATATCTGTTCAGCCTGTGACCCACTATGATTGTGCATACAAGTGGAATACAACAAGTGTGTGTTTCATACCACTGGTACCTTGTTAGGTGGTGATGATCGTGCCCTTACTAGTCGCAGTTATGGAGTGAGTGGTCCTATTGGTTGGCTCCCACATTAGGAAGGCGGGGTTGGGGCCTTCCTATCATCATTAATATGGTTTGGTAAATGGCCTGTATTTGTATAGCGCTTTTCTAGTCCCTAAGGACCCCAAAGCACTTTACACAACCAGTCATCCACCCATTCACACACACATTCACACACTGGTGATGGCAAGCTACATTGTAGCCACAGCCACCCTGGGAGGGCCCATACCAAGTGTTATTGACCACACCCACAGCCTGTAAAATAGCAGAGAGACCATCTTGGATTCATCAGAGCCACTGCAAGAAAGTAGAGCTTGAAGCCCAGACCACCAGAGATTCACAGAAGTGTAAAGGGGTGTTTCACCAGGTGTCAGTGAGTCCAGTGGCGAGGGAGGAGTGCTGATTGAGCTCAGCTCGCACTCTCATTCTCTCCAGCCACTGACCAACTTTAGGCTCACTGATACATTTGGGTGTGGCCAACCTCAAGCATGAAGTGTTCTCAGGTGATGACTGGCGTCTTACTACTGGCAACGGCTCTATTCATCAGACTATCTGACCTGGAAGACGGCAGAATCCCATACACGAGCCGAGATAAGAGACATGACAACTCACATCTACCGGACGTGACACAAGACCACATCCATCCTTGGATGAAAAATGCCTGATACAGATACGTGTTTAACAGAACCACAGAGAAAGACTGTTACGTCTGCTCGCACATGCCGAGCACATCGGTACAACCAACCATATATGGGAAACACCCTGGAACATGTGCACCAATTCTGATCTCTGACCACATCTTCAGAATGACTTGTGTAAAGTGCACATCAACATCACCATCCTCATCCAAGAAGAAATGCTCAACTTCAACAGTCAGACCACATGACTCAATCTGGGGAACCGACTGTACCTGAAGAGTTCAAGGCAGGCACAGAAATAAATCCACCTCAAGTTGAAGGACCCTGGGTCAATAACAGAGAAGAAATCCCAGCAGGAGAAATTGAAATACACCCGGCCCAGCAAGCAGAAGATCCCATTGTTGAAGAAATGAGGTGGTACTGGGATGATGAGGAGGATGAGAGTGACAACGAAAGTGTCCCTGAGAGTGGTCCTGACAGTGACGCCAATCACACTGACACTGACGACAACGACAGTGATGATGATGGAGCCAAGAGTGGAAGAGAATGATGAAGAGGAGGATGGGAGACCCAGAAAACAATCCAAACACTGAATTTTGCTCCGGGACACTCAGTCTTGCACCCATCCTCCAAACGCACTGTCCCCCATCCTAACAAACTGAATCTCGGCTTTCCCCCCTCTGACGCACTGACTTAGTTTCCTGCCACCGGCGACCTGTTCACCCGACTGCCACGTACTACCTGTGGATATCAGTTCAGCCTGTGACCCACTATGATTGTGCATACAAGTGGAATACAACAAGTGTGTGTTTCATACCACTGGTACCTTGTTAGGTGGTGATGATCGTGCCCTTACTAGTCGCAGTTATGGAGTGAGTGGTCCTATTGGTTGGCTCCCACATTAGGAAGGCGGGGTTGGGGCCTTCCTATCATCATGGGGTGGCTGTAGCTCAGGTGGCAGAGCAGGTCAGCCACTAATCAGAAGGTCGGTGGTTCGATCCCAGGCTGCATCCTGGCTGCATGCCAAATGTCCTTGGGCAAGATACTAACCCCGTGTTTGCCTGCTGGTGGTGGTCAGAGGGCCCGGTGGCGCCTGTGTCCGGCAGCCTCGCCTCTGTCAGTGCGCCCCAGGGCAGCTGTGGCTACAATGTAGCTTGCTATCGCCTGTGTGTGAATGGGTGAATGACTGAATGTAGTGTAAAGCGCTTTGGGGTCCTATGGACTAGAAAAGCGCTATACAAATGCAGGCCATTTACCATCATTAATATGGTTTGGTAAATGGCCTGTATTTGTATAGCGCTTTTCTAGTCCCTAAGGACCCCAAAGCACTTTACACAACCAGTCATCCACCCATTCACACACACATTCACACACTGGTGATGGCAAGCTACATTGTAGCCACAGCCACCCTGGGAGGGCCCATACCAAGTGTTATTGACCACACCCACAGCCTGTAAAATAGCAGAGAGACCATCTTGGATTCATCAGAGCCACTGCAAGAAAGTAGAGCTTGAAGCCCAGACCACCAGAGATTCACAGAAGTGTAAAGGGGTGTTTCACCAGGTGTCAGTGAGTCCAGTGGCGAGGGAGGAGTGCTGATTGAGCTCAGCTCGCACTCTCATTCTCTCCAGCCACTGACCAACTTTAGGCTCACTGATACATTTGGGTGTGGCCAACCTCAAGCATGAAGTGTTCTCAGGTGATGACTGGCGTCTTACTACTGGCAACGGCTCTATTCATCAGACTATCTGACCTGGAAGACGGCAGAATCCCATACACGAGCCAAGATAAGAGACATGACAACTCACATCTACCGGACGTGACACAAGACCACATCCATCCTTGGATGAAAAATGTCTGATACAGATACGTGTTTAACAGAACCACAGAGAAAGACTGTTACGTCTGCTCGCACATGCCGAGCACATCGGTACAACCAACCATATATGGGAAACACCCTGGAACATGTGCACCAATTCTGATCTCTGACCACATCTTCAGAATGACTTGTGTAAAGTGCACATCAACATCACCATCCTCATCCAAGAAGAAATGCTCAACTTCAACAGTCAGACCACATGACTCAATCTGGGGAACCGACTGTACCTGAAGAGTTCAAGGCAGGCACAGAAATAAATCCACCTCAAGTTGAAGGACCCTGGGTCAATAACAGAGAAGAAATCCCAGCAGGAGAAATTGAAATACACCCGGCCCAGCAAGCAGAAGATCCCATTGTTGAAGAAATGAGGTGGTACTGGGATGATGAGGAGGATGAGAGTGACAACGAAAGTGTCCCTGAGAGTGGTCCTGACAGTGACGCCAATCACACTGACACTGACGACAACGACAGTGATGATGATGGAGCCAAGAGTGGAAGAGAATGATGAAGAGGAGGATGGGAGACCCAGAAAACAATCCAAACACTGAATTTTGCTCCGGGACACTCAGTCTTGCACCCATCCTCCAAACGCACTGTCCCCCATCCTAACAAACTGAATCTCGGCTTTCCCCCCTCTGACGCACTGACTTAGTTTCCTGCCACCGGCGACCTGTTCACCCGACTGCCACGTACTACCTGTGGATATCAGTTCAGCCTGTGACCCACTATGATTGTGCATACAAGTGGAATACAACAAGTGTGTGTTTCATACCACTGGTACCTTGTTAGGTGGTGATGATCGTGCCCTTACTAGTCGCAGTTATGGAGTGAGTGGTCCTATTGGTTGGCTCCCACATTAGGAAGGCGGGGTTGGGGCCTTCCTATCATCATGGGGTGGCTGTAGCTCAGGTGGCAGAGCAGGTCAGCCACTAATCAGAAGGTCGGTGGTTCGATCCCAGGCTGCATCCTGGCTGCATGCCAAATGTCCTTGGGCAAGATACTAACCCCGTGTTTGCCTGCTGGTGGTGGTCAGAGGGCCCGGTGGCGCCTGTGTCCGGCAGCCTCGCCTCTGTCAGTGCGCCCCAGGGCAGCTGTGGCTACAATGTAGCTTGCTATCGCCTGTGTGTGAATGGGTGAATGACTGAATGTAGTGTAAAGCGCTTTGGGGTCCTATGGACTAGAAAAGCGCTATACAAATGCAGGCCATTTACCATCATTAATATGGTTTGGTAAATGGCCTGTATTTGTATAGCGCTTTTCTAGTCCCTAAGGACCCCAAAGCACTTTACACAACCAGTCATCCACCCATTCACACACACATTCACACACTGGTGATGGCAAGCTACATTGTAGCCACAGCCACCCTGGGAGGGCCCATACCAAGTGTTATTGACCACACCCACAGCCTGTAAAATAGCAGAGAGACCATCTTGGATTCATCAGAGCCACTGCAAGAAAGTAGAGCTTGAAGCCCAGACCACCAGAGATTCACAGAAGTGTAAAGGGGTGTTTCACCAGGTGTCAGTGAGTCCAGTGGCGAGGGAGGAGTGCTGATTGAGCTCAGCTCGCACTCTCATTCTCTCCAGCCACTGACCAACTTTAGGCTCACTGATACATTTGGGTGTGGCCAACCTCAAGCATGAAGTGTTCTCAGGTGATGACTGGCGTCTTACTACTGGCAACGGCTCTATTCATCAGACTATCTGACCTGGAAGACGGCAGAATCCCATACACGAGCCAAGATAAGAGACATGACAACTCACATCTACCGGACGTGACACAAGACCACATCCATCCTTGGATGAAAAATGTCTGATACAGATACGTGTTTAACAGAACCACAGAGAAAGACTGTTACGTCTGCTCGCACATGCCGAGCACATCGGTACAACCAACCATATATGGGAAACACCCTGGAACATGTGCACCAATTCTGATCTCTGACCACATCTTCAGAATGACTTGTGTAAAGTGCACATCAACATCACCATCCTCATCCAAGAAGAAATGCTCAACTTCAACAGTCAGACCACATGACTCAATCTGGGGAACCGACTGTACCTGAAGAGTTCAAGGCAGGCACAGAAATAAATCCACCTCAAGTTGAAGGACCCTGGGTCAATAACAGAGAAGAAATCCCAGCAGGAGAAACTGAAATACACCCGGCCCAGCAAGCAGAAGATCCCATTGCTGAAGAAATGAGGTGGTACTGGGATGATGAGGAGGATGAGAGTGACAACGAAAGTGTCCCTGAGAGTGGTCCTGACAGTGACGCCAATCACACTGACACTGACGACAACGACAGTGACGATGATGGAGCCAAGAGTGGAAGAGAATGATGAAGAGGAGGATGGGAGACCCAGAAAACAATCCAAACACTGAATTTTGCTCCGGGACACTCAGTCTTGCACCCATCCTCCAAACGCACTGTCCCCCATCCTAACAAACTGAATCTCGGCTTTCCCCCCTCTGACGCACTGACTTAGTTTCCTGCCACCGGCGACCTGTTCACCCGACTGCCACGTACTACCTGTGGATATCAGTTCAGCCTGTGACCAACTATGATTGTGCATACAAGTGGAATACAACAAGTGTGTGTTTCATACCACTGGTACCTTGTTAGGTGGTGATGATCGTGCCCTTACTAGTCGCAGTTATGGAGTGAGTGGTCCTATTGGTTGGCTCCCACATTAGGAAGGCGGGGTTGGGGCCTTCCTATCATCATTAATATGGTTTGGTAAATGGCCTGTATTTGTATAGCGCTTTTCTAGTCCCTAATGACCCCAAAGCGCTTTACACAACCAGTCATCCACCCATTCACACACACATTCACACACTGGTGATGGCAAGCTACATTGTAGCCACAGCCACCCTGGGAGGGCCCATACCAAGTGTTATTGACCACACCCACAGCCTGTAAAATAGCAGAGAGACCATCTTGGATTCATCAGAGCCACTGCAAGAAAGTAGAGCTTGAAGCCCAGACCACCAGAGATTCACAGAAGTGTAAAGGGGTGTTTCACCAGGTGTCAGTGAGTCCAGTGGTGAGGGAGGAGTGCTGATTGAGCTCAGCTCGCACTCTCATTCTCTCCAGCCACTGACCAACTTTAGGCTCACTGATACATTTGGGTGTGGCCAACCTCAAGCATGAAGTGTTCTCAGGTGATGACTGGCGTCTTACTACTGGCAACGGCTCTATTCATCAGACTATCTGACCTGGAAGACGGCAGAATCCCATACACGAACCGAGATAAGAGACATGACAACTCACATCTACCGGACGTGACACAAGACCACATCCATCCTTGGATGAAAAATACCTGATACAGATACGTGTTTAACAGAACCACAGAGAAAGACTGTTACGTCTGCTCGCACATGCCGAGCACATCGGTACAACCAACCATATATGGGAAACACCCTGGAACATGTGCACCAATTCTGATCTCTGACCACATCTTCAGAATGACTTGTGTAAAGTGCACATCAACATCACCATCCTCATCCAAGAAGAAATGCTCAACTTCAACAGTCAGACCACATGACTCAATCTGGGGAACCGACTGTACCTGAAGAGTTCAAGGCAGGCACAGAAATAAATCCACCTCAAGTTGAAGGACCCTGGGTCAATAACAGAGAAGAAATCCCAGCAGGAGAAACTGAAATACACCCGGCCCAGCAAGCAGAAGATCCCATTGCTGAAGAAATGAGGTGGTACTGGGATGATGAGGAGGATGAGAGTGACAACGAAAGTGTCCCTGAGAGTGGTCCTGACAGTGACGCCAATCACACTGACACTGACGACAACGACAGTGACGATGATGGAGCCAAGAGTGGAAGAGAATGATGAAGAGGAGGATGGGAGACCCAGAAAACAATCCAAACACTGAATTTTGCTCCGGGACACTCAGTCTTGCACCCATCCTCCAAACGCACTGTCCCCCATCCTAACAAACTGAATCTCGGCTTTCCCCCCTCTGACGCACTGACTTAGTTTCCTGCCACCGGCGACCTGTTCACCCGACTGCCACGTACTACCTGTGGATATCTGTTCAGCCTGTGACCCACTATGATTGTGCATACAAGTGGAATACAACAAGTGTGTGTTTCATACCACTGGTACCTTGTTAGGTGGTGATGATCGTGCCCTTACTAGTCGCAGTTATGGAGTGAGTGGTCCTATTGGTTGGCTCCCACATTAGGAAGGCGGGGTTGGGGCCTTCCTATCATCATTAATATGGTTTGGTAAATGGCCTGTATTTGTATAGCGCTTTTCTAGTCCCTAAGGACCCCAAAGCACTTTACACAACCAGTCATCCACCCATTCACACACACATTCACACACTGGTGATGGCAAGCTACATTGTAGCCACAGCCACCCTGGGAGGGCCCATACCAAGTGTTATTGACCACACCCACAGCCTGTAAAATAGCAGAGAGACCATCTTGGATTCATCAGAGCCACTGCAAGAAAGTAGAGCTTGAAGCCCAGACCACCAGAGATTCACAGAAGTGTAAAGGGGTGTTTCACCAGGTGTCAGTGAGTCCAGTGGTGAGGGAGGAGTGCTGATTGAGCTCAGCTCGCACTCTCATTCTCTCCAGCCACTGACCAACTTTAGGCTCACTGATACATTTGGGTGTGGCCAACCTCAAGCATGAAGTGTTCTCAGGTGATGACTGGCGTCTTACTACTGGCAACGGCTCTATTCATCAGACTATCTGACCTGGAAGACGGCAGAATCCCATACACGAACCGAGATAAGAGACATGACAACTCACATCTACCGGACGTGACACAAGACCACATCCATCCTTGGATGAAAAATACCTGATACAGATACGTGTTTAACAGAACCACAGAGAAAGACTGTTACGTCTGCTCGCACATGCCGAGCACATCGGTACAACCAACCATATATGGGAAACACCCTGGAACATGTGCACCAATTCTGATCTCTGACCACATCTTCAGAATGACTTGTGTAAAGTGCACATCAACATCACCATCCTCATCCAAGAAGAAATGCTCAACTTCAACAGTCAGACCACATGACTCAATCTGGGGAACCGACTGTACCTGAAGAGTTCAAGGCAGGCACAGAAATAAATCCACCTCAAGTTGAAGGACCCTGGGTCAATAACAGAGAAGAAATCCCAGCAGGAGAAACTGAAATACACCCGGCCCAGCAAGCAGAAGATCCCATTGCTGAAGAAATGAGGTGGTACTGGGATGATGAGGAGGATGAGAGTGACAACGAAAGTGTCCCTGAGAGTGGTCCTGACAGTGACGCCAATCACACTGACACTGACGACAACGACAGTGATGATGATGGAGCCAAGAGTGGAAGAGAATGATGAAGAGGAGGATGGGAGACCCAGAAAACAATCCAAACACTGAATTTTGCTCCGGGACACTCAGTCTTGCACCCATCCTCCAAACGCACTGTCCCCCATCCTAACAAACTGAATCTCGGCTTTCCCCCCTCTGACGCACTGACTTAGTTTCCTGCCACCGGCGACCTGTTCACCCGACTGCCACGTACTACCTGTGGATATCAGTTCAGCCTGTGACCCACTATGATTGTGCATACAAGTGGAATACAACAAGTGTGTGTTTCATACCACTGGTACCTTGTTAGGTGGTGATGATCGTGCCCTTACTAGTCGCAGTTATGGAGTGAGTGGTCCTATTGGTTGGCTCCCACATTAGGAAGGCGGGGTTGGGGCCTTCCTATCATCATGGGGTGGCTGTAGCTCAGGTGGCAGAGCAGGTCAGCCACTAATCAGAAGGTCGGTGGTTCGATCCCAGGCTGCATCCTGGCTGCATGCCAAATGTCCTTGGGCAAGATACTAACCCCGTGTTTGCCTGCTGGTGGTGGTCAGAGGGCCCGGTGGCGCCTGTGTCCGGCAGCCTCGCCTCTGTCAGTGCGCCCCAGGGCAGCTGTGGCTACAATGTAGCTTGCTATCGCCTGTGTGTGAATGGGTGAATGACTGAATGTAGTGTAAAGCGCTTTGGGGGTCCTTTGGACTAGAAAAGCGCTATACAAATGCAGGCCATTTACCATCATTAATATGGTTTGGTAAATGGCCTGTATTTGTATAGCGCTTTTCTAGTCCCTAAGGACCCCAAAGCACTTTACACAACCAGTCATCCACCCATTCACACACACATTCACACACTGGTGATGGCAAGCTACATTGTAGCCACAGCCACCCTGGGAGGGCCCATACCAAGTGTTATTGACCACACCCACAGCCTGTAAAATAGCAGAGAGACCATCTTGGATTCATCAGAGCCACTGCAAGAAAGTAGAGCTTGAAGCCCAGACCACCAGAGATTCACAGAAGTGTAAAGGGGTGTTTCACCAGGTGTCAGTGAGTCCAGTGGCGAGGGAGGAGTGCTGATTGAGCTCAGCTCGCACTCTCATTCTCTCCAGCCACTGACCAACTTTAGGCTCACTGATACATTTGGGTGTGGCCAACCTCAAGCATGAAGTGTTCTCAGGTGATGACTGGCGTCTTACTACTGGCAACGGCTCTATTCATCAGACTATCTGACCTGGAAGACGGCAGAATCCCATACACGAGCCAAGATAAGAGACATGACAACTCACATCTACCGGACGTGACACAAGACCACATCCATCCTTGGATGAAAAATGTCTGATACAGATACGTGTTTAACAGAACCACAGAGAAAGACTGTTACGTCTGCTCGCACATGCCGAGCACATCGGTACAACCAACCATATATGGGAAACACCCTGGAACATGTGCACCAATTCTGATCTCTGACCACATCTTCAGAATGACTTGTGTAAAGTGCACATCAACATCACCATCCTCATCCAAGAAGAAATGCTCAACTTCAACAGTCAGACCACATGACTCAATCTGGGGAACCGACTGTACCTGAAGAGTTCAAGGCAGGCACAGAAATAAATCCACCTCAAGTTGAAGGACCCTGGGTCAATAACAGAGAAGAAATCCCAGCAGGAGAAATTGAAATACACCCGGCCCAGCAAGCAGAAGATCCCATTGCTGAAGAAATGAGGTGGTACTGGGATGATGAGGAGGATGAGAGTGACAACGAAAGTGTCCCTGAGAGTGGTCCTGACAGTGACGCCAATCACACTGACACTGACGACAACGACAGTGACGATGATGGAGCCAAGAGTGGAAGAGAATGATGAAGAGGAGGATGGGAGACCCAGAAAACAATCCAAACACTGAATTTTGCTCCGGGACACTCAGTCTTGCACCCATCCTCCAAACGCACTGTCCCCCATCCTAACAAACTGAATCTCGGCTTTCCCCCCTCTGACGCACTGACTTAGTTTCCTGCCACCGGCGACCTGTTCACCCGACTGCCACGTACTACCTGTGGATATCAGTTCAGCCTGTGACCAACTATGATTGTGCATACAAGTGGAATACAACAAGTGTGTGTTTCATACCACTGGTACCTTGTTAGGTGGTGATGATCGTGCCCTTACTAGTCGCAGTTATGGAGTGAGTGGTCCTATTGGTTGGCTCCCACATTAGGAAGGCGGGGTTGGGGCCTTCCTATCATCATTAATATGGTTTGGTAAATGGCCTGTATTTGTATAGCGCTTTTCTAGTCCCTAATGACCCCAAAGCGCTTTACACAACCAGTCATCCACCCATTCACACACACATTCACACACTGGTGATGGCAAGCTACATTGTAGCCACAGCCACCCTGGGAGGGCCCATACCAAGTGTTATTGACCACACCCACAGCCTGTAAAATAGCAGAGAGACCATCTTGGATTCATCAGAGCCACTGCAAGAAAGTAGAGCTTGAAGCCCAGACCACCAGAGATTCACAGAAGTGTAAAGGGGTGTTTCACCAGGTGTCAGTGAGTCCAGTGGTGAGGGAGGAGTGCTGATTGAGCTCAGCTCGCACTCTCATTCTCTCCAGCCACTGACCAACTTTAGGCTCACTGATACATTTGGGTGTGGCCAACCTCAAGCATGAAGTGTTCTCAGGTGATGACTGGCGTCTTACTACTGGCAACGGCTCTATTCATCAGACTATCTGACCTGGAAGACGGCAGAATCCCATACACGAACCGAGATAAGAGACATGACAACTCACATCTACCGGACGTGACACAAGACCACATCCATCCTTGGATGAAAAATACCTGATACAGATACGTGTTTAACAGAACCACAGAAAAAGACTGTTACGTCTGCTCGCACATGCCGAGCACATCGGTACAACCAACCATATATGGGAAACACCCTGGAACATGTGCACCAATTCTGATCTCTGACCACATCTTCAGAATGACTTGTGTAAAGTGCACATCAACATCACCATCCTCATCCAAGAAGAAATGCTCAACTTCAACAGTCAGACCACATGACTCAATCTGGGGAACCGACTGTACCTGAAGAGTTCAAGGCAGGCACAGAAATAAATCCACCTCAAGTTGAAGGACCCTGGGTCAATAACAGAGAAGAAATCCCAGCAGGAGAAACTGAAATACACCCGGCCCAGCAAGCAGAAGATCCCATTGCTGAAGAAATGAGGTGGTACTGGGATGATGAGGAGGATGAGAGTGACAACGAAAGTGTCCCTGAGAGTGGTCCTGACAGTGACGCCAATCACACTGACACTGACGACAACGACAGTGACGATGATGGAGCCAAGAGTGGAAGAGAATGATGAAGAGGAGGATGGGAGACCCAGAAAACAATCCAAACACTGAATTTTGCTCCGGGACACTCAGTCTTGCACCCATCCTCCAAACGCACTGTCCCCCATCCTAACAAACTGAATCTCGGCTTTCCCCCCTCTGACGCACTGACTTAGTTTCCTGCCACCGGCGACCTGTTCACCCGACTGCCACGTACTACCTGTGGATATCTGTTCAGCCTGTGACCCACTATGATTGTGCATACAAGTGGAATACAACAAGTGTGTGTTTCATACCACTGGTACCTTGTTAGGTGGTGATGATCGTGCCCTTACTAGTCGCAGTTATGGAGTGAGTGGTCCTATTGGTTGGCTCCCACATTAGGAAGGCGGGGTTGGGGCCTTCCTATCATCATTAATATGGTTTGGTAAATGGCCTGTATTTGTATAGCGCTTTTCTAGTCCCTAAGGACCCCAAAGCACTTTACACAACCAGTCATCCACCCATTCACACACACATTCACACACTGGTGATGGCAAGCTACATTGTAGCCACAGCCACCCTGGGAGGGCCCATACCAAGTGTTATTGACCACACCCACAGCCTGTAAAATAGCAGAGAGACCATCTTGGATTCATCAGAGCCACTGCAAGAAAGTAGAGCTTGAAGCCCAGACCACCAGAGATTCACAGAAGTGTAAAGGGGTGTTTCACCAGGTGTCAGTGAGTCCAGTGGTGAGGGAGGAGTGCTGATTGAGCTCAGCTCGCACTCTCATTCTCTCCAGCCACTGACCAACTTTAGGCTCACTGATACATTTGGGTGTGGCCAACCTCAAGCATGAAGTGTTCTCAGGTGATGACTGGCGTCTTACTACTGGCAACGGCTCTATTCATCAGACTATCTGACCTGGAAGACGGCAGAATCCCATACACGAACCGAGATAAGAGACATGACAACTCACATCTACCGGACGTGACACAAGACCACATCCATCCTTGGATGAAAAATACCTGATACAGATACGTGTTTAACAGAACCACAGAGAAAGACTGTTACGTCTGCTCGCACATGCCGAGCACATCGGTACAACCAACCATATATGGGAAACACCCTGGAACATGTGCACCAATTCTGATCTCTGACCACATCTTCAGAATGACTTGTGTAAAGTGCACATCAACATCACCATCCTCATCCAAGAAGAAATGCTCAACTTCAACAGTCAGACCACATGACTCAATCTGGGGAACCGACTGTACCTGAAGAGTTCAAGGCAGGCACAGAAATAAATCCACCTCAAGTTGAAGGACCCTGGGTCAATAACAGAGAAGAAATCCCAGCAGGAGAAACTGAAATACACCCGGCCCAGCAAGCAGAAGATCCCATTGCTGAAGAAATGAGGTGGTACTGGGATGATGAGGAGGATGAGAGTGACAACGAAAGTGTCCCTGAGAGTGGTCCTGACAGTGACGCCAATCACACTGACACTGACGACAACGACAGTGATGATGATGGAGCCAAGAGTGGAAGAGAATGATGAAGAGGAGGATGGGAGACCCAGAAAACAATCCAAACACTGAATTTTGCTCGGGACACTCAGTCTTGCACCCATCCTCCAAACGCACTGTCCCCCATCCTAACAAACTGAATCTCGGCTTTCCCCCCTCTGACGCACTGACTTAGTTTCCTGCCACCGGCGACCTGTTCACCCGACTGCCACGTACTACCTGTGGATATCAGTTCAGCCTGTGACCCACTATGATTGTGCATACAAGTGGAATACAACAAGTGTGTGTTTCATACCACTGGTACCTTGTTAGGTGGTGATGATCGTGCCCTTACTAGTCGCAGTTATGGAGTGAGTGGTCCTATTGGTTGGCTCCCACATTAGGAAGGCGGGGTTGGGGCCTTCCTATCATCATGGGGTGGCTGTAGCTCAGGTGGCAGAGCAGGTCAGCCACTAATCAGAAGGTCGGTGGTTCGATCCCAGGCTGCATCCTGGCTGCATGCCAAATGTCCTTGGGCAAGATGCTAACCCCGTGTTTGCCTGCTGGTGGTGGTCAGAGGGCCCGGTGGCGCCTGTGTCCGGCAGCCTCGCCTCTGTCAGTGCGCCCCAGGGCAGCTGTGGCTACAATGTAGCTTGCTATCGCCTGTGTGTGAATGGGTGAATGACTGAATGTAGTGTAAAGCGCTTTGGGGTCCTATGGACTAGAAAAGCGCTATACAAATGCAGGCCATTTACCATTTACCATCATTAATATGGTTTGGTAAATGGCCTGTATTTGTATAGCGCTTTTCTAGTCCCTAAGGACCCCAAAGCACTTTACACAACCAGTCACACACACATTCACACACTGGTGATGGCAAGCTACATTGTAGCCACAGCCACCCTGGGAGGGCCCATACCAAGTGTTATTGACCACACCCACAGCCTGTAAAATAGCAGAGAGACCATCTTGGATTCATCAGAGCCACTGCAAGAAAGTAGAGCTTGAAGCCCAGACCACCAGAGATTCACAGAAGTGTAAAGGGGTGTTTCACCAGGTGTCAGTGAGTCCAGTGGTGAGGGAGGAGTGCTGATTGAGCTCAGCTCGCACTCTCATTCTCTCCAGCCACTGACCAACTTTAGGCTCACTGATACATTTGGGTGTGGCCAACCTCAAGCATGAAGTGTTCTCAGGTGATGACTGGCGTCTTACTACTGGCAACGGCTCTATTCATCAGACTATCTGACCTGGAAGACGGCAGAATCCCATACACGAGCCGAGATAAGAGACATGACAACTCACATCTACCGGACGTGACACAAGACCACATCCATCCTTGGATGAAAAATGCCTGATACAGATACGTGTTTAACAGAACCACAGAGAAAGACTGTTACGTCTGCTCGCACATGCCGAGCACATCAGTACAACCAACCATATATGGGAAACACCCTGGAACATGTGCACCAATTCTGATCTCTGACCACATCTTCAGAATGACTTGTGTAAAGTGCACATCAACATCACCATCCTCATCCAAGAAGAAATGCTCAACTTCAACAGTCAGACCACATGACTCAATCTGGGGAACCGACTGTACCTGAAGAGTTCAAGGCAGGCACAGAAATAAATCCACCTCAAGTTGAAGGACCCTGGGTCAATAACAGAGAAGAAATCCCAGCAGGAGAAACTGAAATACACCCGGCCCAGCAAGCAGAAGATCCCATTGCTGAAGAAATGAGGTGGTACTGGGATGATGAGGAGGATGAGAGTGACAACGAAAGTGTCCCTGAGAGTGGTCCTGACAGTGACGCCAATCACACTGACACTGACGACAACGACAGTGATGATGATGGAGCCAAGAGTGGAAGAGAATGATGAAGAGGAGGATGGGAGACCCAGAAAACAATCCAAACACTGAATTTTGCTCCGGGACACTCAGTCTTGCACCCATCCTCCAAACGCACTGTCCCCCATCCTAACAAACTGAATCTCGGCTTTCCCCCCTCTGACGCACTGACTTAGTTTCCTGCCACCGGCGACCTGTTCACCCGACTGCCACGTACTACCTGTGGATATCTGTTCAGCCTGTGACCCACTATGATTGTGCATACAAGTGGAATACAACAAGTGTGTGTTTCATACCACTGGTACCTTGTTAGGTGGTGATGATCGTGCCCTTACTAGTCGCAGTTATGGAGTGAGTGGTCCTATTGGTTGGCTCCCACATTAGGAAGGCGGGGTTGGGGCCTTCCTATCATCATTAATATGGTTTGGTAAATGGCCTGTATTTGTATAGCGCTTTTCTAGTCCCTAAGGACCCCAAAGCACTTTACACAACCAGTCATCCACCCATTCACACACACATTCACACACTGGTGATGGCAAGCTACATTGTAGCCACAGCCACCCTGGGAGGGCCCATACCAAGTGTTATTGACCACACCCACAGCCTGTAAAATAGCAGAGAGACCATCTTGGATTCATCAGAGCCACTGCAAGAAAGTAGAGCTTGAAGCCCAGACCACCAGAGATTCACAGAAGTGTAAAGGGGTGTTTCACCAGGTGTCAGTGAGTCCAGTGGCGAGGGAGGAGTGCTGATTGAGCTCAGCTCGCACTCTCATTCTCTCCAGCCACTGACCAACTTTAGGCTCACTGATACATTTGGGTGTGGCCAACCTCAAGCATGAAGTGTTCTCAGGTGATGACTGGCGTCTTACTACTGGCAACGGCTCTATTCATCAGACTATCTGACCTGGAAGACGGCAGAATCCCATACACGAACCGAGATAAGAGACATGACAACTCACATCTACCGGACGTGACACAAGACCACATCCATCCTTGGATGAAAAATACCTGATACAGATACGTGTTTAACAGAACCACAGAGAAAGACTGTTACGTCTGCTCGCACATGCCGAGCACATCGGTACAACCAACCATATATGGGAAACACCCTGGAACATGTGCACCAATTCTGATCTCTGACCACATCTTCAGAATGACTTGTGTAAAGTGCACATCAACATCACCATCCTCATCCAAGAAGAAATGCTCAACTTCAACAGTCAGACCACATGACTCAATCTGGGGAACCGACTGTACCTGAAGAGTTCAAGGCAGGCACAGAAATAAATCCACCTCAAGTTGAAGGACCCTGGGTCAATAACAGAGAAGAAATCCCAGCAGGAGAAACTGAAATACACCCGGCCCAGCAAGCAGAAGATCCCATTGCTGAAGAAATGAGGTGGTACTGGGATGATGAGGAGGATGAGAGTGACAACGAAAGTGTCCCTGAGAGTGGTCCTGACAGTGACGCCAATCACACTGACACTGACGACAACGACAGTGATGATGATGGAGCCAAGAGTGGAAGAGAATGATGAAGAGGAGGATGGGAGACCCAGAAAACAATCCAAACACTGAATTTTGCTCCGGGACACTCAGTCTTGCACCCATCCTCCAAACGCACTGTCCCCCATCCTAACAAACTGAATCTCGGCTTTCCCCCCTCTGACGCACTGACTTAGTTTCCTGCCACCGGCGACCTGTTCACCCGACTGCCACGCACTACCTGTGGATATCTGTTCAGCCTGTGACCCACTATGATTGTGCATACAAGTGGAATACAACAAGTGTGTGTTTCATACCACTGGTACCTTGTTAGGTGGTGATGATCGTGCCCTTACTAGTCGCAGTTATGGAGTGAGTGGTCCTATTGGTTGGCTCCCACATTAGGAAGGCGGGGTTGGGGCCTTCCTATCATCATTAATATGGTTTGGTAAATGGCCTGTATTTGTATAGCGCTTTTCTAGTCCCTAAGGACCCCAAAGCACTTTACACAACCAGTCATCCACCCATTCACACACACATTCACACACTGGTGATGGCAAGCTACATTGTAGCCACAGCCACCCTGGGAGGGCCCATACCAAGTGTTATTGACCACACCCACAGCCTGTAAAATAGCAGAGAGACCATCTTGGATTCATCAGAGCCACTGCAAGAAAGTAGAGCTTGAAGCCCAGACCACCAGAGATTCACAGAAGTGTAAAGGGGTGTTTCACCAGGTGTCAGTGAGTCCAGTGGCGAGGGAGGAGTGCTGATTGAGCTCAGCTCGCACTCTCATTCTCTCCAGCCACTGACCAACTTTAGGCTCACTGATACATTTGGGTGTGGCCAACCTCAAGCATGAAGTGTTCTCAGGTGATGACTGGCGTCTTACTACTGGCAACGGCTCTATTCATCAGACTATCTGACCTGGAAGACGGCAGAATCCCATACACGAGCCGAGATAAGAGACATGACAACTCACATCTACCGGACGTGACACAAGACCACATCCATCCTTGGATGAAAAATGCCTGATACAGATACGTGTTTAACAGAACCACAGAGAAAGACTGTTACGTCTGCTCGCACATGCCGAGCACATCGGTACAACCAACCATATATGGGAAACACCCTGGAACATGTGCACCAATTCTGATCTCTGACCACATCTTCAGAATGACTTGTGTAAAGTGCACATCAACATCACCATCCTCATCCAAGAAGAAATGCTCAACTTCAACAGTCAGACCACATGACTCAATCTGGGGAACCGACTGTACCTGAAGAGTTCAAGGCAGGCACAGAAATAAATCCACCTCAAGTTGAAGGACCCTGGGTCAATAACAGAGAAGAAATCCCAGCAGGAGAAACTGAAATACACCCGGCCCAGCAAGCAGAAGATCCCATTGTTGAAGAAATGAGGTGGTACTGGGATGATGAGGAGGATGAGAGTGACAACGAAAGTGTCCCTGAGAGTGGTCCTGACAGTGACGCCAATCACACTGACACTGACGACAACGACAGTGATGATGATGGAGCCAAGAGTGGAAGAGAATGATGAAGAGGAGGATGGGAGACCCAGAAAACAATCCAAACACTGAATTTTGCTCCGGGACACTCAGTCTTGCACCCATCCTCCAAACGCACTGTCCCCCATCCTAACAAACTGAATCTCGGCTTTCCCCCCTCTGACGCACTGACTTAGTTTCCTGCCACCGGCGACCTGTTCACCCGACTGCCACGTACTACCTGTGGATATCAGTTCAGCCTGTGACCCACTATGATTGTGCATACAAGTGGAATACAACAAGTGTGTGTTTCATACCACTGGTACCTTGTTAGGTGGTGATGATCGTGCCCTTACTAGTCGCAGTTATGGAGTGAGTGGTCCTATTGGTTGGCTCCCACATTAGGAAGGCGGGGTTGGGGCCTTCCTATCATCATGGGGTGGCTGTAGCTCAGGTGGCAGAGCAGGTCAGCCACTAATCAGAAGGTCGGTGGTTCGATCCCAGGCTGCATCCTGGCTGCATGCCAAATGTCCTTGGGCAAGATACTAACCCCGTGTTTGCCTGCTGGTGGTGGTCAGAGGGCCCGGTGGCGCCTGTGTCCGGCAGCCTCGCCTCTGTCAGTGCGCCCCAGGGCAGCTGTGGCTACAATGTAGCTTGCTATCGCCTGTGTGTGAATGGGTGAATGACTGAATGTAGTGTAAAGCGCTTTGGGGTCCTATGGACTAGAAAAGCGCTATACAAATGCAGGCCATTTACCATTTACCATCATTAATATGGTTTGGTAAATGGCCTGTATTTGTATAGCGCTTTTCTAGTCCCTAAGGACCCCAAAGCACTTTACACAACCAGTCATCCACCCATTCACACACACATTCACACACTGGTGATGGCAAGCTACATTGTAGCCACAGCCACCCTGGGAGGGCCCATACCAAGTGTTATTGACCACACCCACAGCCTGTAAAATAGCAGAGAGACCATCTTGGATTCATCAGAGCCACTGCAAGAAAGTAGAGCTTGAAGCCCAGACCACCAGAGATTCACAGAAGTGTAAAGGGGTGTTTCACCAGGTGTCAGTGAGTCCAGTGGCGAGGGAGGAGTGCTGATTGAGCTCAGCTCGCACTCTCATTCTCTCCAGCCACTGACCAACTTTAGGCTCACTGATACATTTGGGTGTGGCCAACCTCAAGCATGAAGTGTTCTCAGGTGATGACTGGCGTCTTACTACTGGCAACGGCTCTATTCATCAGACTATCTGACCTGGAAGACGGCAGAATCCCATACACGAGCCAAGATAAGAGACATGACAACTCACATCTACCGGACGTGACACAAGACCACATCCATCCTTGGATGAAAAATGTCTGATACAGATACGTGTTTAACAGAACCACAGAGAAAGACTGTTACGTCTGCTCGCACATGCCGAGCACATCGGTACAACCAACCATATATGGGAAACACCCTGGAACATGTGCACCAATTCTGATCTCTGACCACATCTTCAGAATGACTTGTGTAAAGTGCACATCAACATCACCATCCTCATCCAAGAAGAAATGCTCAACTTCAACAGTCAGACCACATGACTCAATCTGGGGAACCGACTGTACCTGAAGAGTTCAAGGCAGGCACAGAAATAAATCCACCTCAAGTTGAAGGACCCTGGGTCAATAACAGAGAAGAAATCCCAGCAGGAGAAACTGAAATACACCCGGCCCAGCAAGCAGAAGATCCCATTGCTGAAGAAATGAGGTGGTACTGGGATGATGAGGAGGATGAGAGTGACAACGAAAGTGTCCCTGAGAGTGGTCCTGACAGTGACGCCAATCACACTGACACTGACGACAACGACAGTGACGATGATGGAGCCAAGAGTGGAAGAGAATGATGAAGAGGAGGATGGGAGACCCAGAAAACAATCCAAACACTGAATTTTGCTCCGGGACACTCAGTCTTGCACCCATCCTCCAAACGCACTGTCCCCCATCCTAACAAACTGAATCTCGGCTTTCCCCCCTCTGACGCACTGACTTAGTTTCCTGCCACCGGCGACCTGTTCACCCGACTGCCACGTACTACCTGTGGATATCAGTTCAGCCTGTGACCAACTATGATTGTGCATACAAGTGGAATACAACAAGTGTGTGTTTCATACCACTGGTACCTTGTTAGGTGGTGATGATCGTGCCCTTACTAGTCGCAGTTATGGAGTGAGTGGTCCTATTGGTTGGCTCCCACATTAGGAAGGCGGGGTTGGGGCCTTCCTATCATCATTAATATGGTTTGGTAAATGGCCTGTATTTGTATAGCGCTTTTCTAGTCCCTAATGACCCCAAAGCGCTTTACACAACCAGTCATCCACCCATTCACACACACATTCACACACTGGTGATGGCAAGCTACATTGTAGCCACAGCCACCCTGGGAGGGCCCATACCAAGTGTTATTGACCACACCCACAGCCTGTAAAATAGCAGAGAGACCATCTTGGATTCATCAGAGCCACTGCAAGAAAGTAGAGCTTGAAGCCCAGACCACCAGAGATTCACAGAAGTGTAAAGGGGTGTTTCACCAGGTGTCAGTGAGTCCAGTGGTGAGGGAGGAGTGCTGATTGAGCTCAGCTCGCACTCTCATTCTCTCCAGCCACTGACCAACTTTAGGCTCACTGATACATTTGGGTGTGGCCAACCTCAAGCATGAAGTGTTCTCAGGTGATGACTGGCGTCTTACTACTGGCAACGGCTCTATTCATCAGACTATCTGACCTGGAAGACGGCAGAATCCCATACACGAGCCGAGATAAGAGACATGACAACTCACATCTACCGGACGTGACACAAGACCACATCCATCCTTGGATGAAAAATGCCTGATACAGATACGTGTTTAACAGAACCACAGAGAAAGACTGTTACGTCTGCTCGCACATGCCGAGCACATCGGTACAACCAACCATATATGGGAAACACCCTGGAACATGTGCACCAATTCTGATCTCTGACCACATCTTCAGAATGACTTGTGTAAAGTGCACATCAACATCACCATCCTCATCCAAGAAGAAATGCTCAACTTCAACAGTCAGACCACATGACTCAATCTGGGGAACCGACTGTACCTGAAGAGTTCAAGGCAGGCACAGAAATAAATCCACCTCAAGTTGAAGGACCCTGGGTCAATAACAGAGAAGAAATCCCAGCAGGAGAAACTGAAATACACCCGGCCCAGCAAGCAGAAGATCCCATTGCTGAAGAAATGAGGTGGTACTGGGATGATGAGGAGGATGAGAGTGACAACGAAAGTGTCCCTGAGAGTGGTCCTGACAGTGACGCCAATCACACTGACACTGACGACAAGGACAGTGATGATGATGGAGCCAAGAGTGGAAGAGAATGATGAAGAGGAGGATGGGAGACCCAGAAAACAATCCAAACACTGAATTTTGCTCCGGGACACTCAGTCTTGCACCCATCCTCCAAACGCACTGTCCCCCATCCTAACAAACTGAATCTCGGCTTTCCCCCCTCTGACGCACTGACTTAGTTTCCTGCCACCGGCGACCTGTTCACCCGACTGCCACGTACTACCTGTGGATATCTGTTCAGCCTGTGACCCACTATGATTGTGCATACAAGTGGAATACAACAAGTGTGTGTTTCATACCACTGGTACCTTGTTAGGTGGTGATGATCGTGCCCTTACTAGTCGCAGTTATGGAGTGAGTGGTCCTATTGGTTGGCTCCCACATTAGGAAGGCGGGGTTGGGGCCTTCCTATCATCATTAATATGGTTTGGTAAATGGCCTGTATTTGTATAGCGCTTTTCTAGTCCCTAAGGACCCCAAAGCACTTTACACAACCAGTCATCCACCCATTCACACACACATTCACACACTGGTGATGGCAAGCTACATTGTAGCCACAGCCACCCTGGGAGGGCCCATACCAAGTGTTATTGACCACACCCACAGCCTGTAAAATAGCAGAGAGACCATCTTGGATTCATCAGAGCCACTGCAAGAAAGTAGAGCTTGAAGCCCAGACCACCAGAGATTCACAGAAGTGTAAAGGGGTGTTTCACCAGGTGTCAGTGAGTCCAGTGGCGAGGGAGGAGTGCTGATTGAGCTCAGCTCGCACTCTCATTCTCTCCAGCCACTGACCAACTTTAGGCTCACTGATACATTTGGGTGTGGCCAACCTCAAGCATGAAGTGTTCTCAGGTGATGACTGGCGTCTTACTACTGGCAACGGCTCTATTCATCAGACTATCTGACCTGGAAGACGGCAGAATCCCATACACGAACCGAGATAAGAGACATGACAACTCACATCTACCGGACGTGACACAAGACCACATCCATCCTTGGATGAAAAATACCTGATACAGATACGTGTTTAACAGAACCACAGAGAAAGACTGTTACGTCTGCTCGCACATGCCGAGCACATCGGTACAACCAACCATATATGGGAAACACCCTGGAACATGTGCACCAATTCTGATCTCTGACCACATCTTCAGAATGACTTGTGTAAAGTGCACATCAACATCACCATCCTCATCCAAGAAGAAATGCTCAACTTCAACAGTCAGACCACATGACTCAATCTGGGGAACCGACTGTACCTGAAGAGTTCAAGGCAGGCACAGAAATAAATCCACCTCAAGTTGAAGGACCCTGGGTCAATAACAGAGAAGAAATCCCAGCAGGAGAAACTGAAATACACCCGGCCCAGCAAGCAGAAGATCCCATTGCTGAAGAAATGAGGTGGTACTGGGATGATGAGGAGGATGAGAGTGACAACGAAAGTGTCCCTGAGAGTGGTCCTGACAGTGACGCCAATCACACTGACACTGACGACAACGACAGTGATGATGATGGAGCCAAGAGTGGAAGAGAATGATGAAGAGGAGGATGGGAGACCCAGAAAACAATCCAAACACTGAATTTTGCTCCGGGACACTCAGTCTTGCACCCATCCTCCAAACGCACTGTCCCCCATCCTAACAAACTGAATCTCGGCTTTCCCCCCTCTGACGCACTGACTTAGTTTCCTGCCACCGGCGACCTGTTCACCCGACTGCCACGTACTACCTGTGGATATCTGTTCAGCCTGTGACCCACTATGATTGTGCATACAAGTGGAATACAACAAGTGTGTGTTTCATACCACTGGTACCTTGTTAGGTGGTGATGATCGTGCCCTTACTAGTCGCAGTTATGGAGTGAGTGGTCCTATTGGTTGGCTCCCACATTAGGAAGGCGGGGTTGGGGCCTTCCTATCATCATTAATATGGTTTGGTAAATGGCCTGTATTTGTATAGCGCTTTTCTAGTCCCTAAGGACCCCAAAGCACTTTACACAACCAGTCATCCACCCATTCACACACACATTCACACACTGGTGATGGCAAGCTACATTGTAGCCACAGCCACCCTGGGAGGGCCCATACCAAGTGTTATTGACCACACCCACAGCCTGTAAAATAGCAGAGAGACCATCTTGGATTCATCAGAGCCACTGCAAGAAAGTAGAGCTTGAAGCCCAGACCACCAGAGATTCACAGAAGTGTAAAGGGGTGTTTCACCAGGTGTCAGTGAGTCCAGTGGCGAGGGAGGAGTGCTGATTGAGCTCAGCTCGCACTCTCATTCTCTCCAGCCACTGACCAACTTTAGGCTCACTGATACATTTGGGTGTGGCCAACCTCAAGCATGAAGTGTTCTCAGGTGATGACTGGCGTCTTACTACTGGCAACGGCTCTATTCATCAGACTATCTGACCTGGAAGACGGCAGAATCCCATACACGAGCCGAGATAAGAGACATGACAACTCACATCTACCGGACGTGACACAAGACCACATCCATCCTTGGATGAAAAATGCCTGATACAGATACGTGTTTAACAGAACCACAGAGAAAGACTGTTACGTCTGCTCGCACATGCCGAGCACATCGGTACAACCAACCATATATGGGAAACACCCTGGAACATGTGCACCAATTCTGATCTCTGACCACATCTTCAGAATGACTTGTGTAAAGTGCACATCAACATCACCATCCTCATCCAAGAAGAAATGCTCAACTTCAACAGTCAGACCACATGACTCAATCTGGGGAACCGACTGTACCTGAAGAGTTCAAGGCAGGCACAGAAATAAATCCACCTCAAGTTGAAGGACCCTGGGTCAATAACAGAGAAGAAATCCCAGCAGGAGAAACTGAAATACACCCGGCCCAGCAAGCAGAAGATCCCATTGTTGAAGAAATGAGGTGGTACTGGGATGATGAGGAGGATGAGAGTGACAACGAAAGTGTCCCTGAGAGTGGTCCTGACAGTGACGCCAATCACACTGACACTGACGACAACGACAGTGATGATGATGGAGCCAAGAGTGGAAGAGAATGATGAAGAGGAGGATGGGAGACCCAGAAAACAATCCAAACACTGAATTTTGCTCCGGGACACTCAGTCTTGCACCCATCCTCCAAACGCACTGTCCCCCATCCTAACAAACTGAATCTCGGCTTTCCCCCCTCTGACGCACTGACTTAGTTTCCTGCCACCGGCGACCTGTTCACCCGACTGCCACGTACTACCTGTGGATATCAGTTCAGCCTGTGACCCACTATGATTGTGCATACAAGTGGAATACAACAAGTGTGTGTTTCATACCACTGGTACCTTGTTAGGTGGTGATGATCGTGCCCTTACTAGTCGCAGTTATGGAGTGAGTGGTCCTATTGGTTGGCTCCCACATTAGGAAGGCGGGGTTGGGGCCTTCCTATCATCATGGGGTGGCTGTAGCTCAGGTGGCAGAGCAGGTCAGCCACTAATCAGAAGGTCGGTGGTTCGATCCCAGGCTGCATCCTGGCTGCATGCCAAATGTCCTTGGGCAAGATACTAACCCCGTGTTTGCCTGCTGGTGGTGGTCAGAGGGCCCGGTGGCGCCTGTGTCCGGCAGCCTCGCCTCTGTCAGTGCGCCCCAGGGCAGCTGTGGCTACAATGTAGCTTGCTATCGCCTGTGTGTGAATGGGTGAATGACTGAATGTAGTGTAAAGCGCTTTGGGGTCCTATGGACTAGAAAAGCGCTATACAAATGCAGGCCATTTACCATTTACCATCATTAATATGGTTTGGTAAATGGCCTGTATTTGTATAGCGCTTTTCTAGTCCCTAAGGACCCCAAAGCACTTTACACAACCAGTCATCCACCCATTCACACACACATTCACACACTGGTGATGGCAAGCTACATTGTAGCCACAGCCACCCTGGGAGGGCCCATACCAAGTGTTATTGACCACACCCACAGCCTGTAAAATAGCAGAGAGACCATCTTGGATTCATCAGAGCCACTGCAAGAAAGTAGAGCTTGAAGCCCAGACCACCAGAGATTCACAGAAGTGTAAAGGGGTGTTTCACCAGGTGTCAGTGAGTCCAGTGGCGAGGGAGGAGTGCTGATTGAGCTCAGCTCGCACTCTCATTCTCTCCAGCCACTGACCAACTTTAGGCTCACTGATACATTTGGGTGTGGCCAACCTCAAGCATGAAGTGTTCTCAGGTGATGACTGGCGTCTTACTACTGGCAACGGCTCTATTCATCAGACTATCTGACCTGGAAGACGGCAGAATCCCATACACGAGCCAAGATAAGAGACATGACAACTCACATCTACCGGACGTGACACAAGACCACATCCATCCTTGGATGAAAAATGTCTGATACAGATACGTGTTTAACAGAACCACAGAGAAAGACTGTTACGTCTGCTCGCACATGCCGAGCACATCGGTACAACCAACCATATATGGGAAACACCCTGGAACATGTGCACCAATTCTGATCTCTGACCACATCTTCAGAATGACTTGTGTAAAGTGCACATCAACATCACCATCCTCATCCAAGAAGAAATGCTCAACTTCAACAGTCAGACCACATGACTCAATCTGGGGAACCGACTGTACCTGAAGAGTTCAAGGCAGGCACAGAAATAAATCCACCTCAAGTTGAAGGACCCTGGGTCAATAACAGAGAAGAAATCCCAGCAGGAGAAACTGAAATACACCCGGCCCAGCAAGCAGAAGATCCCATTGCTGAAGAAATGAGGTGGTACTGGGATGATGAGGAGGATGAGAGTGACAACGAAAGTGTCCCTGAGAGTGGTCCTGACAGTGACGCCAATCACACTGACACTGACGACAACGACAGTGACGATGATGGAGCCAAGAGTGGAAGAGAATGATGAAGAGGAGGATGGGAGACCCAGAAAACAATCCAAACACTGAATTTTGCTCCGGGACACTCAGTCTTGCACCCATCCTCCAAACGCACTGTCCCCCATCCTAACAAACTGAATCTCGGCTTTCCCCCCTCTGACGCACTGACTTAGTTTCCTGCCACCGGCGACCTGTTCACCCGACTGCCACGTACTACCTGTGGATATCAGTTCAGCCTGTGACCAACTATGATTGTGCATACAAGTGGAATACAACAAGTGTGTGTTTCATACCACTGGTACCTTGTTAGGTGGTGATGATCGTGCCCTTACTAGTCGCAGTTATGGAGTGAGTGGTCCTATTGGTTGGCTCCCACATTAGGAAGGCGGGGTTGGGGCCTTCCTATCATCATTAATATGGTTTGGTAAATGGCCTGTATTTGTATAGCGCTTTTCTAGTCCCTAATGACCCCAAAGCGCTTTACACAACCAGTCATCCACCCATTCACACACACATTCACACACTGGTGATGGCAAGCTACATTGTAGCCACAGCCACCCTGGGAGGGCCCATACCAAGTGTTATTGACCACACCCACAGCCTGTAAAATAGCAGAGAGACCATCTTGGATTCATCAGAGCCACTGCAAGAAAGTAGAGCTTGAAGCCCAGACCACCAGAGATTCACAGAAGTGTAAAGGGGTGTTTCACCAGGTGTCAGTGAGTCCAGTGGTGAGGGAGGAGTGCTGATTGAGCTCAGCTCGCACTCTCATTCTCTCCAGCCACTGACCAACTTTAGGCTCACTGATACATTTGGGTGTGGCCAACCTCAAGCATGAAGTGTTCTCAGGTGATGACTGGCGTCTTACTACTGGCAACGGCTCTATTCATCAGACTATCTGACCTGGAAGACGGCAGAATCCCATACACGAGCCGAGATAAGAGACATGACAACTCACATCTACCGGACGTGACACAAGACCACATCCATCCTTGGATGAAAAATGCCTGATACAGATACGTGTTTAACAGAACCACAGAGAAAGACTGTTACGTCTGCTCGCACATGCCGAGCACATCGGTACAACCAACCATATATGGGAAACACCCTGGAACATGTGCACCAATTCTGATCTCTGACCACATCTTCAGAATGACTTGTGTAAAGTGCACATCAACATCACCATCCTCATCCAAGAAGAAATGCTCAACTTCAACAGTCAGACCACATGACTCAATCTGGGGAACCGACTGTACCTGAAGAGTTCAAGGCAGGCACAGAAATAAATCCACCTCAAGTTGAAGGACCCTGGGTCAATAACAGAGAAGAAATCCCAGCAGGAGAAACTGAAATACACCCGGCCCAGCAAGCAGAAGATCCCATTGCTGAAGAAATGAGGTGGTACTGGGATGATGAGGAGGATGAGAGTGACAACGAAAGTGTCCCTGAGAGTGGTCCTGACAGTGACGCCAATCACACTGACACTGACGACAACGACAGTGATGATGATGGAGCCAAGAGTGGAAGAGAATGATGAAGAGGAGGATGGGAGACCCAGAAAACAATCCAAACACTGAATTTTGCTCCGGGACACTCAGTCTTGCACCCATCCTCCAAACGCACTGTCCCCCATCCTAACAAACTGAATCTCGGCTTTCCCCCCTCTGACGCACTGACTTAGTTTCCTGCCACCGGCGACCTGTTCACCCGACTGCCACGTACTACCTGTGGATATCTGTTCAGCCTGTGACCCACTATGATTGTGCATACAAGTGGAATACAACAAGTGTGTGTTTCATACCACTGGTACCTTGTTAGGTGGTGATGATCGTGCCCTTACTAGTCGCAGTTATGGAGTGAGTGGTCCTATTGGTTGGCTCCCACATTAGGAAGGCGGGGTTGGGGCCTTCCTATCATCATTAATATGGTTTGGTAAATGGCCTGTATTTGTATAGCGCTTTTCTAGTCCCTAAGGACCCCAAAGCACTTTACACAACCAGTCATCCACCCATTCACACACACATTCACACACTGGTGATGGCAAGCTACATTGTAGCCACAGCCACCCTGGGAGGGCCCATACCAAGTGTTATTGACCACACCCACAGCCTGTAAAATAGCAGAGAGACCATCTTGGATTCATCAGAGCCACTGCAAGAAAGTAGAGCTTGAAGCCCAGACCACCAGAGATTCACAGAAGTGTAAAGGGGTGTTTCACCAGGTGTCAGTGAGTCCAGTGGCGAGGGAGGAGTGCTGATTGAGCTCAGCTCGCACTCTCATTCTCTCCAGCCACTGACCAACTTTAGGCTCACTGATACATTTGGGTGTGGCCAACCTCAAGCATGAAGTGTTCTCAGGTGATGACTGGCGTCTTACTACTGGCAACGGCTCTATTCATCAGACTATCTGACCTGGAAGACGGCAGAATCCCATACACGAGCCGAGATAAGAGACATGACAACTCACATCTACCGGACGTGACACAAGACCACATCCATCCTTGGATGAAAAATGCCTGATACAGATACGTGTTTAACAGAACCACAGAGAAAGACTGTTACGTCTGCTCGCACATGCCGAGCACATCGGTACAACCAACCATATATGGGAAACACCCTGGAACATGTGCACCAATTCTGATCTCTGACCACATCTTCAGAATGACTTGTGTAAAGTGCACATCAACATCACCATCCTCATCCAAGAAGAAATGCTCAACTTCAACAGTCAGACCACATGACTCAATCTGGGGAACCGACTGTACCTGAAGAGTTCAAGGCAGGCACAGAAATAAATCCACCTCAAGTTGAAGGACCCTGGGTCAATAACAGAGAAGAAATCCCAGCAGGAGAAACTGAAATACACCCGGCCCAGCAAGCAGAAGATCCCATTGTTGAAGAAATGAGGTGGTACTGGGATGATGAGGAGGATGAGAGTGACAACGAAAGTGTCCCTGAGAGTGGTCCTGACAGTGACGCCAATCACACTGACACTGACGACAACGACAGTGATGATGATGGAGCCAAGAGTGGAAGAGAATGATGAAGAGGAGGATGGGAGACCCAGAAAACAATCCAAACACTGAATTTTGCTCCGGGACACTCAGTCTTGCACCCATCCTCCAAACGCACTGTCCCCCATCCTAACAAACTGAATCTCGGCTTTCCCCCCTCTGACGCACTGACTTAGTTTCCTGCCACCGGCGACCTGTTCACCCGACTGCCACGTACTACCTGTGGATATCAGTTCAGCCTGTGACCCACTATGATTGTGCATACAAGTGGAATACAACAAGTGTGTGTTTCATACCACTGGTACCTTGTTAGGTGGTGATGATCGTGCCCTTACTAGTCGCAGTTATGGAGTGAGTGGTCCTATTGGTTGGCTCCCACATTAGGAAGGCGGGGTTGGGGCCTTCCTATCATCATGGGGTGGCTGTAGCTCAGGTGGCAGAGCAGGTCAGCCACTAATCAGAAGGTCGGTGGTTCGATCCCAGGCTGCATCCTGGCTGCATGCCAAATGTCCTTGGGCAAGATGCTAACCCCGTGTTTGCCTGCTGGTGGTGGTCAGAGGGCCCGGTGGCGCCTGTGTCCCGCAGCCTCGCCTCTGTCAGTGCGCCCCAGGGCAGCTGTGGCTACAATGTAGCTTGCTATCGCCTGTGTGTGAATGGGTGAATGACTGAATGTAGTGTAAAGCGCTTTGGGGTCCTATGGACTAGAAAAGCGCTATACAAATGCAGGCCATTTACCATTTACCATCATTAATATGGTTTGGTAAATGGCCTGTATTTGTATAGCGCTTTTCTAGTCCCTAAGGACCCCAAAGCACTTTACACAACCAGTCATCCACCCATTCACACACACATTCACACACTGGTGATGGCAAGCTACATTGTAGCCACAGCCACCCTGGGAGGGCCCATACCAAGTGTTATTGACCACACCCACAGCCTGTAAAATAGCAGAGAGACCATCTTGGATTCATCAGAGCCACTGCAAGAAAGTAGAGCTTGAAGCCCAGACCACCAGAGATTCACAGAAGTGTAAAGGGGTGTTTCACCAGGTGTCAGTGAGTCCAGTGGCGAGGGAGGAGTGCTGATTGAGCTCAGCTCGCACTCTCATTCTCTCCAGCCACTGACCAACTTTAGGCTCACTGATACATTTGGGTGTGGCCAACCTCAAGCATGAAGTGTTCTCAGGTGATGACTGGCGTCTTACTACTGGCAACGGCTCTATTCATCAGACTATCTGACCTGGAAGACGGCAGAATCCCATACACGAGCCAAGATAAGAGACATGACAACTCACATCTACCGGACGTGACACAAGACCACATCCATCCTTGGATGAAAAATACCTGATACAGATACGTGTTTAACAGAACCACAGAGAAAGACTGTTACGTCTGCTCGCACATGCCGAGCACATCGGTACAACCAACCATATATGGGAAACACCCTGGAACATGTGCACCAATTCTGATCTCTGACCACATCTTCAGAATGACTTGTGTAAAGTGCACATCAACATCACCATCCTCATCCAAGAAGAAATGCTCAACTTCAACAGTCAGACCACATGACTCAATCTGGGGAACCGACTGTACCTGAAGAGTTCAAGGCAGGCACAGAAATAAATCCACCTCAAGTTGAAGGACCCTGGGTCAATAACAGAGAAGAAATCCCAGCAGGAGAAACTGAAATACACCCGGCCCAGCAAGCAGAAGATCCCATTGCTGAAGAAATGAGGTGGTACTGGGATGATGAGGAGGATGAGAGTGACAACGAAAGTGTCCCTGAGAGTGGTCCTGACAGTGACGCCAATCACACTGACACTGACGACAACGACAGTGACGATGATGGAGCCAAGAGTGGAAGAGAATGATGAAGAGGAGGATGGGAGACCCAGAAAACAATCCAAACACTGAATTTTGCTCCGGGACACTCAGTCTTGCACCCATCCTCCAAACGCACTGTCCCCCATCCTAACAAACTGAATCTCGGCTTTCCCCCCTCTGACGCACTGACTTAGTTTCCTGCCACCGGCGACCTGTTCACCCGACTGCCACGTACTACCTGTGGATATCAGTTCAGCCTGTGACCAACTATGATTGTGCATACAAGTGGAATACAACAAGTGTGTGTTTCATACCACTGGTACCTTGTTAGGTGGTGATGATCGTGCCCTTACTAGTCGCAGTTATGGAGTGAGTGGTCCTATTGGTTGGCTCCCACATTAGGAAGGCGGGGTTGGGGCCTTCCTATCATCATTAATATGGTTTGGTAAATGGCCTGTATTTGTATAGCGCTTTTCTAGTCCCTAATGACCCCAAAGCGCTTTACACAACCAGTCATCCACCCATTCACACACACATTCACACACTGGTGATGGCAAGCTACATTGTAGCCACAGCCACCCTGGGAGGGCCCATACCAAGTGTTATTGACCACACCCACAGCCTGTAAAATAGCAGAGAGACCATCTTGGATTCATCAGAGCCACTGCAAGAAAGTAGAGCTTGAAGCCCAGACCACCAGAGATTCACAGAAGTGTAAAGGGGTGTTTCACCAGGTGTCAGTGAGTCCAGTGGTGAGGGAGGAGTGCTGATTGAGCTCAGCTCGCACTCTCATTCTCTCCAGCCACTGACCAACTTTAGGCTCACTGATACATTTGGGTGTGGCCAACCTCAAGCATGAAGTGTTCTCAGGTGATGACTGGCGTCTTACTACTGGCAACGGCTCTATTCATCAGACTATCTGACCTGGAAGACGGCAGAATCCCATACACGAGCCGAGATAAGAGACATGACAACTCACATCTACCGGACGTGACACAAGACCACATCCATCCTTGGATGAAAAATGCCTGATACAGATACGTGTTTAACAGAACCACAGAGAAAGACTGTTACGTCTGCTCGCACATGCCGAGCACATCGGTACAACCAACCATATATGGGAAACACCCTGGAACATGTGCACCAATTCTGATCTCTGACCACATCTTCAGAATGACTTGTGTAAAGTGCACATCAACATCACCATCCTCATCCAAGAAGAAATGCTCAACTTCAACAGTCAGACCACATGACTCAATCTGGGGAACCGACTGTACCTGAAGAGTTCAAGGCAGGCACAGAAATAAATCCACCTCAAGTTGAAGGACCCTGGGTCAATAACAGAGAAGAAATCCCAGCAGGAGAAATTGAAATACACCCGGCCCAGCAAGCAGAAGATCCCATTGCTGAAGAAATGAGGTGGTACTGGGATGATGAGGAGGATGAGAGTGACAACGAAAGTGTCCCTGAGAGTGGTCCTGACAGTGACGCCAATCACACTGACACTGACGACAACGACAGTGACGATGATGGAGCCAAGAGTGGAAGAGAATGATGAAGAGGAGGATGGGAGACCCAGAAAACAATCCAAACACTGAATTTTGCTCCGGGACACTCAGTCTTGCACCCATCCTCCAAACGCACTGTCCCCCATCCTAACAAACTGAATCTCGGCTTTCCCCCCTCTGACGCACTGACTTAGTTTCCTGCCACCGGCGACCTGTTCACCCGACTGCCACGTACTACCTGTGGATATCAGTTCAGCCTGTGACCAACTATGATTGTGCATACAAGTGGAATACAACAAGTGTGTGTTTCATACCACTGGTACCTTGTTAGGTGGTGATGATCGTGCCCTTACTAGTCGCAGTTATGGAGTGAGTGGTCCTATTGGTTGGCTCCCACATTAGGAAGGCGGGGTTGGGGCCTTCCTATCATCATTAATATGGTTTGGTAAATGGCCTGTATTTGTATAGCGCTTTTCTAGTCCCTAATGACCCCAAAGCGCTTTACACAACCAGTCATCCACCCATTCACACACACATTCACACACTGGTGATGGCAAGCTACATTGTAGCCACAGCCACCCTGGGAGGGCCCATACCAAGTGTTATTGACCACACCCACAGCCTGTAAAATAGCAGAGAGACCATCTTGGATTCATCAGAGCCACTGCAAGAAAGTAGAGCTTGAAGCCCAGACCACCAGAGATTCACAGAAGTGTAAAGGGGTGTTTCACCAGGTGTCAGTGAGTCCAGTGGTGAGGGAGGAGTGCTGATTGAGCTCAGCTCGCACTCTCATTCTCTCCAGCCACTGACCAACTTTAGGCTCACTGATACATTTGGGTGTGGCCAACCTCAAGCATGAAGTGTTCTCAGGTGATGACTGGCGTCTTACTACTGGCAACGGCTCTATTCATCAGACTATCTGACCTGGAAGACGGCAGAATCCCATACACGAACCGAGATAAGAGACATGACAACTCACATCTACCGGACGTGACACAAGACCACATCCATCCTTGGATGAAAAATACCTGATACAGATACGTGTTTAACAGAACCACAGAGAAAGACTGTTACGTCTGCTCGCACATGCCGAGCACATCGGTACAACCAACCATATATGGGAAACACCCTGGAACATGTGCACCAATTCTGATCTCTGACCACATCTTCAGAATGACTTGTGTAAAGTGCACATCAACATCACCATCCTCATCCAAGAAGAAATGCTCAACTTCAACAGTCAGACCACATGACTCAATCTGGGGAACCGACTGTACCTGAAGAGTTCAAGGCAGGCACAGAAATAAATCCACCTCAAGTTGAAGGACCCTGGGTCAATAACAGAGAAGAAATCCCAGCAGGAGAAACTGAAATACACCCGGCCCAGCAAGCAGAAGATCCCATTGCTGAAGAAATGAGGTGGTACTGGGATGATGAGGAGGATGAGAGTGACAACGAAAGTGTCCCTGAGAGTGGTCCTGACAGTGACGCCAATCACACTGACACTGACGACAACGACAGTGACGATGATGGAGCCAAGAGTGGAAGAGAATGATGAAGAGGAGGATGGGAGACCCAGAAAACAATCCAAACACTGAATTTTGCTCCGGGACACTCAGTCTTGCACCCATCCTCCAAACGCACTGTCCCCCATCCTAACAAACTGAATCTCGGCTTTCCCCCCTCTGACGCACTGACTTAGTTTCCTGCCACCGGCGACCTGTTCACCCGACTGCCACGTACTACCTGTGGATATCTGTTCAGCCTGTGACCCACTATGATTGTGCATACAAGTGGAATACAACAAGTGTGTGTTTCATACCACTGGTACCTTGTTAGGTGGTGATGATCGTGCCCTTACTAGTCGCAGTTATGGAGTGAGTGGTCCTATTGGTTGGCTCCCACATTAGGAAGGCGGGGTTGGGGCCTTCCTATCATCATTAATATGGTTTGGTAAATGGCCTGTATTTGTATAGCGCTTTTCTAGTCCCTAAGGACCCCAAAGCACTTTACACAACCAGTCATCCACCCATTCACACACACATTCACACACTGGTGATGGCAAGCTACATTGTAGCCACAGCCACCCTGGGAGGGCCCATACCAAGTGTTATTGACCACACCCACAGCCTGTAAAATAGCAGAGAGACCATCTTGGATTCATCAGAGCCACTGCAAGAAAGTAGAGCTTGAAGCCCAGACCACCAGAGATTCACAGAAGTGTAAAGGGGTGTTTCACCAGGTGTCAGTGAGTCCAGTGGCGAGGGAGGAGTGCTGATTGAGCTCAGCTCGCACTCTCATTCTCTCAAGCCACTGACCAACTTTAGGCTCACTGATACATTTGGGTGTGGCCAACCTCAAGCATGAAGTGTTCTCAGGTGATGACTGGCGTCTTACTACTGGCAACGGCTCTATTCATCAGACTATCTGACCTGGAAGACGGCAGAATCCCATACACGAGCCGAGATAAGAGACATGACAACTCATATCTACCGGACGTGACACAAGACCACATCCATCCTTGGATGAAAAATGCCTGATACAGATACGTGTTTAACAGAACCACAGAGAAAGACTGTTACGTCTGCTCGCACATGCCGAGCACATCGGTACAACCAACCATATATGGGAAACACCCTGGAACATGTGCACCAATTCTGATCTCTCACCACATCTTCAGAATGACTTGTGTAAAGTGCACATCAACATCACCATCCTCATCCAAGAAGAAATGCTCAACTTCAACAGTCAGACCACATGACTCAATCTGGGGAACCGACTGTACCTGAAGAGTTCAAGGCAGGCACAGAAATAAATCCACCTCAAGTTGAAGGACCCTGGGTCAATAACAGAGAAGAAATCCCAGCAGGAGAAACTGAAATACACCCGGCCCAGCAAGCAGAAGATCCCATTGTTGAAGAAATGAGGTGGTACTGGGATGATGAGGAGGATGAGAGTGACAACGAAAGTGTCCCTGAGAGTGGTCCTGACAGTGACGCCAATCACACTGACACTGACGACAACGACAGTGATGATGATGGAGCCAAGAGTGGAAGAGAATGATGAAGAGGAGGATGGGAGACCCAGAAAACAATCCAAACACTGAATTTTGCTCCGGGACACTCAGTCTTGCACCCATCCTCCAAACGCACTGTCCCCCATCCTAACAAACTGAATCTCGGCTTTCCCCCCTCTGACGCACTGACTTAGTTTCCTGCCACCGGCGACCTGTTCACCCGACTGCCACGTACTACCTGTGGATATCAGTTCAGCCTGTGACCCACTATGATTGTGCATACAAGTGGAATACAACAAGTGTGTGTTTCATACCACTGGTACCTTGTTAGGTGGTGATGATCGTGCCCTTACTAGTCGCAGTTATGGAGTGAGTGGTCCTATTGGTTGGCTCCCACATTAGGAAGGCGGGGTTGGGGCCTTCCTATCATCATGGGGTGGCTGTAGCTCAGGTGGCAGAGCAGGTCAGCCACTAATCAGAAGGTCGGTGGTTCGATCCCAGGCTGCATCCTGGCTGCATGCCAAATGTCCTTGGGCAAGATACTAACCCCGTGTTTGCCTGCTGGTGGTGGTCAGAGGGCCCGGTGGCGCCTGTGTCCGGCAGCCTCGCCTCTGTCAGTGCGCCCCAGGGCAGCTGTGGCTACAATGTAGCTTGCTATCGCCTGTGTGTGAATGGGTGAATGACTGAATGTAGTGTAAAGCGCTTTGGGGTCCTATGGACTAGAAAAGCGCTATACAAATGCAGGCCATTTACCATTTACCATCATTAATATGGTTTGGTAAATGGCCTGTATTTGTATAGCGCTTTTCTAGTCCCTAAGGACCCCAAAGCACTTTACACAACCAGTCATCCACCCATTCACACACACATTCACACACTGGTGATGGCAAGCTACATTGTAGCCACAGCCACCCTGGGAGGGCCCATACCAAGTGTTATTGACCACACCCACAGCCTGTAAAATAGCAGAGAGACCATCTTGGATTCATCAGAGCCACTGCAAGAAAGTAGAGCTTGAAGCCCAGACCACCAGAGATTCACAGAAGTGTAAAGGGGTGTTTCACCAGGTGTCAGTGAGTCCAGTGGTGAGGGAGGAGTGCTGATTGAGCTCAGCTCGCACTCTCATTCTCTCCAGCCACTGACCAACTTTAGGCTCACTGATACATTTGGGTGTGGCCAACCTCAAGCATGAAGTGTTCTCAGGTGATGACTGGCGTCTTACTACTGGCAACGGCTCTATTCATCAGACTATCTGACCTGGAAGACGGCAGAATCCCATACACGAGCCAAGATAAGAGACATGACAACTCACATCTACCGGACGTGACACAAGACCACATCCATCCTTGGATGAAAAATGTCTGATACAGATACGTGTTTAACAGAACCACAGAGAAAGACTGTTACGTCTGCTCGCACATGCCGAGCACATCGGTACAACCAACCATATATGGGAAACACCCTGGAACATGTGCACCAATTCTGATCTCTGACCACATCTTCAGAATGACTTGTGTAAAGTGCACATCAACATCACCATCCTCATCCAAGAAGAAATGCTCAACTTCAACAGTCAGACCACATGACTCAATCTGGGGAACCGACTGTACCTGAAGAGTTCAAGGCAGGCACAGAAATAAATCCACCTCAAGTTGAAGGACCCTGGGTCAATAACAGAGAAGAAATCCCAGCAGGAGAAACTGAAATACACCCGGCCCAGCAAGCAGAAGATCCCATTGCTGAAGAAATGAGGTGGTACTGGGATGATGAGGAGGATGAGAGTGACAACGAAAGTGTCCCTGAGAGTGGTCCTGACAGTGACGCCAATCACACTGACACTGACGACAACGACAGTGACGATGATGGAGCCAAGAGTGGAAGAGAATGATGAAGAGGAGGATGGGAGACCCAGAAAACAATCCAAACACTGAATTTTGCTCCGGGACACTCAGTCTTGCACCCATCCTCCAAACGCACTGTCCCCCATCCTAACAAACTGAATCTCGGCTTTCCCCCCTCTGACGCACTGACTTAGTTTCCTGCCACCGGCGACCTGTTCACCCGACTGCCACGTACTACCTGTGGATATCAGTTCAGCCTGTGACCAACTATGATTGTGCATACAAGTGGAATACAACAAGTGTGTGTTTCATACCACTGGTACCTTGTTAGGTGGTGATGATCGTGCCCTTACTAGTCGCAGTTATGGAGTGAGTGGTCCTATTGGTTGGCTCCCACATTAGGAAGGCGGGGTTGGGGCCTTCCTATCATCATTAATATGGTTTGGTAAATGGCCTGTATTTGTATAGCGCTTTTCTAGTCCCTAATGACCCCAAAGCGCTTTACACAACCAGTCATCCACCCATTCACACACACATTCACACACTGGTGATGGCAAGCTACATTGTAGCCACAGCCACCCTGGGAGGGCCCATACCAAGTGTTATTGACCACACCCACAGCCTGTAAAATAGCAGAGAGACCATCTTGGATTCATCAGAGCCACTGCAAGAAAGTAGAGCTTGAAGCCCAGACCACCAGAGATTCACAGAAGTGTAAAGGGGTGTTTCACCAGGTGTCAGTGAGTCCAGTGGTGAGGGAGGAGTGCTGATTGAGCTCAGCTCGCACTCTCATTCTCTCCAGCCACTGACCAACTTTAGGCTCACTGATACATTTGGGTGTGGCCAACCTCAAGCATGAAGTGTTCTCAGGTGATGACTGGCGTCTTACTACTGGCAACGGCTCTATTCATCAGACTATCTGACCTGGAAGACGGCAGAATCCCATACACGAGCCGAGATAAGAGACATGACAACTCACATCTACCGGACGTGACACAAGACCACATCCATCCTTGGATGAAAAATGCCTGATACAGATACGTGTTTAACAGAACCACAGAGAAAGACTGTTACGTCTGCTCGCACATGCCGAGCACATCGGTACAACCAACCATATATGGGAAACACCCTGGAACATGTGCACCAATTCTGATCTCTGACCACATCTTCAGAATGACTTGTGTAAAGTGCACATCAACATCACCATCCTCATCCAAGAAGAAATGCTCAACTTCAACAGTCAGACCACATGACTCAATCTGGGGAACCGACTGTACCTGAAGAGTTCAAGGCAGGCACAGAAATAAATCCACCTCAAGTTGAAGGACCCTGGGTCAATAACAGAGAAGAAATCCCAGCAGGAGAAACTGAAATACACCCGGCCCAGCAAGCAGAAGATCCCATTGCTGAAGAAATGAGGTGGTACTGGGATGATGAGGAGGATGAGAGTGACAACGAAAGTGTCCCTGAGAGTGGTCCTGACAGTGACGCCAATCACACTGACACTGACGACAACGACAGTGATGATGATGGAGCCAAGAGTGGAAGAGAATGATGAAGAGGAGGATGGGAGACCCAGAAAACAATCCAAACACTGAATTTTGCTCCGGGACACTCAGTCTTGCACCCATCCTCCAAACGCACTGTCCCCCATCCTAACAAACTGAATCTCGGCTTTCCCCCCTCTGACGCACTGACTTAGTTTCCTGCCACCGGCGACCTGTTCACCCGACTGCCACGTACTACCTGTGGATATCTGTTCAGCCTGTGACCCACTATGATTGTGCATACAAGTGGAATACAACAAGTGTGTGTTTCATACCACTGGTACCTTGTTAGGTGGTGATGATCGTGCCCTTACTAGTCGCAGTTATGGAGTGAGTGGTCCTATTGGTTGGCTCCCACATTAGGAAGGCGGGGTTGGGGCCTTCCTATCATCATTAATATGGTTTGGTAAATGGCCTGTATTTGTATAGCGCTTTTCTAGTCCCTAAGGACCCCAAAGCACTTTACACAACCAGTCACACACACATTCACACACTGGTGATGGCAAGCTACATTGTAGCCACAGCCACCCTGGGAGGGCCCATACCAAGTGTTATTGACCACACCCACAGCCTGTAAAATAGCAGAGAGACCATCTTGGATTCATCAGAGCCACTGCAAGAAAGTAGAGCTTGAAGCCCAGACCACCAGAGATTCACTGAAGTGTAAAGGGGTGTTTCACCAGGTGTCAGTGAGTCCAGTGGCGAGGGAGGAGTGCTGATTGAGCTCAGCTCGCACTCTCATTCTCTCCAGCCACTGACCAACTTTAGGCTCACTGATACATTTGGGTGTGGCCAACCTCAAGCATGAAGTGTTCTCAGGTGATGACTGGCGTCTTACTACTGGCAACGGCTCTATTCATCAGACTATCTGACCTGGAAGACGGCAGAATCCCATACACGAGCCGAGATAAGAGACATGACAACTCACATCTACCGGACGTGACACAAGACCACATCCATCCTTGGATGAAAAATGTCTGATACAGATACGTGTTTAACAGAACCACAGAGAAAGACTGTTACGTCTGCTCGCACATGCCGAGCACATCGGTACAACCAACCATATATGGGAAACACCCTGGAACATGTGCACCAATTCTGATCTCTGACCACATCTTCAGAATGACTTGTGTAAAGTGCACATCAACATCACCATCCTCATCCAAGAAGAAATGCTCAACTTCAACAGTCAGACCACATGACTCAATCTGGGGAACCGACTGTACCTGAAGAGTTCAAGGCAGGCACAGAAATAAATCCACCTCAAGTTGAAGGACCCTGGGTCAATAACAGAGAAGAAATCCCAGCAGGAGAAATTGAAATACACCCGGCCCAGCAAGCAGAAGATCCCATTGCTGAAGAAATGAGGTGGTACTGGGATGATGAGGAGGATGAGAGTGACAACGAAAGTGTCCCTGAGAGTGGTCCTGACAGTGACGCCAATCACACTGACACTGACGACAAGGACAGTGACGATGATGGAGCCAAGAGTGGAAGAGAATGATGAAGAGGAGGATGGGAGACCCAGAAAACAATCCAAACACTGAATTTTGCTCCGGGACACTCAGTCTTGCACCCATCCTCCAAACGCACTGTCCCCCATCCTAACAAACTGAATCTCGGCTTTCCCCCCTCTGACGCACTGACTTAGTTTCCTGCCACCGGCGACCTGTTCACCTGACTGCCACGTACTACCTGTGGATATCTGTTCAGCCTGTGACCCACTATGATTGTGCATACAAGTGGAATACAACAAGTGTGTGTTTCATACCACTGGTACCTTGTTAGGTGGTGATGATCGTGCCCTTACTAGTCGCAGTTATGGAGTGAGTGGTCCTATTGGTTGGCTCCCACATTAGGAAGGCGGGGTTGGGGCCTTCCTATCATCATTAATATGGTTTGGTAAATGGCCTGTATTTGTATAGCGCTTTTCTAGTCCCTAAGGACCCCAAAGCGCTTTACACAACCAGTCATCCACCCATTCACACACATATTCACACACTGGTGATGGCAAGCTACATTGTAGCCACAGTCACCCTGGGAGGGCCCATACCAAGTGTTATTGACCGCACCCACAGCCTGTAAAATAGCAGAGAGACCATCTTGGATTCATCAGAGCCACTGCAAGAAAGTAGAGCTTGAAGCCCAGACCACCAGAGATTCACAGAAGTGTAAAGGGGTGTTTCACCAGGTGTCAGTGAGTCCAGTGGCGAGGGAGGAGTGCTGATTGAGCTCAGCTCGCACTCTCATTCTCTCCAGCCACTGACCAACTTTAGGCTCACTGATACATTTGGGTGTGGCCAACCTCAAGCATGAAGTGTTCTCAGGTGATGACTGGCGTCTTACTACTGGCAACGGCTCTATTCATCAGACTATCTGACCTGGAAGACGGCAGAATCCCATACACGAGCCGAGATAAGAGACATGACAACTCACATCTACCGGACGTGACACAAGACCACATCCATCCTTGGATGAAAAATGTCTGATACAGATACGTGTTCAACAGAACCACAGAGAAAGACTGTTACGTCTGCTCCCACATGCCGAGCACATCGGTACAACCAACCATATATGGGAAACACCCTGGAACATGTGCACCAATTCTGATCTCTGACCACATCTTCAGAATGACTTGTGTAAAGTGCACATCAACATCACCATCCTCATCCAAGAAGAAATGCTCAACTTCAACAGTCAGACCACATGACTCAATCTGGGGAACCGACTGTACCTGAAGAGTTCAAGGCAGGCACAGAAATAAATCCACCTCAAGTTGAAGGACCCTGGGTCAATAACAGAGAAGAAATCCCAGCAGGAGAAATTGAAATACACCCGGCCCAGCAAGCAGAAGATCCCATTGCTGAAGAAATGAGGTGGTACTGGGATGATGAGGAGGATGAGAGTGACAACGAAAGTGTCCCTGAGAGTGGTCCTGACAGTGACGCCAATCACACTGACACTGACGACAAGGACAGTGATGATGATGGAGCCAAGAGTGGAAGAGAATGATGAAGAGGAGGATGGGAGACCCAGAAAACAATCCAAACACTGAATTTTGCTCCGGGACACTCAGTCTTGCACCCATCCTCCAAACGCACTGTCCCCCATCCTAACAAACTGAATCTCGGCTTTCCCCCCTCTGACGCACTGACTTAGTTTCCTGCCACCGGCGACCTGTTCACCTGACTGCCACGTACTACCTGTGGATATCTGTTCAGCCTGTGACCCACTATGATTGTGCATACAAGTGGAATACAACAAGTGTGTGTTTCATACCACTGGTACCTTGTTAGGTGGTGATGATCGTGCCCTTACTAGTCGCAGTTATGGAGTGAGTGGTCCTATTGGTTGGCTCCCACATTAGGAAGGCGGGGTTGGGGCCTTCCTATCATCATTAATATGGTTTGGTAAATGGCCTGTATTTGTATAGCGCTTTTCTAGTCCCTAAGGACCCCAAAGCGCTTTACACAACCAGTCATCCACCCATTCACACACATATTCACACACTGGTGATGGCAAGCTACATTGTAGCCACAGTCACCCTGGGAGGGCCCATACCAAGTGTTATTGACCGCACCCACAGCCTGTAAAATAGCAGAGAGACCATCTTGGATTCATCAGAGCCACTGCAAGAAAGTAGAGCTTGAAGCCCAGACCACCAGAGATTCACAGAAGTGTAAAGGGGTGTTTCACCAGGTGTCAGTGAGTCCAGTGGCGAGGGAGGAGTGCTGATTGAGCTCAGCTCGCACTCTCATTCTCTCCAGCCACTGACCAACTTTAGGCTCACTGATACATTTGGGTGTGGCCAACCTCAAGCATGAAGTGTTCTCAGGTGATGACTGGCGTCTTACTACTGGCAACGGCTCTATTCATCAGACTATCTGACCTGGAAGACGGCAGAATCCCATACACGAGCCGAGATAAGAGACATGACAACTCACATCTACCGGACGTGACACAAGACCACATCCATCCTTGGATGAAAAATGTCTGATACAGATACGTGTTCAACAGAACCACAGAGAAAGACTGTTACGTCTGCTCCCACATGCCGAGCACATCGGTACAACCAACCATATATGGGAAACACCCTGGAACATGTGCACCAATTCTGATCTCTGACCACATCTTCAGAATGACTTGTGTAAAGTGCACATCAACATCAACATCCTCATCCAAGAAGAAATGCTCAACTTCAACAGTCAGACCACATGACTCAATCTGGGGAACCGACTGTACCTGAAGAGTTCAAGGCAGGCACAGAAATAAATCCACCTCAAGTTGAAGGACCCTGGGTCAATAACAGAGAAGAAATCCCAGCAGGAGAAATTGAAATACACCCGGCCCAGCAAGCAGAAGATCCCATTGCTGAAGAAATGAGGTGGTACTGGGATGATGAGGAGGATGAGAGTGACAACGAAAGTGTCCCTGAGAGTGGTCCTGACAGTGACGCCAATCACACTGACACTGACGACAACGACAGTGATGATGATGGAGCCAAGTGTGGAAGAGAATGATGAAGAGGAGGATGGGAGACCCAGAAAACAATCCAAACACTGATTTTTGCTCCGGGACACTCAGTCTTGCACCCATCCTCCAAACGCACTGTCCCCCATCCTAACAAACTGAATCTCGGCTTTCCCCCCTCTGACGCACTGACTTAGTTTCCTGCCACCGGCGACCTGTTCACCTGACTGCCACGTACTACCTGTGGATATCTGTTCAGCCTGTGACCCACTATGATTGTGCATACAAGTGGAATACAACAAGTGTGTGTTTCATACCACTGTTACCTTGTTAGGTGGTGATGATCGTGCCCTTACTAGTCGCAGTTATGGAGTGAGTGGTCCTATTGGTTGGCTCCCACATTAGGAAGGCGGGGTTGGGGCCTTCCTATCATCATTAATATGGTTTGGTAAATGGCCTGTATTTGTATAGCGCTTTTCTAGTCCCTAATGACCCCAAAGCGCTTTACACAACCAGTCATCCACCCATTCACACACACATTCACACACTGGTGATGGCAAGCTACATTGTAGCCACAGCCACCCTGGGAGGGCCCATACCAAGTGTTATTGACCGCACCCACAGCCTGTAAAATAGCAGAGAGACCATCTTGGATTCATCAGAGCCACTGCAAGAAAGTAGAGTTTGAAGCCCAGACCACCAGAGATTCACAGAAGTGTAAAGGGGTGTTTCACCAGGTGTCAGTGAGTCCAGTGGCGAGGGAGGAGTGCTGATTGAGCTCAGCTCGCACTCTCATTCTCTCCAGCCACTGACCAACTTTAGGCTCACTGATACATTTGGGTGTGGCCAACCTCAAGCATGAAGTGTTCTCAGGTGATGACTGGCGTCTTACTACTGGCAACGGCTCTATTCATCAGACTATCTGACCTGGAAGACGGCAGAATCCCATACACGAACCGAGATAAGAGACATGACAACTCACATCTACCGGACGTGACACAAGACCACATCCATCCTTGGATGAAAAATACCTGATACAGATACGTGTTTAACAGAACCACAGAGAAAGACTGTTACGTCTGCTCGCACATGCCGAGCACATCGGTACAACCAACCATATATGGGAAACACCCTGGAACATGTGCACCAATTCTGATCTCTGACCACATCTTCAGAATGACTTGTGTAAAGTGCACATCAACATCACCATCCTCATCCAAGAAGAAATGCTCAACTTCAACAGTCAGACCACATGACTCAATCTGGGGAACCGACTGTACCTGAAGAGTTCAAGGCAGGCACAGAAATAAATCCACCTCAAGTTGAAGGACCCTGGGTCAATAACAGAGAAGAAAACCCAGCAGGAGAAATTGAAATACACCTGGCCCAGCAAGCAGAAGATCCCATTGCTGAAGAAATGAGGTGGTACTGGGATGATGAGGAGGATGAGAGTGACAACGAAAGTGTCCCTGAGAGTGGTCCTGACAGTGACGCCAATCACACTGACACTGACGACAAGGACAGTGATGATGATGGAGCCAAGAGTGGAAGAGAATGATGAAGAGGAGGATGGGAGACCCAGAAAACAATCCAAACACTGAATTTTGCTCCGGGACACTCAGTGTTGCACCCATCCTCCAAACGCACTGTCCCCCATCCTAACAAACTGAATCTCGGCTTTCCCCCCTCTGACGCACTGACTTAGTTTCCTGCCACCGGCGACCTGTTCACCCGACTGCCACGTACTACCTGTGGATATCAGTTCAGCCTGTGACCCACTATGATTGTGCATACAAGTGGAATACAACAAGTGTGTGTTTCATACCACTGGTACCTTGTTAGGTGGTGATGATCGTGCCCTTACTAGTCGCAGTTATGGAGTGAGTGGTCCTATTGGTTGGCTCCCACATTAGGAAGGCGGGGTTGGGGCCTTCCTATCATCATGGGGTGGCTGTAGCTCAGGTGGCAGAGCAGGTCAGCCACTAATCAGAAGGTCGGTGGTTCGATCCCAGGCTGCATCCTGGCTGCATGCCAAATGTCCTTGGACAAGATACTAACCCCGTGTTTGCCTGCTGGTGGTGGTCAGAGGGCCCGGTGGCGCCTGTGTCCAGCAGCCTCGCCTCTGTCAGTGCGCCCCAGGGCAGCTGTGGCTACAATGTAGCTTGCTATCGCCAGTGTGTGAATGTGTGTGTGAATGGGTGAATGACTGAATGTAGTGTAAAGCGCTTTGGGGTCCTATGGACTAGAAAAGCGCTATACAAATGCAGGCCATTTACCATTTACCATCATTAATATGGTTTGGTAAATGGCCTGTATTTGTATAGCGCTTTTCTAGTCCCTAAGGACCCCAAAGCACTTTACACAACCAGTCACACACACATTCACACACTGGTGATGGCAAGCTACATTGTAGCCACAGCCACCCTGGGAGGGCCCATACCAAGTGTTATTGACCACACCCACAGCCTGTAAAATAGCAGAGAGACCATCTTGGATTCATCAGAGCCACTGCAAGAAAGTAGAGCTTGAAGCCCAGACCACCAGAGATTCACTGAAGTGTAAAGGGGTGTTTCACCAGGTGTCAGTGAGTCCAGTGGCGAGGGAGGAGTGCTGATTGAGCTCAGCTCGCACTCTCATTCTCTCCAGCCACTGACCAACTTTAGGCTCACTGATACATTTGGGTGTGGCCAACCTCAAGCATGAAGTGTTCTCAGGTGATGACTGGCGTCTTACTACTGGCAACGGCTCTATTCATCAGACTATCTGACCTGGAAGACGGCAGAATCCCATACACGAGCCGAGATAAGAGACATGACAACTCACATCTACCGGACGTGACACAAGACCACATCCATCCTTGGATGAAAAATGTCTGATACAGATACGTGTTTAACAGAACCACAGAGAAAGACTGTTACGTCTGCTCGCACATGCCGAGCACATCGGTACAACCAACCATATATGGGAAACACCCTGGAACATGTGCACCAATTCTGATCTCTGACCACATCTTCAGAATGACTTGTGTAAAGTGCACATCAACATCACCATCCTCATCCAAGAAGAAATGCTCAACTTCAACAGTCAGACCACATGACTCAATCTGGGGAACCGACTGTACCTGAAGAGTTCAAGGCAGGCACAGAAATAAATCCACCTCAAGTTGAAGGACCCTGGGTCAATAACAGAGAAGAAATCCCAGCAGGAGAAATTGAAATACACCCGGCCCAGCAAGCAGAAGATCCCATTGCTGAAGAAATGAGGTGGTACTGGGATGATGAGGAGGATGAGAGTGACAACGAAAGTGTCCCTGAGAGTGGTCCTGACAGTGACGCCAATCACACTGACACTGACGACAACGACAGTGATGATGATGGAGCCAAGAGTGGAAGAGAATGATGAAGAGGAGGATGGGAGACCCAGAAAACAATCCAAACACTGAATTTTGCTCCGGGACACTCAGTGTTGCACCCATCCTCCAAACGCACTGTCCCCCATCCTAACAAACTGAATCTCGGCTTTCCCCCCTCTGACGCACTGACTTAGTTTCCTGCCACCGGCGACCTGTTCACCCGACTGCCACGTACTACCTGTGGATATCAGTTCAGCCTGTGACCCACTATGATTGTGCATACAAGTGGAATACAACAAGTGTGTGTTTCATACCACTGGTACCTTGTTAGGTGGTGATGATCGTGCCCTTACTAGTCGCAGTTATGGAGTGAGTGGTCCTATTGGTTGGCTCCCACATTAGGAAGGCGGGGTTGGGGCCTTCCTATCATCATTAATATGGTTTGGTAAATGGCCTGTATTTGTATAGCGCTTTTCTAGTCCCTAAGGACCCCAAAGCGCTTTACACAACCAGTCATCCACCCATTCACACACACATTCACACACTGGTGATGGCAAGCTACATTGTAGCCACAGCCACCCTGGGAGTGTTAGGGTCCCTGGGTCGTTGACCCAGTGATTTGTGTTTTTGGTTGTTTGATTTTGTTATTTCATTATATTCTAGCTTTGCTGTATGGGTTTTAGGATTATTCTTAGTTTAGGTTCTCTGGGTGGGGTTTGGTTAGAGTTTTTGTGTTCTGGTTTTCTGTCTGTGTTCCATGTTGCTGTCTCCCCTTTCTGCTGTATCCCCACATCCAGTCAGTGTCTGTGTCTGCCCTGGTCCCACGTCTCTGTTCCCTTTGTTATAGTGCCTGCCCGTGAGTCTGTGTTGTGTTTCCTGTTTTACTTTGAAAGTCCATGTCTGATGTTAATGTGTCTGGTTTTGCTTCCCCTTGTCTCGTTAGGCCTGATTTGCCCCAGCTGTGTTTCCCTCCTGTTACCCATTCCCTGATTGCTCCCTCTGTGTATTTAAGCCCTGTGTTTCTCTGTGTCCATGTCGCGATCTACCGTTTATTTTGCTGTGTGTTTTGCCTGTCCACCGGTGTAAGTTTATTTTGAGTTCTTCTAGTTATGTCATGTTGCGTTCAGCATTAAAGCCTTTTTGAGTTCACGTCTGTCTCCGGAGTCTGCACCTTGGGTCCTATTCCTGACTGCACACAGCCTCACCTAACAGAAGATCACGACCAGAACATGGACCCTGCAGACTCTTCAGCTTTTGGATTCGATGCTGAGATGGAGCGGATGATTAGGCTCCTTGACCGCATTGCTCAGGCCAATGATTTGAGGACCATGGCAGTTGGGCTAAGTGCTGTGGATGCCATCATTCGGAGCAACCCTCGGCTTACTCAGTTTTCTATGGACACTGTGCTGGGCAGCTCCATAGCTGCCTGGAGGGAGCAAGTCAGGGCTGGCGAGCTTGCTCTCTCTACCTTCACTTCCACTTCTTCACCGCCGCCCCAGGACAACACACACTCACCACCTGCCTCGTCGCTACCTCAGACTGCCTCTCCTTCCTCACACCAGCCAGGACCTTGTTCGCCTGCCCATTCGCCTGCCTTTTTTCTGGCGGCCATGTGGTCGGATGAGGTAGAGGTCTCCGTATCTCCACCAGTTTCACTTCCCTCATCTAGAAGGAAGCGACGCCATCGTCACTCCTCTCCTCTGTCATCCGTCCAGCAATCTGCCTCCGCTGGAGGGTCCGAGGGACTGCTTCAGCCGTCTGTTCCCGCTGGAGGGTCCGAGGGGCCCGTTCAGCATCCTGTCTCCGCTGGAGGGTCCGAGGGGGGGCCCGTTCAGCCTCCTGTCTCCGCTGGAGGGTCCGAGGGGGGGCCCGTTCAGCCACCTGTCTCCGCTGGAGGGTCCGAGGAGCCCGTTCAGCCTCCTGCCACGTCAGCTGGAGGGCCCGAGGAGCCCGTTCAGCCTCCTGCCACGTCAGCTGGAGGGCCCGAGGAGCCCGTTCAGCCTCCTGCCACGTCAGCTGGAGGGCCCGAGGAGCCCGTTCAGCCTCCTGCCACGTCAGCTGGAGGGCCCGAGGAGCCCGTTCAGCCTTCTGCCTCTGTTATGCCTGGTCCAGCCTCTGCCTCTGCTACGCCTGGTCCGGCCTCTGCCTCTGCTACGCCTGGTCCGGCCTCTGCCTCTGCTACGCCGCCTGGTCCGGCCTCTGCCTCTGCTGCTACGCCTGGTCCGGCCTCTGCCTCTGCTGCTACGCCTGGTCCGGCCTCTGCCTCTGCTGCTACGCCTGGTCCGGCCTCTGCCTCTGCAGCTCCGCCTGGTCCAGCCTCTGCCTCTGCAGCTCCGCCTGGTCCAGCCTCCGAGGGTTCAGTTTTGTCTGCCCCTGAGGTCTCCAATCTGTCTGTTCCTGTCCGGCCTGCACGTCCTGTCCGGCCTGCACGTCCTGTCCGGCCTGCACGTCCTGCACGTTCTGTCCGGCCGATGACTGGACGTCGTTGCCGTCATGGACAGCCCACTGGACTACGCCGCCGTCGGTGCCTCCCGCCCGGCCGGCCTCCTGACCTGCTCCGCCGCCGTCGGTGCCTCCCGCCCGGCCGGCCTCCTGATCTGCTCCGCCGCCGTCGGTGCCTCCCGCCCGGCCGGCCTCCTGATCTGCTCAGTCGCCGTCGGTGCCTTCTGCCCGGCCGGCCTCCTGAACTGTTTTCTGGGCTCTTGGACCATCAGCCTCCGGGCCGCCCCCCTGACCTACCCGGGTTTGGACTGTTGTGCCGTCAGCCTCCGGGCCAGCCCCCTAAACTTTTTTTTTTTGAGACTATTGCCTGGGCCTCTGCGCCTTTCGTGAGCTCTTTTGTTTGTTTGCTTTTGGACTTTGCCTGGGCCTTGGTGCTGTTGTTTTGGACTTTGTTTCTGTGTTTTGTTCTGTTGCTTTCCGGGCTCCAGTGTTTGCACTTTTTTTTTGTTTTGTTGTTTCTGGCTCCTTGTTTGGTTTTGTTTCGAGCCCTCCATCCTGTTTCCCCCACCGCCCGCCCTGGTTGGGTTGTTTTTTGTTTTTTAATGTTCTGGTTTGGGCTGTCTGGAAGCCAGCCCTTAAGGGGGGGGTACTGTTAGGGTCCCTGGGTCGTTGACCCAGTGATTTGTGTTTTTGGTTCTTTGATTTTGTTATTTCATTATATTCTAGCTTTGCTGTATGGGTTTTAGGATTATTCTTAGTTTAGGTTCTCTGGGTGGGGTTTGGTTAGAGTTTTTGTGTTCTGGTTTTCTGTCTGTGTTCCATGTTGCTGTCTCCCCTTTCTGCTGTATCCCCACATCCAGTCAGTGTCTGTGTCTGCCCTAGTCCCACGTCTCTGTTCCCTTTGTTATAGTGCCTGCCCGTGAGTCTGTGTTATGTTTCCTGTTTTACTTTGAAAGTCCATGTCTGATGTTAATGTGTCTGGTTTTGCTTCCCCTTGTCTCGTTAGGCCTGATTTGCCCCAGCTGTGTTTCCCTCCTGTTACCCATTCCCTGATTGCTCCCTCTGTGTATTTAAGCCCTGTGTTTCTCTGTGTCCATGTCGCGATCTACCGTTTATTTTGCTGTGTGTTTTGCCTGTCCACCGGTGTAAGTTTATTTTGAGTTCTTCTAGTTATGTCATGTTGCGTTCAGCATTAAAGCCTTTTTGAGTTCACGTCTGTCTCCGGAGTCTGCACCTAGGGTCCTATTCCTGACTGCACACAGCCTCACCTAACAGGGAGGGCCCATACCAAGTGTTATTGACCACACCCACAGCCTGTAAAATAGCAGAGAGACCATCTTGGATTCATCAGAGCCACTGCAAGAAAGTAGAGCTTGAAGCCCAGACCACCAGAGATTCACAGAAGTGTAAAGGGGTGTTTCACCAGGTGTCAGTGAGTCCAGTGGTGAGGGAGGAGTGCTGATTGAGCTCAGCTCGCACTCTCATTCTCTCCAGCCACTGACCAACTTTAGGCTCACTGATACATTTGGGTGTGGCCAACCTCAAGCATGAAGTGTTCTCAGGTGATGACTGGCGTCTTACTACTGGCAACGGCTCTATTCATCAGACTATCTGACCTGGAAGACGGCAGAATCCCATACACGAGCCGAGATAAGAGACATGACAACTCACATCTACCGGACGTGACACAAGACCACATCCAACCTATCTCTAATGATCGGCTATGTACCACAGGCTTTCAAGCTAGCTGTAGTTAAACCTTTACTCAAAAAGCCATCTCTAGACCCAGAAGTCTTAGCTAATTATAGGCCAATCTCCAACCTTCCTTTCATATCAAAAATCCTTGAAAGAGTAGTTGTCAACCAGCTAACAGATCATCTGCAGAGGAATGGTTTATTTGAAGAGTTTCAGTCAGGTTTCAGAGCTCATCATAGCACAGAAACAGCTTTAGTGAAGGTTACAAATGATTTTCTTATGGCCTCTGACAGTGGACTCATCTCTGTGCTTGTCCCGCTAGACCTTAGTGCAGCATTCGATACTGTCGACCATAATATCCTATTAGAGCGATTAGAACATGCTCTAGGTATTACAGGTACTGCACTGCAGTGGTTTGTATCATATCTATCTAATAGACTCCAATTTGTTCATGTAAATGGAGAGTCCTCTTCACACACTGAGGTTAATTATGGAGTTCCACAAGGTTCAGTGCTAGGACCAATTCTGTTTACATTATACATGCTTCCCTTAGGCAGTATCATTAGAAGACATAGCATACATTTTCACTGCTATGCAGATGACACCCAGCTCTATCTGTCCATGAAGCCAGATAACACACCCCAATTAGTTAAACTGCAGGAATGTCTTAAAGACATAAATACCTGGATGGCCGCTAACTTTCTGCTTCTTAATTCAGAAAAAACTGAGGTTATTGTACTGGGCCCTGAAAAGCCTAGAAATATGGTATCTAACCAGATTCTTACTCTGGATGGCATTACCTTGGCCTCCAGTAACGCTGTGAGGAACCTTGGAGTCATTTTTGACCAGGACATGTCCTTCAATGCACATATTAAACAAATATGTAAGACTGCGTTCTTCCATTTGCGCAACATCTCTAAAATTAGAAATATCCTGTCTCAGAGTGACGCTGAAAAACTAGTTCATGCATTTATTACTTCCAGGCTGGACTACTGTAATTCATTATTATCAATATGTCCACAAAACTCACTGAAAAGCCTTCAGCTAATCCAAAATGCTGCAGCAAGAGTACTGACAGGGACTAGAAAGAGAGAGCATATTTCTCCTGTTTTGGCTTCCCTTCATTGGCTTCCTGTTAAATCCAGAATTTAATTCAAAATCCTGCTCCTCACATAGAAGGTCTTAATTAATCAGGCCCCATCTTATCTTAATGACCTTGTAGTACCATATCACCCTATTAGAGCACTTCGCTCTCGCTCTGCAGGCCTACTTGTTGTTCATAGAGTATTTAAAGGTAGAATGGGAGGGAGAGCCTTCAGTTTTCAGGCCCCTCTTCTGTGGAACCAGCTTCCAGTTTGGATTCAGGAGACAGACACTATCTCTACTTTTAAGATTAGGCTTAAAACTTTCCTTTTTGCTAAAACATATAGTTAGGGCTGGACCAGGTGACCCTGAATCCTCCCTTAGTTATGCTGCAATAGACATAGGCTGCCGGGGGATTCCCATGATGCATTGAGTTTTTCCTTTCCAGTCACCTTTCTCACTCACTATGTGTTAACAGACCTCTCTGCATTGAATCATATCTGTTATTAACCTCTGTCTCTCTTCCACAGCATGTCTTTTATCCTGTCTTCCTTCTCTCACCCCAACCGGTCGCAGCAGATGGCCCCGCCCCTCCCTGAGCCTGGTTCTGCCGGAGGTTTCTTCCTGTTAAAGTTTTTCCTTCCCGCTGTTACCAAAGTGCTTGCTCATAGGGTGTCATATGATTGTTGGGTTTTTTTTTCTTTATGTATTATTGTTTGGTCTAGGTTGCAATATAAAGTGCTTTGAGACGATGCTGTTGTGATTTGCCATGGTATAAATAAAATTGAATTGAACTGAATTGTTAAAACAGAACTGAACAGAAATGAAGTTGATGACTGGAAATATTTTTTACAATACTGTGTGTTTGGACAATAATTTCTTCCTGTTAAAAGGGAGTTTTTCCTTCCCACTGTCGCCAAAGTGCTTGCTCATAGGGGGTCATATGATTGTTGGGTTTTTCTCTGTATCTATGAAGCGCCTTGAGGCGACTTATGTTGTGATTTGGCGCTATATGAATAAAATTGAATTCAATTGAATCCATCCTTGGATGAAAAATGCCTGATACAGATACGTATTTAACAGAACCACAGAGAAAGACTGTTACGTCTGCTCGCACATGCCGAGCACATCGGTACAACCAACCATATATGGGAAACACCCTGGAACATGTGCACCAATTCTGATCTCTGACCACATCTTCAGAATGACTTGTGTAAAGTGCACATCAACATCACCATCCTCATCCAAGAAGAAACGCTCAACTTCAACAGTCAGACCACATGACTCAATCTGGGGAACCGACTGTACCTGAAGAATTCAAACTCTGGACAATTGGACAAAAGGCCCTCAACTCACTCTTCCCATGGGCAGGAGTTGGAAAACATGCTCTCGGAATTGAGACACTGGACTATAGATTCAGCTTGTTCCTCAATGCATCCTGAAAGGTCAACGAGGGACAAAACCAAGAAATAGACGCTCTCAGAATTGCTGTAATGCAACATCGTGTAGCATGAACATTAACCTGAGAAAGGAGGATTGTGCGTCTTATTCAACACCACATGCTGCACTTACATGCCAGATAATGTACATTCTTCAAAAATGGCTTCAGATTCTAAAGAGACTGTTGATCGGCATTGGAGTTTCCCTGGTTTTATTTTGCTTTTCTATACTTGTGTTATTCCTTGTTTAAAAGCTGTAATTTCACAGATGATAAGTTTATCACTCACAGCATATGCAGATGTACCACAAAGCGATGAAGATTATGAAGAGTTCTTTTTCTATTTGGTAGATGAAGATGAAGTGCAACTAATGATGTAGTAACTGAAAATGTGAAAGACAAGTAGTTACTTACTGATAATATGTACATTTCATTTTCTGATCTTCAGGAGGGAATGTTAGGAGAAAATTGTACATAGTGTGATCAGCTTCATGAAATGTGTTCTTTTATTGATCATTAAGCAAATGTCTACGTGACTTTGTACGGTGGCCCTGAAGTGCAAATCACACCAACAAATTGCTAAACAAAACAACAAAATCGAGAAACAAAAAAACAAATGGAGAATCACAAAAACAAAATTGAGAAGCACAAAAACAAAACTGAGAATCACAAAAACAAAATTGAGAAGCACAAAAACAAAACTGATTTGCACTTCAGGGCCTCTCAATTTTGTTGTTGTGTTTAGCAATTTGTTGGTGTGATTTGCACTTCAGGGCCACCGTACTTTTGACATGAACTCTTGTGTGATAAACAACTAACAGCTTCCTCTTTCTGTAAGAACATGCAGACTATCTTGCGTGCTGCACAATATCGTTTATTACTTAGTAAATACTGATATCTATGACTAGCTAGTTTATTGTGATGGTGCTTTGTTTTCTCTATTATTATGTTGCTCTTTGTTGTTTGTTGTCTCCTCTGTTTGTTTTTGTTTGTTTGTTTGTTTGTTTTTTTTCTCCATACAGGTGACCCAGGAGTTTGTTTTTTTTTTGTCTCTCTTCCCCCCCCTTCTCACCGTCTCTTCTCCCCTTTGGTTTTCTTTCTTTCTCTCCCCCTCTCTCTCTCATTCATTCCCCCTGTCCTATTTATTAAAAAAAAAAAAAAAAATGACAAAGGATGAACTGAAGCTCTGCCATCACGTAATGTCGCATACTGCTGTTTCTGATGTCATTTAGAAAAGAAAAAAAAAAAAAAAAAAAAAGAACATGCAGACTTAGAAAAGGGGAACCTCAGCTCTGAGTTCTTAGAATAACTCTGTTATCTTTGTACACACACACACACACACACACACACACACACACACACACACACACAGATACAAGCTTGTATAAATAAAGAACGCAGACGGTGATACAGCGCGAGTCCATGAGTGCCTCCTGCGAGGAAGAGCGCTCTATGACCGTCCTCGCGAGTAAAAGACAACTGCAGTGTTGCGCCAGAGGGAGTGTTCGCCCAGGGTGCCAAACAGGCTAGGACCGCCACTGGCTGGGGGACTCCCATGATTTTCCTTTTCAGTCACCGTTTTCACTCACTCTGTGTTAATAGACCTCTCTGCATTGAATCATACTTGTTATGAATCTCTGTATCTCTTCCACAGCATGTCTTTATCCTGTCTTCCTTCTCTCACCCCAAGTGGTTCTTGGTGTCCGGGGCCTTTAAGGCGTGCAGACCCTGAATTGGGATACAGGGAGTGCAGAATTATTAGGCAAGTTGTATTTTTGAGGAATAATTTTATTATTGAACAACAACCATGTTCCCAATGAACCCAAAAAACTCATTATTATCAAAGCTGAATCTTTTTGGAAGTAGTTTTTAGTTTGTTTTTAGTTTTAGCTATTTTAGGGGGATATCTGTGTGTGCAGGTGACTATTACTGTGCATAATTATTAGGCAACTTAACAAAAAACAAATATATACCCATTTCAATTATTTATTTTTACCAGTGAAACCAATATAACATCTCCACATTCACAAATATACATTTCTGACATTCAAAAACAAAACAAAAACAAATCAGCGACCAATATAGCCACCTTTCTTTGCAAGGACACTCAAAAGCCTGCCATCCATGGATTCTGTCAGTGTTTTGATCTGTTCACCATCAACATTGCGTGCAGCAGCAACCACAGCCTCCCAGACACTGTTCAGAGAGGTGTACCGTTTCCCCTCCTTGTAAATCTCACATTTGATGATGGACCACAGGTTCTCAATGGGGTTCAGATCAGGTGAACGAGGAGGCCATGTCATTAGTTTTTCTTCTTTGATACCCTTTCTTGCCAGCCACGCTGTGGAGTACTTGGACGCGTGTGATGGAGCATTGTCCTGCATGAAAATCATGTTTTTCTTGAAGGATGCAGACTTCTTCCTGTACCACTGCTTGAAGAAGGTGTCTTCCAGAAACTGGCAGTAGGACTGGGAGTTGAGCTTGACTCCATCCTCAACCCGAAAAGGCCCCACAAGCTCATCTTTGATGATACCAGCCCAAACCAGTACTCCACCTCCACCTTGCTGGCGTCTGAGTCGGACTGGAGCTCTCTGCCCTTTACCAATCCAGCCACGGGCCCATCCATCTGGCCCATCAAGACTCACTCTCATTTCATCAGTCCATAAAACCTTAGAAAAACCAGTCTTGAGATGTTTCTTGGCCCAGTCTTGACGTTTCAGCTTGTGTGTCTTGTTCAGTGGTGGTCGTCTTTCAGCCTTTCTTACCTTGGCCATGTCTCTGAGTATTGCACACCTTGTGCTTTTGGGCACTCCAGTGATGTTGCAGCTCTGAAATATGGCCAAACTGGTGGCAAGTGGCATCTTGGCGGCTGCACGCTTGACTTTTCTCAGTTCATGGGCAGTTATTTTGCGCCTTGGTTTTTCCACACGCTTCTTGCGACCCTGTTGACTATTTTGAATGAAACACTTGATTGTTCGATGATCACGCTTCAGAAGCTTTGCAGTTTTGAGACTGCTGCATCCCTCTGCAAGATATCTCACTATTTTTGACTTTTCTGAGCCTGTCAAGTCCTTCTTTTGACCCATTTTGCCAAAGGAAAGGAAGTTGCCTAATAATTATGCACACCTGATATAGGGTGTTGATGTCATTAGACCACACCCCTTCTCATTACAGAGATGCACATCACCTAATATGCTTAATTGGTAGTAGGCTTTGAGCCTATACAGCTTGGAGTAAGACAACATGCATGAAGAGGATGATGTGGACAAAATACTCATTTGCCTAATAATTCTGCACTCCCTGTACAGCCTCTATGTCTTTGGACTGTGGGTGAGAACCCATGCAAACTCCACACAGAAAGACCCTGGTGGTGGTATTGAACTCAGGACCTTCTTGCTGTGAGGCAACAGTGCTAATCACCATTTATTACTGCCAGTAATGTACTTATTTATACTTTACTTTGTATTTTCTAATGTAATTTAGTTTGACAAATTTATCAAAAGATTTCCATTATGCTCAGTTTTCTACACTGAAGTATTAAATTTGTGTATTTAATTTAATTTAATTTAATTTAATAGCGCTTTTAGAGCTTCGCTTATAGCGTCGGGCTTCCATACATCACGTGCTTCGCAATGTTTTTCGATCATCTGATTGGCTGCTGCAGTCTCGGCAGTGCTTTTAATCTGTGGAACAGGGAAGTGAAAGTTAGCTGCAGTTCATTATTGATGTGTGTAATCATTACACTGACACCTCATTAGTTACATTAACTCGTGAACAGCTGGTGCTACTTTACTCTTTCTTGGTTAGCTAAACGCGGCTGTACCGACTTCCTGTTTGATTTCAACGGAAAAAAAACTGTCCCATTGAGGTGATAAATAAGAAGATGACTGAAGGTAATGGCAAGGTGGTTTACTGGATCATTGCCTCGACTTTCATAGTAAATTTAGCTCAAACTTTAGCGGCTCGGCAGCCTCACGTCGTGTTTATCCTGGCCGATGACTTCGGCTGGTACGATATCGGCTACCACGGCTCCGAGATCAGGACGCCAAACCTGGACAAGCTGTCGTCCAGAGGAGTCCGCCTGGAGAACTACTATGTGCAGCCTCTGTGCACCCCCTCCAGGAACCAGCTCATGACCGGGAGGTATCAGGTGAGAACACAGACTGGATATAAAGATAGGTTAAATACAGTCGATATTTCTTAATGACCAATAAGCCAAACAGTCCTGATCTGAACTTAATTCTTAATTTTTCTGACACAAATTACCGGTGTAAACGATCAATCATTTTAAGAGGTGTTAAGTGAATATGCTAAATAAATCAGTGAAATGGCTACAAACGCATACAGGGGAACAAAATAATGAATCTATTCCAATATTTTAGAATCGTTATTGTCACTTCATTCGACGAGTTGGAAAATATCACATTAGTTACTTGGTAGGCTTAAAAATAAATAAAAGACGGACATCTATATAGAGTCAGGTAATAAGTATTTGGACAGTGAGGCATTTTTTTATATTTTGTCCACAATTAAGCATATTTATGCAACATAATGCCATATTAGTGACGAGAGGAGCAAAAGCTTCAGGAGTGGTCAAATCAACAATCTGCTTTTCTAAAAAGACAGAATAAAGTGGCCAAGTTGGCAACACCCAAAGGTCTGAAGAGAAAAAAAAACACACACACAAAAATTACTAAAGTGGAGGATTACAGAATCTCTCCTGCTAAACTGAAGACAGGGAGACCACAACTGATGGTGGCTGCATTAAAGGCATAGCAAATGGTTGGTAACAAAGCTTCTCAAGGGAGAACAGTCATCATGGGAAGCCCCCAGCAGCCTAAGACCTATTGCACCACAGCTATAAGGGGGGGTTAAAGTCAACTCCTTTAAAGGAAGCTTTTAAGCCTAATCTTAAAGTAGAGAGGCCGTCTGTCTCCTGAATCCTAAGTGGTAACTGGTTCCACAGAAGGAGGGACTGAGGAAAAGAGTTCCCATTCTACTTTTAATTATCAGAGAAACCACAAACCAGCAGTCTGAGAGCAAAGAGCTCTATTTGGGTGATATGGTACTATAAGGTGTTTAAGATAAGATGTGGCCTGATTATTCAAGACCTGTATGTGAGCAGAAGGATTTAGAATTGAATTCTGAATTTAACAGGGAGCCAGTAAAAAATAAGCCAATGTGGGAGAAATCTGCTCTTTCTTTCTAGTCCCTGTCAGGACTCTTGCTTCATCATTTTTGGATTAACTGAAGGCTCTTCATTGAGTTTTTATGACAGCCTGATTATAACGAATTATAATAGTTCACCCAAGAAGTAACACATTCACGAACTAGTGTCTTCAGCATCACTCTTAGATGGATGTATTTACGTGCATGAAAGCTGGTGCAACAACGGGACAATTATAAACAGTCACTGCTCCCCGAACCTTGAGTACATGTCGGTAAGATGCCGGCCTTTCTTTCTACCGAGAGAGCTAACAGTAGTGATCATCACGGCTGTGTACATTCCACCCGATGCCAACGTAAACACGGCGCTCTCTATCCTGCTGAACACCATTAACGAACAGCAGCGGGCCCACCCGGACGGTGTTCACATAATTGCAGGTGACTTTAATAAGGCCAACATAAAGACTGTACTCCCAAAGTTCTGTACTGCAAATGTGACAGTGGACAAAAGCATTCGGGTTTTCCCAAATCAAAAACCCTGGATGACCAGCGAGGTCCGCTCACTCCTCAAAGCCCGTGATGCCGCCTTCAGGTCAGGTGACAGAGCGCTGTACAGGGCTGCTCGAGTTGACCTGAAAAGGGGGATTAAAAAAAGCCAAGTCAGACCATAAAAGGAACATCGAGTCCCACCTGTCCAGCAACAACACACGAGAGGTGTGGCAGGGAATGCAAGACATCATCAACCACAGAGGCAGTACTGCGAAAACATGTCTGTGAAGGTTCTCAGTCATCCAGGTCATCGTAGTCAAAGGAGCTTGCAAAGAAAAGCGTCTGGACTTCTTTAAGTTGCTTGAAGACGTTTCACCTCTCATCCGAGAAGCTTCTTCAGTTCTAAGGTCAAATGGTGGAGAGTCCCAGATATAAACCTAGTGGGAGTGACCCCCCACAGAGGGACAAAAGGACCTCCTGATGATCCTCTAATCACCTGAGCCAAGGTGGGAAACTGGGCGTGGGTCCCAATCAGCCAGAGTTTCGGGTGTGTTCATTGTGAAACCTGGCCCCACCTTATCATGCGAATTCCTGAGGTCAGATGGCCCAGGATGTGAGTGGGCGTTAAGGCGTCTGGGAAGGGATCTCAAAACTGGATTATGGCAGAGAGTTGGTGTCGTAAACCCCCGCCTCTGTTCAAAGATGGTCACTCACAGTGGACATAGATGGCTTCTTTCACTCCTCTTTCAAACCATCTGTCCTCTCTGTCCAAAATGTGAACATAGGACACTCTTTCGAGGATGCCATTATCCTTAAGATGCAGATGGACTGCTGAGTCTTGTCCTGTGGAGGTGGCTCTTCTGTGTTGTGCCATGCGTTTGTGAAGTGGCTGTTTGGTCTCTCCAATGTAGAGGTCTGAGCATTCCTCGCTGCACTGTACAGCGTACACCACATTGTTAAGTTTGTGTTTTGGCGTTTTGTCTTTCGGGTGAACCAGTTTCTGTCTGAGCGTGTTGCTGGGTCTGAAATACACTGGGATGTCATGCTTGGAGAAAACTCTCCTGAGTTTCTCTGATACACCGGCTACATAGGGGATGACAATGTTGTTGCGTCTGTCCTTCTTATCCTCCCTCCCACTGAAGAAGCTTCTCGGATGAGAGGTGAAACGTCTTCAAGCAACTTAAAGAAATCCAGACGCTTTTCTTTGCAAGCTCCTTTGACTACTGCGAAAACAGAAAACCCGAGTGGGCAGCTGGCAGAGGAAATAAACAGCTTCTTCGCCCACTTTGAAACACCACAACAGCAACACTCATCTGCTTCAGCCCTGCTCCCATCCTCATCCTCACCTGGTTCCTGCACCGCTCCACTCACTGTAACAGAGCACGATGTCAGACGTGTGCTCCTAGCAGTGAACCACAGGAAGGCGGCCGGTCCAGATCGAGTACCTGGCAAGGTACTAAGAGCATGCGCACACCAGCTCACCCTCATCTTCACCAGACTCTTCAACCTCTCACTGGATCAGGCAGCCATCCCATCCTGTCTAAAATCGGCCACAATCATCCCAGTGCCGAAGAAGTCTCCCATCTCCAGCCTGAATGATTACCGCCCTGTGGCCCTCACACCGGTAATCATGAAATGCTTTGAGAGACTAGTCCTTCAGCACATCAAGGATTACCTCCCCCCCAGAATTCGACCCCCACCAGTTTGCATACCGTGCAAACAGATCCACAGAAGACGCCATCGCCACAGCCCTCCACGCTGTGCTGAGTCACCTAGAGCAGCGGCAAAGCTACGTCCGAATGCTCTTTGTGGACTACAGCTCAGCCTTTAATACAATCATCCCGGACATCCTCATCACCAAACTGGTCACTCTTGGCCTCCCTCCTCTCACGTGTGCCTGGATAAAGGATTTCCTCACAAACCGGCCCCAGACTGTAAGACTCGGCCCTCATCTCTCCTCCACTCGCACACTGAGCACCGGCTCCCCACAGGGCTGTGTGCTGAGCCCCCTCCTCTATTCTCTCTACACCCACGACTGCAGTTCGACCCACAACAGCACTCTCATCAAGTTTGCTGATGACACCACGGTAGTTGGACTCATCTCGAAGGGAGACGAGGCAGAGTACAGAGAGGAAGTCCTGAAGCTGGCAGCATGGTGTTCAGAAAACAATCTGGCACTGAACACTAAGAAAACCAAAGAGCTCATTGTTGACTTCAGGAGACACAGCACCGACTTGGCCCCCCCTCTACATCAACGGGGAGTGTGTGGAGAGGGTCCACACTTTCCGGTTCCTTGGTGTCCTCATCTTTGCTGACATCTCCTGGACAGGAAACATCTCAGCGGTCATCAAGAAGGCCCAACAGCGGCTGCACTTCCTGAGAGTCCTCAGGAAGTACAAGCTGAACTCCAACCTGCTGCTGACCTTCTACCGCTCGTCCATTGAGAGCCTGCTAACCTACTGCATCACGGTATGGTACGGCAGCTGCACCAAAGCAGATAGAGTGAGGCTTCAGAGTGTGGTCAAGACAGCACAAAAGATCATCGGCTGCCCTCTCCCCTCCCTGATGGACATTTATTCCTCCCGCTGCCTCAGCAGAGCAGCAAACATTATCAAGGACAGCTCCCACCCTGGCTTCAACATGTTCAGCCTGCTTCCCTCAGGGAAGTGCTATAGGTGCATCAACTATGTCCATATGTACATAGCGCTGCAGAACTGTACCCCCCCCCCCCCCCCCCCCCCCCCCAGCATGTTTACACTGAGTAGGAGATGCTCTGTATCTCATTGCCTTTATTGTCACTATACAGTTGTACATTCTATTCTGTTTTAATTTTAGAGAATATTGCGCAACTTAAAGAAAGTAGTCCTACATATTTTTTCAATATGGACATTGGAGGACAAATCCTGATCAAAATCACTCCAGGATTCCTCACAGTGTTACTGGAGGCCAAGGTAATGCCGTCCAGAGTAAGTATCTGGTTAGATAACATGTCTCTAAGATTTTTAGAGTTTTATCTGCAGCAGGAAATTAGAGTTGATCCAGGTCTTTATGTCTTTACCACATACTGCAGTTTACGTCATTGTTGTGTCATCTTCACGGATCGATAACAGGATATTTAATGAACAGATGATCAATTCTGTGGACAGAATCGAGATCAGGATGTGGGAGCCAGAATTCTGGCTAGGTTGTAGGTCACTCAGTGAAATGCAACTCAATTTACATATTTAAGTAATGTGTGTTGGGTTTTTTTTTTTTTTTTTTTTTTTTTTTTCTGGATTTTTGGTTGATACCGTTTCTCTCTAAATTGAAACTACCATAATAATTAGAAACTTGTGATTTATTTGTAAGTGAGCAAACTTACAAATTCAGCAGGGGATGAGATAATTATTTCCCCCACTGTAAACTTTAATGCAACCAGATGTGGGGTGTTTTTTTTTGTTTTTTTTGTTTTTTTTGTTTTTTTTTGTTTTTAACCGCAGGAGTCATTCCCTGCTGGCCTTCATAAAGGCGTAAGCTGCACATCCACCCACAGCAAAAGTGGAAAGATCACCAAAGAATTTGCATCAGTAGTATGAAGAGTCACTGATGGAGGTCATTGTGATTCCAGCTAGCTAGCGAGCTAACACTCTTATGTCCGATGTTAACGTCACATGTTTCGTGGCATTATTTGGTGTTTATGCATGTTAAATTGTCTTTCCTGTAAGGAACAATCCCCGTTATTATAACCAACACTTCTAAACAATAGTTAGATTTTCTTTCTTTTTTTCTTTTTTTTTTTTTCTTGTGAAATTTGGTTAAGCCAATCACAGAGGACCCTTCCCTGCACGATGAGAACAGTCTTCCTACAGGCTCTACTTTGGATTTGTAAACTTTATTTTAATGGAGTCTTTCTAGGGAATTACTTATTATTATTATTATTATTATTATAATAATAGATGTTGATGGAAAGGAGAACAAGACAAAGTCAGGACATTTATTTTGAAACTTCTGTTTGAGTCATCGCCACCACAAAGGCTGTTGTTTTCCTCTTTTCTGTTTTTTAACGATTTTGTTCCCTTTTTACTAAATTGCAAATTTCTTCTTAACCGTTTGTGTTTGTCTTTAAACTTCAGATCCACACCGGTATGCAGCACCAGATCATCTGGCCCTGCCAGCCTTACTGCGTTCCTCTGGATGAGAAACTGCTGCCTCAGCTCATGAAGGAGGCGGGGTATGCCACACACATGGTCGGCAAGTGGCACCTGGGCATGTACATGAAGGACTGCCTGCCCACACGCCGTGGCTTTGACACGTACCTTGGTTTGTATAATGTGGAAGAAACACTTCACAGAGCACATTTTGCATGAATGCTACTCAGTAACAGCTCATGTGTTTATCTTTGTGTAAAATCATGCACATAGTAAGTGACGATTGCCTTAGTTACACGTCACCTTCATGATACATTTGAATCTTTTGCATTTGAACTAAAAATATTAGCTCGTGTATTAAAAGCGAAGTTACCCAACAGTTAATGCAAGGTTTTTGTTCACCCCAATCATTAATGCTGACACCTTAGATGCTAAGGCCACATGCTAAAAACTGAAGAGGGCTTAGATGAAGATGTTTGACTTCACTGAAGAGGACACTGTTAAGTGAATAAATCCAGTTCTAAACATGCAGAGGACAAAAGCACCGTTTGGACTAGAGCATAGCGCCTTAAGGGAGGACTGTTCTTGCGAAGGTTTAGCCATCTTGTTTTTTGAACAATTTTGTTGACAAATCAACACGTATACCTCTGCTGAGGAAACTTTCCTAACCGCTTGCTGCATTGCTCGCTGTGTGTCATGCCAAAGTCTGCAATTTCTTCACATGTGAAATGAGCTCCTCAGTAGCTGACCACAACTACAGCATTTTTATTGTAGCCTTTGTTTATCCCAGTAAGAGTCAAATTGAGAATTTAAGTCTTCTTGTTTTTTAAAGAGTGACATAAATTAAAAAAAACTGCGACTATTAAAAATGCTTCCCTATACTACTGGTCCAGAGGTCGAACAGTATTATAGACATTTTGCATTATTTTTAAATAACATTATGTATTTAATGATTTTTGTTTTTAATTTTTGAGCACATACAGTACTTTCCCATCTATATTTAAAGCCTAACAAAACTAGTGTCATTATTTATCTGGCATCTTGATCGTAGTCTCATAGATCACGTCCGTCTGTTCTCAAACTACCCAATATACACACACGTCTGAATGACACGTGCTATATAAACTGCCAGTACCAGAATTCTCATTATCTATGTGGTTTTTGGGAATCATTTCTGTCACATTCAGATCTTTACGAATGATAAAAATTCTGTGTCGTAGCAGACCTCAAAACAAACTGCGACATTACGTGTAAATTTTGCTAATAGTGTCTGTAATGGACAGTGAATATGTAGCTTACAGAGAAGAATAATAAATATGTAATAAATATTTAATATTCTTTGGTTTTTTGCCATCTCACTATATAAAGTGATATAATGAACATATAAAGAATAACAGGATAAATTACCATGCATGACTGTGCTTTCAATGTTTTTAAAGCTGTTTTTAATGTATTGATTACCCGCTGTGTGCCACAGGTTACCTGACAGGTGGTGAGGATTACTTCACTCACTTCCGCTGTTATCAAAGCCGCTCGCTGAACCTGAGCCGCTGTGCGTTGGACCTTAGAGATGGGGAAGACGTCGCCACAGGATACGAAGGGGTCTATTCCACTGAGCTGCTGAGCCAGAGGGCCATCAGCATCATTGAGAGACACAACTCTCAAAAGGTGACACACAACATCTCATCACATACATTAACTGTGAAACTGCTGGCCTAACCAATTCGTAGAGTTAACCTTAGTTATCTTAATCATAATCCTAGATTTAACATGTATAGAAGGTTATCAGCTCAGACATCGGGGGGCATTTAACGTCTGTAATGACAACAGTGTGAATGTTCTGTCCCCGTTTCCCTCTATCTTTCAGCCACTCTTCATGTATGTGGCGCTGCAGGCGGTCCATGCACCCCTGCAGGTGCCAGAGCGCTACGTGACTCCCTACAGTTTTATCACAGACACCAATCGCAGGCTCTATGCCGGCATGGTGTCAGCTATGGATGAGGCGGTGGGCAACATCACCCTGGCTTTACAGAAAGTGGGACTCTGGAACAACACGGTCCTTGTGTTCTCAACTGGTATGAGTTTAATTATTAGTTGTTGTTGTTGTTGTTGTTTTTGGTTTTTTAAACTGAGATGCTAGATAAACCACTATTTGTTCTACAGTTGATGTTGTTTTTATTTATTTATTTATTTAGAAATAATGCATTATATAGCTGAGCACTAATTAGAGCTGTGTCTCAGTGCCGTCTATCTCTTCATGTAATCCCAAAATTGACTCCATGATGTTGAAATCAGTCTCCACGAGCTGAAAGAGATCTCAAATGTCCCAGATTTATTTATTTTAAGTTATCTTGGCTGACAGCTGTATTTCTGCGGATGCCCACTAGAGGGCGGTGTTTTGCCATGTTTGTTCAAACGTCACTGCCGGCTGATAGAAGTAAGGAAAACTTTTCTTAGCTCATGTCTTCGTGTAGAGCTCTACAGGCAACTCGCCGAGAAAAAGACAAAGGAAAAACATCTAATAAACCTTTGATGAAGAACGTAATGTGGCCAAGACGGGCCATAAACCACATCATTTAAACCTGTGCCTGCTCGCAGGTTTCCACACGTGGAACATCCTAATGATTTGCATCTGAAGTAGGTAACTACGTTTGAGGGTTATTTTTAGGGGGTTTAGTGTTTTTAAAGGGTAATTAGAAGACAGGAACAATGCTGTGAAAGTAAAGTGTGAGCGTTTTTATGCCTGTGGTGGGCTACGGTAGGTGGCCTGTTTCATTGTTCCTTTACACATTTGGCTCGCTGTGATTCTGAGGATTGAGCCAACCATATGCTGGGCAGACACTGACTCTGCTGAGCTGAAGCAGTGGAAAAACTCAGAGTACTTCCTGCTTCTGTGTAAATGTGGTGCAGAGCTTATGTAATCTGTGATTTGACCAGATAAATGTTTAACTATAACTTACTGAAAGAAGGCTTATCAGTTGTTTGGTTAGTCACATTTCCAGCTCACACTTTGAATCCATCCTGGTCAAGCTGTTATCACTGACTAAGCTTAACAGGACAGAATTGGCAGAATTTGGTTTGGTTGGACTTTGAGTTTCCTTTATGATGACATTTTCTGTAAACTGACAGCGTCACTGGGAATTTACTGTAAGCAAATGAGCAACGAGGATGAAGGGACCTTTTGGGGGAGCTGGGAAAGACAGAGTTGGCCTGTAGAGAGGCGAAGCAGCTTGAAAAGACATTAAGAAGCAGACGGTCTCTTCCAAAAACCGTTCGGGAATCGACACAGACTACTTCCTGGACTTGGATGACACTTTGCCTGTGAAAGGGGAGCCTTGCCTGGATGTGACTGGTCAAGCGTATTTATACTGGATCGGCTTATTGGGATGATGACAGTCTAACCGCCTGTGTGTGCACTTGTGTAATGGTTGGATATTTTATAGGTGTATTTGTCAGACAGTGAGACAACATCGGCGTGTTGTTTTAATGTCTCAGCTGATCACTTGTTTTCAGCAATAGCAGCCCTGGGGAGTGCACTGACAGCTGCTTCATTGGTTGTTCAAACTGAAATCCTTCATCGCTTGGATGGATTGCTATTGAATTTTTACAGTCATATTACAGAGTACATGAATCCCTAATGACTTTAATGATGCTTTGACTTTAGCTCAGCACCACATGAAGTTTCCCAATAATTGCTGATCATTGGACTTTATGCAGTTTTATTAAAAAACAAAACAAAATTCATAGATTTGCAGTGAAATCTATAGAAGATTGTTCTTCACATGACTGTATGTCACACATCTGAAATTGACAACAACAAAATAAAACCCTGTGTAGCCCCCATAGCAAATTGGCACATTACATTGTGTCAGCTGTGAAACTTTGTAATGTTGCAGCTTGTTGATGCTGTTCATTTGCTATAAGGTTAAAGGCTACAGTTGCTGCTATAGTCACAGTTGACCTTATTGGCATACAGTGATCAGTGATTCAGCTCACTTGAATTAGGTAACATAAAGTGGAAGGATATCAGCTGACTGGATAAAATGTTATCAGGTGATAGGAGTTTCCTGTTGCTTTTTTGCCTTAAAAAAAAAAAGAAGAAGAAAGAAAACAACTTTATGCATTTGCTTAAAGAGTATTTGACTCATCAAAACCTGAGCACATATCGCTTAGATGGGTTTTCCACCTTTAAATTCATTTTCATGGTTTCCCACATGTCTGCTGGAAATATAAAATGTTTGGCTGATGTACAATCAACATTCAGAAACCGAATTTCCACAGAGTGACATTGGAACCTGAACATATATGAAATCCAGACTCTGGGAAATTTTGAACATTGTTTCAGTATCTACAAATGATCTTCATACCTTTTGCCCCTGTGGTTGTTTCAGATAATGGAGGTCAAACGCTGTCTGGTGGCAGCAACTGGCCTCTGCGAGGGAGAAAGTGGTCACTATGGGAAGGAGGAGTCCGAGGCGTTGGATTTGTTGCCAGCCCGTTACTGAAACAGCCGGGTACCGTGAACCGTGAGCTCATCCACATCTCCGACTGGCTGCCTACACTTGTCGGCCTGGCAGGAGGAAACACCACAGGCACGAAGCCGCTGGACGGCTTCGATGTGTGGAACGCGATCAGGTGAGCTGGGCCGTTTTTTTTTTTTACTGTCAAGATCTGTCACAGGACTTGAGGGGGAAGTTGGCTGTAGCCTGGAGGGTTTTTGTGAGTGATACCAGCTCTTAAGTTTGACAGCTTGCCCTCTCTTGGTGCCCCTTTCAGACCCTCCCCCACCCCCGCCCCATGCTCGCACTCTCCAGCTACCTCTGTCTTCTTCTCGTAGGAGCCCCTGCTTCTTCAATAAGCCCTTTGTTGCTGTGGCATTGAGAGCTCAAAGAGAAGGAAATTGCATCAGTCATTCTCACACAAATCTGTAGTCCATCCATCCCTCTGTTCTGCCCCCCCCAGCTTCGCTTCAGACTAAAAATTAAGCTGTCCTCCTGTTAGATCAGCTAATTTGTTTTGCTGCAAATCCTTTTATGTCAGGACATGCCTGAGATGATGCAATTTTGTTAAATGTAATATATTCAATTAAACGTCTGGATGACCTCTTGTGTTTTGGAGAACTTTGCAAAGAAGCTATTAGTAAATCGATAAGTCACACGGAGCAGCTTGCAGACCACAGATGTGCTTTCCATGTGAGGCGAGCTGTCACTGTGTCCCATTTGACTGACGCATTATATTTGTAAACTAAATGCGGACACAGTGAAAGAGGTGAAATTGAGGGCTACAGCAGAGCCCCGGCAGAAAATCGAGGCTTAGCCAGGACCGCAAACTACTACTCGCAGCCTCCACTTGACTCGATTGGCCGTTGCGTGTCAGCTGACCACCAGCTGCTGGCACGGCCGTGTGAGCAGCACTACAGAGCACAAAACGCTGCTTTCATTGTGTTTTAATTGGACGTCCCAGTTGCAGAAAACAGCAGCCCCGACAGCACGGCCTGGGAAGGGTAAACCAAACGAAGGCCCAGAACAGGGAAGCACCCAGTGAGAGAGTGAGACTTATTTCAGTTGTGTTATCAGTCAGTGTGGTCAGAGAAAGTGGTGCGTTTTCTCTGTGGTGGAGTGCGGTCAGCGCATATGACCGCCTGGTGAGCAACAGCCAGCTGCTTCAGATTTACAGATCCCGGTGGGTTTCACAGCACATGAGTCAGCGTGGTGTGTTGGTTGTGTGTTCTCTTATTGAAGTGCAACACTGCTTTTATCTTACAGCAAAGGGTTTGCCTCACCCAGACTGGAGCTGCTGCACAACATCGACCCTCTGTATTATGACATTGCTCCATGTAAGTTCACATTTCTTTTTTCCACTTTAACATTATTGGAAATCTTTTTTTCAGTATGTCTGAAAATTTTCTCAATTAATTCAAACTGCTGATTTCACAGAATGTCCATTGTTAAAGTCAATTACGCCTTTCCCTAAAGGTTGAGTGAGTATTTTTTTTTTAAGGTTATTTAATAGAAAATAGAAAATTATACTGGAAATATGGATTGATTTGTGTGTAATAATGTCTTCAACCATCTGATACATTGTCATGAACTTAGAAGGAATCCATTGAAAATACATGAGTGGGCATTGCTTTGGGGAAGCTGCTAAACAGCTACATGTATGATGTCATAAATATCAGATAGCCCTGATATGATCAACTTGGAAACACTGTTTCGACTGTGAGCACAGAAGCTCCACCTACCTGTTGTTTATTAAAGCTTTTGTTTATGAGGGTGCAGCTAATCACAATAGTGCTGGTTTAAAGGACTGGTGGGATGACCCCACTGGTGGGAAATGACCCCAAGAAGAAAATCTTCAGTGAAGCTAAATTGAATGTATATGATTCATTAAAAAAAAAAAATAGAAAGTATAAACTGACCATCACTGCTTATTCAGTTCGGTGTCTCCAGGTAGGTGGAGTCTATCCCAGCTGTCATAGCGTGAGGTCAGGGTACACCCTGGACTGGTCGCCAGTCCATCAAAGGGCTAACACATCGTATAATTGTGTCTTTGGGCTGTGGGAGAGAATACCCTGAGACAGGCAAGCCCCGCAGAGAAAGGTCCCAGCTGACCAGTGGATGTGACTATTTTGAGCTTTTAATTATTCAAAACTATTTTGGTAGAGCTAATGAAAAAAGATACAGATCTAGAAATGAGTTTCCAAAGATCCATGTAACTCTTTATAATACAATAATTATGTTAAATTATTTTCTTTTCTGCACAGTGCAGATAATTAAAACATTATGCAGATTAGTTACATTCACTTGCATTTAAAAAAAAAAAAAAAATAGTAATTAAGAGAAGTGATGGGCCCTGTGACGAACTGGTGACAGGTCTGGTGCTACCCAACCTCTTGCCCTATAACAGCTAGAGTATAGGTTGCTCGCCAGCGACCCTGAATTGAATAAGCAGTAAAGAACGATGGAGGGCTGACCTGTTATTGCAATAAATGTGACAGGTAATCATGATATGGATTTTAGCTGTTCTTAAGCGGCGCTGCTGTAAATCAGTCTGCTCGTCCTGTGCAGGGTCATGGGTATCTGGAGTGTACTCACATTGGGTCAAAGGTGGACTGCAGGCTGCCTGGCAGATCATCTGTTTATCACACACTGCAGGCAGTTTAGTGTCACGGCTAAGCCTAACCTGCATGCTTGTGTACTGAGGATGAAACTCACACAGGCAAGCTTAAACACTCTTAGTCATAATTCACATGCCAGTGAAGGTTTAAGATGATGAAAACCTCATGCACTGACCTCCTCCTCCTCTGTGTGCTTGCAGTGTAGGATATGTTCTCCTTTTCTTACTAACAATGTAATTCTGCTGTGTTTTCTCATTAAGCCTGTATGAAAGGATCATTGTTTGAGCTTAGACCTTAGAATAGAGTCTTATATAACATTTGAATAAAGCAAAAAGAGTGTTTGAAATTGTTAGGTTTGTAAAGAGTGTTTGGAATCTTAGTTAAAATGAGCTGAATCCAGAGAATTTTATCAGATTTTTTTTCCCCTCACTGTTTCGTATATAACAGATATTTTGTTTTCTTCTGAGGAATGCTGATAACACGGGGGTGAAACTCTAATCATTCACTGTTGACACTGTAATCAGTCGCCAGGGAGGAAATCTGAGAAAGCTGATGTTAGAGGGCAGGGCGGGTGTTCGCTCTTTAACCTCTGATTGTAGGGAGGTTTTACAGGAAATCTGCTATGGGACTGCTTTTTTTGGACTCATCCTTGTCTAAACCACTTAATATTTAGTGGACCAAACCGCTTCCATCTCTGGGGAGGTAGCAGGGCAGTTATCTGGGGCCGTGCTTTCTGACTTTTGGGGCGGATACTACACCTCAGTTACACATTTAAAAATAGTAAAGGTCCAAGGGGACTGAAATGGTAAAAAAAAAAAAAATCCTGCTTATATAGCACCTTTTTAACCTTGGTGGTTTTTCCAAAATGCTCTAAAGTGTTTCTCCTACAGCATTTTTAAAGCAGCAGAGACCTACAAGATGCCGTCCTGCCATAGGGAGCTACTTTTGGTTTAGTTTCTTGCCCAAGGACACGCAGACGTGTGGAGGAACTGCAACCTGAGCCACCAACCTTGCTATTAGTGGACAGCACACTCTACCAACTGAGCCTTGGTTGCTCTCTGTTTCTTTTTTTTGCAAACTTTTTTGGGACTGAAAAGCTTCACAGATGTATCAGACAGATATTAATATGTTGATCAAACATATGTGAAACAAACAGTAGTCTTATGTATTAGGGGCTTTTCAAAATATTATCTGGATTTCTTTGAACAGCAGTCCTTTAGAGTTTGTACAAGTCACGCTCCTTCCCGAGTCCATATTCAACAATGAACGTCAGCCTGCTTTAATATGAGATTTTCAGTGTTCGACGTCAATCCGTATTTCAAGTCAGCTAAGCACTGCACAGATCTGGGCTTAATTTCAGGTTTAAGGGCAACCTTTGGTGTTCACTGGTGGGATCATGTTCACTTATCTACATTAGCGACTCTCTAGTGGGTGGGTTGGACCAGGCCTCAATGCTCACCAGTGAGTCCCTGTTTGTTCCGTTCTCTGTCAAGATGATGCAAGTGCGGAAATAATGTTGAGTTACGGGCCCCGGGGAGGCCAATCCATGATGTGTGTGTGTGTGCATGTGTATTTCCAGGTATGCTTTTACTGTATTGCCAGTTTATCTGCTATCAATGTCACGCTGAAAAGAAGCCATTGTGAATCAGGTACTTTGGAGATGGTATTGCACAATGGATGAAAATCTGACGGTACTTTTCTTCGTTCGAAAGTCCTTCATTTTTCTTCCTAAAAACCACTGAATGAAATGCAGCCCAAAACCATGAAAGAGCCTCAACCATGTGTTACAGATGAGCATATAAACTCACGGGCCTCTACTGTCGACGTCTACTGACTGAAATTAGAATTCATGATCCCATAAGACCCGTTGGCACTGATTTTCAGTCCACTTCTTGTGTGTTTGGCATCCCCAGTCTTCTCTCTCTGCTTGCCTTCCTTAAGAATGGCTTTTTGACAACCATCTTTCCATAGAGACCATTTCTGATAAGGCTTCAGTGAACAGTAGATGGGTGAATTGATGACAGATGCTTTGCTCTGGCCCTGTGTTAGGTATCTGTGTTGTTTTTTTTTTTTCTTGTTTCTTAAAACTGTGTACAGCAGATGAACAATATCTGAAAGTCATGTCCATAAAGCCTGATTCTTATAATTTTGTCCTACTTGTCTTTTCCTCAAATTGTTTTAAAGGAACACTGCACACCATGGCAGGTTTGGCAGGTTTTTGTCAGTTAATGCCTGTCAAACTGTTTGATCTTTGGCATTTTTCTTAGATTCAACTTAAGTAGTGAAAGCAAACTGTTTTTGTGACAGGCTGACAGTAACACAGTGCTGAAAGAGCCAATTAAAAATTGGTTCTTTGCTAAGTTGTCTGTTGCATGTTCATACAATACTGATTTATTCCTCGAGTTAGATGTCTTTTTCATCCTTGACTGATAGGTCGGTGTTAGGTATGCAGGTTAGGCTTAGACGTGACACTAAACCGCCTGCAGTGTGTTTCTAAAATGGCAGTGTACAGGATTAGACTGAAAATGAGTTAAAAAGCAGACCGTGTCCCAAGAAAACATCTAAGAGTTTGGAGAACTTTTGCTCAAGATAACTATCAAGGACAAAATTAGGTCCTTGGAAGCCAGATATAAAGAAATAAAGGATGGCTCAGGACTTTTACAAAGTACAGTATGTTCTGTCTTTAATGATGTGTAGTAGACATCAAAAATGAGGAACAAAACAATATTAGCATCCATCAGCAGTTCTTTAGGGGCAACCGTGGGCTCAGATTAACTGGTTGCTGATGTCTTTGGTGGGCTGTTTATTGCTGAGCAGGGAGTATACTTTGAGTTTATCAGGGCCTCTTGTACTGAACTAGAGTAACAAAAGTTTAAAGTTGCTGATTGTCAAACCAAAACAAGCTTAAAGACACAAAAACAATCATTGAAAAAATGTAATGTGAAAGCTGTAATAGTTGGTTGCACCAAGCTGAGAGGAAGAAAACCAAATACAAATATTGGTAAATGAAGCTTTAACTTAATAAAATCCCTCATTCGCAAACCTGTTTAAACGAATAATTCCAGAAAATCCAAACAGTGATTTATTGTCTGTTTTGAAACAGGCTGTTTGTACAGCTTCAGCCAGTGTTGCTCAAATTACCCTCAAAGTTTACTGGTGGTCATTAACATTTAAATCATTGGCTTGATAAGGAAAGCACTGCTTTACAAGCTTTCAACCTCATGTTTTATGTTTGAAAGTTTATTGTCGGCCACCGCTTTGACACCCACCCTCCCTTCCAGGCTGAAATTCTTCTCTTTTTTCCCCTTTTTCTTCTTTCCTATTATAACCCAGCCCCTCTTTGAGACCTCCCTCTCCTTTTCCTTCTCCTCTTCATGCTTTTTTTTTTTTTTTTTTTTTTTTTTTTTTCACTCCTTTCAAGTCTCTTTTTCAAAATCTTCTTTGCTGTCGCTTTGTGAGTAAAAGGATTGTGGCTAAATGGGCCACAGAGGGGTTCCTGAACTTCTCACTTGCTGAGAGAACGATTCCTGGACTTCACCCAAGCCTTAAATCACTCCTCAGCTCTCCCTCTAGAAACTTCTCTTGCTCACTCGGGGTCTCTTCCCACTGTTCCTCCCTCCCTCCCTTCCTCCTGTTTGTATGTCATCCTGCTGTGGATCCAGATGAGTGCAGCCTCCTTTGTCCTGCAAAGAATGAATGTAAGAAATGGACATGTGTACACTGCGGGCAATCTGTTGGGGTTTGAGGTCCAGTCCCTTTTTAAGAATAGAAGAAGAAGCTCGTGCGCAGCATAATTAATCAAGCCTGTCAATCATTAATCACCTGCTTACATAACTGTGTTCACACCTGAATCTGAACACCCCATTCTTACGCAACCATGTGAGCGATGCTGATCTGAAATGAGCTGAGCAGCTTAGCTCTGCATTTGGAAGTGTTTGAGATACCCACACGTCATTCGCACAACGATCAGCAAAGAATTCATTGTCGAAGCTTTTATCATGTGGTCGCAAAAAAGCTGAGATCGGAAGTGTTTTAATTCCCTCACTCATGTTGCTGCGGCAGGATCGGCTCTATTAAACAAGCCCCGATGGGGAACTTTGGCTTTGTGTGGGTGCGGATTTCTCTTTATGTGAAGAATGTTGAGGACATGCTTGTTTTTGACAGCGTTAGGAGGCTGAAATGACTTGCTTGTACTTGACTGTCTAACCAGGACCATATTGTTGGGGTCAACAGCGGTATGAACCTGAGAAGGCCAGATCTCCTGTGTTTGAAGGTGCGGAGATGTGTACTCACTCCTGGGAGACATTTTCCATAAGGGTTAGAAATACACAGTGTTGGGCAAGTTACTTTGAAAGGGTAATTGATTATAGTTACTAGTTATTACTTCAAAAAAAGTAACTGAGTTACAAGATTCTAAAAGTAATTAATTACTTGAAAAGTAACTATTGCGTTACTTTTAAAAAAAAAAAAATGTTTACCCCTCTGGGCTCCAGGGTATAATTGGCTATTTTTGACTACTTTTGATGTGTCCTCTACATTTCACCTTTAAAAACTATTTACTTTGTCTTGTTTGGTATCATTGTTTTCAGCACAACCTCACGTGCCTGAATTTACAGTTATGTTTTCATTTTGGCATACTGTATTAACACAATTGATCTAAAATCGGACAAAAAACGTAAAATCAGAGTAGAAAAAGTTGTTTTTTAATGTAACAACCACAAACATGTTTATTGAATCATATTTCATAACTTTAAATGCAAATATAAATTGTCAATTTTAAAATCATATGCACAAGTTTTGCAAACAAAGTTATTTGCAGCCATTTACCTTTTACCCCCCTTTTTTTTTTCTCTTTTTTTTTTTTTTAAATAACCATTTCAAACTATTTACAGAACAATCAGCTGTTCTGCATTCAATAAGATGCCGCACAGATTATTTGTGCCACTACAAAAAAATAATTTCTGTCCACTATAAAGGAGAACATCACAGCCTGATACCTGGAGACAGCAGTCACCTCATTGTTCTGACACACAACACAAAACTATCCACAACACTACACACTCCAAACACGCTAAACGTCACAAATCTCTCTCATTGTTTTGCCCATTTAGCTCCAGGTGTTGTGCCAAAAAGTGATCGTCTACCAGAAAGTGATTGCCGTCCGCGGGAGCGCGCGCAGCTGTTTAAAGCTGTAGCGCCCGGATTACTTACAGCTACTTCCGTGTAACTGATATAAGGTGCAGTAAGCTGAACACAGCTTCAACCGTCTGTTTGTTGAAAAATAGTAACGCGACTGCATTTTCTTGTTAGTAACCGTAACGGCGTTGAAACGATAGGAATAGTAATTAGTTTAACCCGTTACTGAAAAAAGTAACACCATTAGTAACGCCGTTACTTGTAACGCCGTTATTCCCATCACTGGAAGTTGCAGATATTTCTACACCATCAAAAGGAAGATCAGTTATTTACTTTGGCCCTATGAAACTGATAAAAGTGTGCTCATTGGTAACTGCGACCCTTGTTTCTGTCTTTGTGTCTGCACAACTGCACTAACAGCACATTATTCATTATATTTGGCAAACATGGAGGAATGGTGCTGAGTCGACCACATTACCACCGTATCTGTCAAATTCCTCCAGGCCCAAAGTTCTGTGTGTTTGCAGAAATGTATACATTTAAAAAAACAACTTTTGTTCTCGAACAGGAGGGATTTTCGTGGGGTTTGTTTATTTAAACTGTTCTATTTCACTGCAGATTTTGCAGCACAAGAGTCTGTTATTAGTACATTTATTTTCACACCCTTCACCTGATGCCAACTGTGATTGTCAAGTATGCTGATGCCAGTCCACCTTCTCATTTGGTTTCCGATCCACAGAAGGCGCTTTGTATCCAGGGGTGGACTAATATCATCTTAATCAGCGAACTGTAGTTTTTAAGATGGATGGTTTCTTTGAATCAGCTCTGTCCTCTGTCCTCCTCTGTCTACAGGTCCTGGCAGGCAGCGCGAGTTAACTTTGGCTCAGGTGGCCAACTCCGGCTTCAATGTGTCCATTCACGCAGCCATTCGATCTTCAAAGTGGAAGCTACTGACTGGGTACCCAGGTCAGTATCTTCTGTCACTTCTAATGTCATATTTAGTCTAAGTGGGACGTAGAATATGAAACACAGTAATGCACAGGAAGACATTCATTTCTTATCTTTATTTAAAAAAAAAAGAAAGAAAAAAGAACTTAATACAATCAAACACTCCATCCCAAGTAAAAGTCCAACGTCATAAAGTAGCAATACATGAAGTAAAGTTTGGTAGTAGCAAATATTTGAATATATCTTATGTAAAACGGTAAAGTTGTTGTTGTCAGAGCTGACAGCATGTCCTCATTGTGCAGGAGGAAAATAGTTCTCTCTTCCTTCATTTTTGAGACCCAGAGACCATCTTTTATCTTCAGTCTGTGGTCTGGTCAATGAGCCCAAGTGCCATTAGCCGTGGCCCTGCCCACTGGGTACCACTTGGCCCATTACATTGTGATCACACTGTGGAAAATGTATATTTATATGGGGGGGGGGTAAAAATGTATTCTGGGTCTTGGAGGATTTATTTATTTAGTTATTTTTTTAAATTATTGTTCTAATACCAATACTAAGTGATCGATCTAACCAGTAAGAAGCAAGTTGCCTTATGGCTCAGTCACACTAGAGTAAAAAGATGGCAGCCTTGTTGCCACTAGGAAAAGCAGTGGTTGCCTGGTCATTTTTATTTATTTAAATTATTATTCTTTTTTTTTTTTTTTCTGTCTGATCTTAAGTGGACCGGACCAGTGAAACTCCCCTTTCTGTCAGTAAAGAAGTTTAACTACACATTTAATCCCTGAGATATTCTAATATAAGAAAAGTGCAATTTTAGCAGTGCGTCTCAGTTTTTGCACATGATAAAATTCATCTATAATAAGTAGGGCAGGAAAAAAGAACAAACAAGCTGAACAGAAAATGCAGATGGGGTTTTCTTCCCTTCTTAACAATACTGCTAATGTCCTTTTTGTTATCCCCAGGATGTGACGTTTGGTTCCCCCGACCTGACGGCAACACCTCCGACTCAAGCTCCTCTGAGGTAGATCAGCTGAAGCCTGTCATGCTGTTTAACATTGAAAAGGATCCAGAAGAGAGAAATGAGGTGTCTGCTCAGTTCCCCAAGGTAGTCGAGCATCTCCTCTGTAGACTAGAGCACCACCAAAAAAGTGCTCAGCCCATAAACTTTCCTGACGATGACCCTAGATGTGACCCAGGCCCCACTGGAGCCTGGGGGCCCTGGGCTTAGGCGGATATTACCGATATTGTAGTGTTTTGTTTACTGTGAATTACAACAGTAGGAATTTTCCTTTGTGGGGAAAGGTGAAGTTTTACAACAATTTTTGTTTGTTTTTAAAAGAGAACAGCCAATACCAAAGAATTCAGAAAGTCATTAACAGCAGCACCTTTACTCTGCCTTACATAAATCTGGTTACAGCGGATTAGTTTAAATGAATCAACACCGCTAATTGTCCCATAAAAGCAAAGGCTGAGGAGGGTGGATGGCAGCAATCTTTCACTCCAGACACTTTAATTCATTTGGAAGCCTAATGTTTAGCCCCAACCATCCTTGCTGGAAAACTCAAAAACCAGTTTTATTTGTTATCTATCATCCACCTGGGCCTTACTCAGAGATTCTTATCTGCTCTCTCAGACGTTTTATCTTAGGCTGTATCAGGTTAGGGCTGGATCAAGTGACCCTGAATCCTCTCTTAGTTACTCTGCAACAGGTCTAGGCTGCTGGGGGCCCCTGATGGACTGAGTGTTTCTTTTTCACTCACCGTGTGTTTATAAATCACTAGTTATTATTAATCTCTGTCTATCTTCACCAGTGAATCTTCGTCAGATCACGACCGGTTGAGGTATATAAGTGCATAGTGTTGTCTCTGAGGGGAGCTACACTATACATTTGCATGTCTAGAATCTGAGCAGGAGAAACTAATTTCTTTCATATACGCATCCTCTTTGACCTTTGACCCCTAGGTGTTTGACCTTCCACTGAAAGCAGCATGCAGACTAGAGCAGGAAATGCTTCCTGCTGAGAGCAGGCGGCCGCTGTCCGAATGTGGGCCGCGACCCTTAACCTGCCCTGCATGTTGATTGACAGCTGAGCACAACAAACAACAATACTGCTGCTACAGAAAAACAGAGCCGTAGACCTATTTGTCATTAAGGAGTCAATGATGCTCGTGTTTTGTTTGTCACATTTCCCAGACTTGTCACTATAGAAACCAAAGCTGCAATGCTGTTTGCTCTCAGCTCCTTGCTCCATGTGACGTTTAACATATATCTTGCACTGTTACCCACTCAAATCTGTCCTTTAAATGTGAAGGATATGCCAATACGTTTATGCAAAGTTGTGAGGGTTTGAACTCGTGTTTCAGTTTAAATGGTTTGTTTTGAAATGTTCTTTTGTTACGCTAAAAGCAAATCAGTGGATTGATTTTTGTTTTGTAATTTAACATAAGGAAATGGATACCTTGGCTTCCTTAATTTATAATTATTAATATTTGTTCCATAAATACCAGCACCACAAAAAGTCTGTATGAAGTATATTATCTTTATTAACATGTTTCCAAATCCTGGTCGGTGTGCCTAAATATGTGACATCACTTTTTTGTAAGTAAAAAGTACTTGGAATAAAAGAGTATAGTGTTTTGAGATTAATCTTTTACTGTGTTGCACAGTATAAAGCTGATTGAGAGTAAAGTATATTTTAAAACACTGTAAATCTCTTTTCTATCTGTTTTAATACACTCAGTTTACTTCAATATCATCTCTTTAAAGCACAAAACTGATCATAATTCAAAAGTGTTACATTGACTTTCTCAGTGTCTTCACTTGTCTGTGGTCCAAAGTAAGTCCTACTTAGTTAAACTGAATTTTGATGCTTAATTGATGAGTGGCCTTTGAGATTTTTTTAGGGCAAATTTCACTAAATTATTTATTAAATAACAGTCAGCCCAGATGGCATGCCCATGTCCACTGCCAATTTCTTACTTAAATTTTTAAAACCTACTCTACATTTTTGTTTTCTAAGTTATTTATTTGGTGTCTAAGTCTGTCATGGTACCACATGCTAAAGTAAAATGGCATTTGTGGCAGTTAAATGGAGTTCAAACTGGGATTTTGGTAACAGCAAATACCATAGTACCACATGATTATTTTATGTTTCTGAGAAAGTGCTTCTTACTTTGCTGAGGCTGTAAATTTGTCAGTTTACTCTACAATCAAAACTCTGCGTTTCAGTATGATGGGATAGTCTATTTAATTAGACGTTACTAGTGTTTGCAATTCATGTAAAACCAGGGCCTGTAAGTTTCTCAGCTCGACTGCAGACCACTTTTGCACTTCTCATGCCCCGTTTGTGGTGAAGTGCCCCTCCTGACAGGCTGCTCAGTCTTCCCCTACGTGTCATTATGATCAGGGTGCCCCTGCGGTGTCACAGCTCGTCGTCTCCTCATAGTTTTCAAAGTGGTTTTGGTGTGTCTTTCGCACTTAATTCTGCACTTTGACTCAACACCGTGAGTGTCGAGCACAGTCTTCAGCTCTGATGTGCCTCCGCTGTATCAACACTGCGATTCGCTGACTCTGATGTCACCCCACGTTGTTGTTTTTTCAGCTGCAATGACAAAGCTATGTGTGGCTCCAGAGAGATGCCCCTGAAAGATATGACAGGGTAAAGATATGATATCCCAGTGTTGGGCTCAGATGTTTTTCCAGTGAGCACATGTGGGATGCATACAAAAAAGCAGGCTGCCACCCTTGATTCCTTTCTGGTATGTTCACAAGATGAGACTGAAGGTCTCACAGTTAAGTGGGACGAGAATTCCAAACAAGATTGTCTGTCTGTGCCGCCAGCCTGTGAAAACAGATTAAAATCATACTGACCAGTGCAGTCAGGAATGTGTTGAACCTTGAGCCTCGAAGAGGGGAAACCCAACGGCTTATCGCACCTAATTAAAAACGGCTATGTAGATATTTTGTACCGTATGTTGTTGAGGGTCGCAAAGGTGTTTGTGTGGGATATCGATGAAATTTTAAAAACTTTACATAAATAAAATGATCACATTACATCAGCAAACAGTGGACTTTGAAAAACATCACACTTAATGTAATTTATATACACATTAACAGCTCTGTTGGGCTTTACCTAGCATTAGCACTGGGGCGCTCTCAGCTAAATGCTAACACATTGCTTTAACAAGCTAACATTTGCTCATTAGCTTCCTGCCAATGAACTTTTGGGACCACAGTCTTGTTTTTATTTTTATTTTTTAAAGCTATCGGTTTACTTTTATTATGTGGCTTAAGATGGTTTTGTATTGTTCTGGTTTTATTGTATCTTTTCCTACCTCGGTCAACGAAATTTACTGACATTCAAAGAAAAACTTGCGCATTAACCCTCTGTAGGACCTACAGCCATTTTTCATCCACAGCGTTTTTTAATATTAGGCCATTTTCACTGTGTTGAATAGAATATAGCCAAACCTTCCAACCCTTTTTTTTTTTTTTTCTTTTTTCTTTAGAATTGCCGTCTCCGTTTATTAGATTAGCTTAAAGTGGCTAAGCTACAAACCGCCATCCACATGAGGTCCTAGAGCCATAAATCGCCCCATTGAAACCCATTATAAACGCTATTTTTCACTGCAGGATTTATACCGTTAACATCTGGGTGATGGCTTAGGTTTCGTTTTTGTTTTGAAGAAGAGGCCTTATTGTAATTTTTTTTTTTATTTGTCCACCGGGTGGCGCCCTTGCTCCACATTTGACCCGGGGCTGGAAAACAGCGGGCTGCTTAGACAGACCTGCGGGGAATGAAGCCTCATTTCCGGCGTGCAGCAGCGGCTTCGCCCGCTGATCGGGCGGGACCATTTTTTGGTCCCTAGGACCGTTAGAGGGTGCTTTTTTTTTTTTTTTTTTTTTAGACTTACCAAGGGTTAAAAGGACGCGATCTGTGAGAGATGCATCAGGTCACTGGGAGTGGTTTGACTGGAAAAAAGGGAGTGCTTATTCCAGATAAGTCTATTAGGAGAGATTACAAAGAGATGTTCCAAGGTTGTTTTTTTTTTTGTTTTGTTTTTTTGTTTTCAATACAACAGGGGTTGGTTATTTTGCAATGCCAAGGATGATACTCACAGGGGGACTGCTGGGGTCGTACGAGGGTGAACAGCCAGGTGAGTTGCTGAGGTGAGTATTTCAGAAGGAACTGGTCAGCTCGAGACAGGTAAGTAGTCCTGGTAAGAGAACTGCTCTTTAGCCACACAGGGAATACCGGGAAGCTACAACATCAGTTTGCAGGAACGCAGTTGCACAATAAATCTCAGAGACAGGCAGAGAAGCTGAGTGCTGGAGGTGGTCCTTGCATACTGGCTGCTGATGAGGCTGATTGGGTTGACAAGACTCCAACACAACCTCGGCCGAAGCACCAGAACAAAAGCAAACCAGTGCGGGACTTTCTGAATTGTTTGAAAGCACTTCATAAATAAACTTTATTACTTGCAGTACTGTGCAGTATTTCATTGGTTCAAATGGTGGCCTTTACTGCTAGAGGAGCCAAAACTTTATCAGAAACTTTCATGCAATTTGTGATATGCTAATTATTGTTTATTTTCTGTTGGATGTATTTATTTTGCAAATATGCCAGAAACATTTGTACATTTTCCCACCTTTTTCCCTATGTCCTCTCTGGAATTAGCACTTGTCGCAGTGTATGCTAAGGAAGAACACAGTAATTTGTGGGCTGCTATTTATAGAAAAAACAAAGCCTCTAAATGTAACTTCTTAATTGCTGCTTCTCATACAAGATTTTGCACTGAACAGACTGGAGACCACGTTGAGTGCGGTGCATTTTTGCACAAACTTGTAATTCACTTGTTTTGCCTCTGTTTAGCACTTTAGGCTACCCTTTCCTCTACATGGTGTTAACAACAGAACCATTCTACGATGTAAATCCTTTCTGTAATTATTCATTATTTATCTCAAGTTCTAAACTTGTGCGTTCATTGATGAAGAGTTGGATTCCTGGTACAAAGTCACTCAGATCTTAGAGAAGCTAACCTTGTAGATCAAACTAGATAAATTAAATTTACAGATTATAAGTTAAACTATTTCTACAGTGAATTTTTGCACTTTCAGTCTGGCTTTCAAACCAAAGGTCAGTCAGAGTAGCAGTGATCCCAAGAACTGAAAGGATAACATCAGGGCTGCTATCATTGTCAATAACTGCAGTTGTTTAGCCAGAAACTCCATGACCGAGTCATGGGACTTCCCTTGTGTTTCCATTTTATTCCAGTTTCATTTGACTGACCAAGAAGCACAAATAGGTGGGGCACTGAAGTCCTGGCAGCAGTTGCTCCCCTCCTAGTCACAACACTCTCAAAATAGTGCATTCACACTTGTTCACTGTTGTGCAAAGTGCACACAAACATACAAAACTGTTTGAAACTATTGTTCTTCAAATGAACTGACTGAGCAATCTTACACTAACTCAACATATAATTCTATTGACAATGAAAAGAATATAAGACTGGAGATGCGAGATGGTCCATTCACATGTCTGAAAATATTGCAAGTATGGCTCTCTGCTGTGTAGCCTTCAGACTGTTGGACCTTCAGTATGTGACCCTTCTGTATTGATTGATAATGTGTCTAAGACTCAGCTGTTAGCCTCCCAGTCAAGGTTGAGCCTCAGATTTAGAGAGAATGTGACGGGTAGCCACAGTAATACTGTGTGAATGACTTGTCGATACAAAGTGAGTGTAATAAACGGACATTTTAATTGGGAAACAGTTCACCTTTTAGAAACATAGAAATTTCACATTTATTAACCTTAACTGAGTTTTTACTTGTTTGACTTTTGCTTTTATGTTACAAGTAAAGGTCAATGGAGTTACTCAGAAAATATGGATAGAAACCATATAAACTCTGTAGCTGTAATAGTGTCCTATTTGTCTTACATAGTAAGTCATGGGAGGTCAGCTTTGGTGTTAATTTTTTTTTTTTATTAAATCCTCATGGAGGAGCAACTTGCAGTAACTGAATATGCCCTTGTTCACTTTTGACTAAAGAATATCACCCACCTGCTATATCCTTAATAGGTGTTGAGTCCTTTGTTATTGGCTATTTGTGTCACATACAAAGCAATCCCATTCTAAAAAAAAATACCCTGCTTTCCACCTTTTGATTTTAATAGGGACCATAATTTACACAATGAAGATGGTGTTGTTATGAGACTTGCAATTAGAACCATAGACTCATCTGGAAAGTGTTTCATCATAAATCCAGTGAGCTGAAGGCTTGTTTTCTCTAAAGCTTTGATTAAACTCTGTTGGGGACACAGGCATGGACAGCTTGAAAAAATTACAGCCAAGAAGCGATTGCTGCTATGCTTCTAAAAAGTCCACTGCCAGGAGCTGTTGCACAGTTGGTACATTGTAATGTAACATCTCCACAGACGAGTCTCACAGTTTTAAAAAGATTGGCAGGTAAGTCCACATGGACCCACGCTCACTGTCTGATGAGGACACTATGTCGCTGATTCCTACAGACTCACAAACACGGAAAGTATAACTGTAGACTTAGACTACTGCTGTGAATCTTTGTAGAGCCTACAGTGTAACGCACGTAGTGGCCGATGCCATCGCCAGCATTCATGCTTGTGCATGATTTCCGTTACATCCGGGGGGGGTTTTTTTTGTTGTTTTTTTTTTGTTTGTTTTTTTCTGCGGTGCTAGAAACAAATAAATTCCTGGGACTTTGTCCCTCCTGGATCCCCACTGTTTGTTGTGATCAGTTTTTCTTTTCATACGTTCCTTCCTGTCCATTCCAATAGTTTCCGAAATCTCCCTCCAGGAATTTTTTGACATATGTGAGTCTTTATATTGAGGTTATAATTATGAGCTGTTATGACATAACTAAGGCATAGGTGTAACACAAAGGGGTAAATCTCCTTTCAGACTCCATGAGTCTCCTCCTATTGGTTATTCAAGAGAATGCAGCTTTAAGGTATTCCCATATTAGCTACGTTTTTCATATACAGTTGAGGGAAGTAACTAGATGCAAAAACCTTTATGGAATAACAGATCCAAATTAAAAGAAAATATGCCAAACAGATTATCATCCTTAGAATTTAACAAACTATCATGCACATTAGTGGGGGATTAATTACAATCACACACACACACAAAGCCCGTTCAGCTATCTTAGTGAGCACCTTCACTGAAATAATGGTTTCCCTAGCCCCTCACCCTAACCATTAAAAATGAATGCCTAACCATAACCGAATTGTAACCCTGACACTAAAACCACATTTTGAGCCTCAAAAAGGCCTTCAAACTTGTGAGGACCGGCGAGTGTGTCCTCACAAGTATAGTAGGATGCAGATTTCGGTCCCCACAAAGATAGCTAGACAGGAACACACACACACACACACCCAGTTGCCCCTTTGAACAGCAGGTGGGTAGGCCTTATTAGAAATGACCATATTAGAAATATCTCCTCTGTGTGACATCATAAAGGTCCAAATTTAGAAAAGTTAAGAGTTTGCTGCCTGAGGTTTGGCCTCACAGGGATTACTGGTACATACTCTGACCTCATTATTTCAAACTTCAGCAATGTTTAATATTAGCACCCACCTCTGAAATAATCTATTTATAACAGAAAATTAAGGAAACACACATCAGGACTGCTTTAAATTACTTTAAATCATAATGGTTAGATATCTTCTTTACTCAAAAACAAGATTGTTCACTCTCAGTAAACATGAAGCAATAATTTTGACTAAAATGCAACTGAAACATATAAAACTCAAAGGTTTATGTATTCAAATACTTTATCTTTTAGGAAAATGTACTCGGTATAAACTAAATGGATACCAATCACGTACATTTCATTTGACCAAATTTCATTAAATGTAACATTTTACATTGTACATATGTAAGAAAACATGGAAAAATTTACATATAATTAAATTGGCTAAAATCAGCATTTTGGGCAGAAATGTTTTGCCTGGTGCTTACAGGCTGATATACGACCCCTGAGTGAAGAAAGTCTATTTTTTTCTGATATTAATACTTATTAATTAATACAGTGTTTTGTCCAGTTTTTCAATTAGTTGGTGAAAAAAAATGAAAATACACCAAATTCAGAAATATATTGGTGACACATTAGACTACATTTAATACAATTAAAAAATTATCATCGGTTTTCAAGAGTCCGCTGAGAGTTGCAGAGAGGCAGTAACTGGTGGGTTTGGGGCGGGCTCTAGCGGAGCAGTCACTCCCATCCATCCTAACAGCAGTCCTGTCTGGGTAGAGGGTCGGACGCAGGGAGCCATTCATTCTTCTCCGGTGAAAACGTGGAGTAGGATGAATAGTCTGTGAGGGAGAAAATCAAACTCGAATCGAAACAGATAGTCAAGGCAAAACCTGCACAAACTTCAGAGAAGGCACAAAAAGAGATCATCCCACTGTGAGGATTTCACAGCTCCAGATCCGCGCCGACTGCAGCTTTTACACGTAAGTACGTGCGCAAAGGGGGAATGTTTTAAACAGTACTGTTCTTCCCTTAACAATGGAGTGGTTATTCTTTTCTGAAACAAGCCTGAAAGTGGAGAATCTCTTCCAGACGTAAGTGACTTTCACGGGACTTTGGCTGGTTTTTGTATTTCTCTCGGAGCACTGACGGGGAAACTCGTGGCAGAAAAGCCGAGTAGTCGGTTTCTTTGCCATGTAATGAAGCGCACTGGGACCCCAAAATGATGTCACTGTGACACCAGTCTGTTGGGTTTATTTTATTAAAAGTCTCACCCGCGGATGACGCACGCGATACAATAAAATGCGTAAATTTGAGGTTTTTATTTTATTTTATTTTTTTAAGGTTAGATAAAACGATCATCAGTAGTTGTACCCATTTATGCAAATTCCAGTTTTAAAAATTAAAAATCCCTTCTTTTCTTGGTGTTTTGTTACACCTTGTTTGCAAGTTGTTAAGAACCATGAAACCTTAAAACTCGCATTTGGTCCTTAAAATGTCATGTGGTGGTGATGATGATGATGGGAAATGTCACACAGGTCTTGTTTGCTCAATAGTCACAAGTCAGTTTACTGTCAAAGAGGTCGATATGCAACAAATCACATTTGAGAATCTTTGATAACTGATTCATCTTTGTGTGATCTAGCTCTAAAGCAACACAGCATGATTTTTATTAATATTTTTTCAATGAAAACGTGCCATCAAAAGGCGTCATTAACCCCAAACACCTGATCCCTGCCCGGATTTCCTGTGTCAGTGGGCATATTGAAAGTTTAAAGTTGCTACGCTATTGAAACTCTAAGAGAAAGTCTGTCAGCGGTCTTGACAAAGTGCTACACAGATCGTTGGCTTGTGTTTCAGCAGTAAACCTGAGAACCGGTTGAAACCTCTGAACCAGAGCCTGAGAGGGACAAAGAGCAGCGACAACTGGCTTTTGAGCTCTCTGCACACAATAGATTTCAAAAATGTTGTTTTTTGCTCTAATACATAGTATTGTTGTCACTTTATAGCTGGGAAGGTCTTGTTTATATTCTGTAACTTAATGATGCTTAGTGAATGAATGACTGCAGCATTAAAGACAGCGGTTGCTTGAGGTCCACTGTCAGGGCTTGCCAGTGGTTTGAGTTTATGTGCCAGCACACGTGGTCCCTCAGGGCTCTGTGTTTGGCCCATTAAAAAAAGGAAAGAAAAGCACGAGCTTCATTCGTTACAACCCGGCAGAACTCTCCTTTTCCCCCCATTCAGGCCACAAGAAAAGCAAAATTCTACCAATTTTTTTTCTTTCCTTTGGAACAGTTCTTACTTTTTTTCCCTCTCCTTTCCTAGACTAAATGGTAAACTTTCAAAGCATGGGGAAAAAAAGACACTGCCTGCCTCCTTTCTCCCACCGATGCAGATGATGCAGTTGGCGATGCTTTTTAATGCACGATACGAAAACATAAAACAAGAGCTTTAACTGCTAAGCCATTTACGCAGACCACATCATCTGCCTTTCGTGCCTCTCTGAGCTTTGATGGTAGTGCCTTTGTCATTAATCCAGGATTCTGGCTGCAGTTTATGGGATTGGTCAGTATATTTCTCCTGGAATGAGGGCTATTTTCAGTAGAGGATTTTGATCTACATCTTCCCTGTGCATTTGGATCCTAAATAAATACTGTGAGAGTAAATGTTGCCGAGTGGTCTGCTGATAGAAATCAGACCTGGGCTCTATCAGTGTTTGCTTGAAACCAAAGCCAGGACCATAGTGTCACTATGACCAGAGTGTGAAATCCACTAATTGAACGGCTGCTCCCGTGTCAAAGGTTAAACCAGATGACTCCAGCAGGCTGGGATTAACATCTGGAATACAGTTTGTTCCAGCAGAGGCCTGCTGTGGATATCCTCCAGTGTAGATGGCCGAGATAACGAGACCGGTTTATTTGCATGGCACTTCCTCGGACTACTGTAACTGCTGCACGTGTACGTTAGATCATTCGCTCACACATCTGTTTTTCCACAATCTGTGCTCTTTTTTTTATTCCTTTTTTGTCTCCCCACCTTACCACCACCAATTGTATTCTTTTGTGTCTGCAAGTGTGGCCAGTAAAACTTTCAACAGGAGCATCCAGGAGGAAGCGCTCTATGAAACCAAACATCACAGGTTTTATTTAATATGCCTCTTGTTACCCTAAAGTTTGTTTATTTGCTTATAAAGTTGACGTAATGTGAGGAAGACAGTCTTAAAATCTTGACAAACCCAAAGTGGGTCACATTACGTTATACCGTTTCCATTCCAAGCTTCTAAAAAGAGTATTGAATTGAAAGCAGCCGTGAGTCTGACTTTTGTTGATTTTTTTCATAGTATGGCCTCGGAGACAGGCTGCTTGATCAGTGCTAGGAGAACTGTCTTTCACAGTCTGACACAAAAGCAACTGAGATGTTTTGTCATGTGATCACATATTTTCCCCCGTTCTCCATCTTAGTGCTTTCACTTTTTAATTGATTAACGAACTTCAGTACCAGCTACTTCCTAAACTACCATCATTAATGTTGTAATCTGGTCTGATACTGACGACTAAAACAGTGTTTTTGGCTAAAAGATGGCTGTAGCTTAAGTGAAGTCCTGTTTGGAAACCTTGAGATGACCGCTTTTCTCTGCCACCTTCTCGGTGAAACCTGATTTTGTGAGCAAAATGTGCTCATAGGCTAGCTTGTAAAGCTAAAGTTGTTAGCTAATAAGTTTATGCCCTGGTGGCCACTGGAAGGAATGCATATTTAAGACACTTTCTTGTTGGCTTTACTTTTCATGCTTGGAAGCCATCTTTAATGCTGTTTTCATGTGTGCACAACTTTTAGACAACCCTTATTTAACAACTAATGAACGGTGGTTCCTTGTCCTGTCTTCTGATTTGTAAACACAACTTCAGAAGGGCACTGTGGTAGTCTACAAGACTGACCTTTCCTAATGTGTCTTTAATGTTGTCAGAGCTTTTAAACCTAACTATGACTTTCCTAACTGACATTCCCAAAACTGACCAAAGTAAGAAAACAGCGAGGGAAAGTGACATTTACAAACGGTCCTCTTTATGAGTCAAACTCCAGTGTCATGGTTGAAAGTCACCTGTGCCCTCTCCACCCCACCTACCTCCTCAGATTCCTTAAGTGGGGTGTGCAAACACTAAGGCTGGTGGTTTTTCCTCTCATACTTCTTTGAAGTCCATGAGAAGGCCGCCTAAAAGGAGGCATGCACAGTTGGTGCATTATAGTTCACTAGCATGGTCATAAGAAACTGTCACTCGCATGGATGTCTGCATCAAGCCTGGTGCTCGCCTTCTGATGATCCACGTTCTGTCACTAAAACCTAAGCACACCCAAGAAGATTCACATAAATGTGAATTCTGTTTTCCTCTGACTCTCTCCGCCCTTCATGCCCCCACATTGTTCCTGGAGATGAGTCTCTCCTGGGGGTACCTATGCTTCCAGCAGCTCTCCTGTTTACTGGGAAATCAGCATGGTGGGGTCACAATAAGAAATCCCTCATCTTACACTGGAAATAAAGACCTGTCCAAAGAAATGACTAGTAGAGGAAGGAGGAGTTGGTGGGGGTTGAGGCGGAGGGGTGTTGGGTAAAATGAGGAGAAGGAATCTGCACTGGGTTTTGTCCCTTTGTAACGAGCTGTGGGTCAGTCTCAGGGGAATGGACGGCAGACAGGCGGAGGGTTCTGCAGCTGCTTGGCCTGAAGCACTTCATCTAGTCCCTGAGCAACTGCAGGCTCATTAAACTGCACTGTTTCTACTCAACATTAACTTCAGTTTATGTCTCCTGTTTTCGTCCATGCCATCCATCGTTGCTCTTTACTGGCAAATGTTGTATGAGACATGCTTAAATATTGATTAGGCTGGAACTGGAGTCACCCTGGGACTTGGTCTGACAGCTGTATGCTAATGATAAAAGGGTATAACCTCCCACAATAGGCAGTCTGTGTGCGATGTGCGATAAGATGGTTTGTGTTCAGCTTGGCTGTGGACATGGAACACGTTTTGTGTGAACAAGATTAGTCTACATTGTGTGTTGCGTGTGTGTGTGTGTGTGTGTGTGTGTGTGTTTCTAATTCACACAGTATAACAGAAGATCTGCAATGACGACAAAGTCATTGTAACTGAAAAACGAATTATTGTCTGTCTGTTTCAGTTTTGGGAGGAATTTTCATCCACATTACTGAAGTTCTTTCACTTGTTTAATGTTGATAAATATTGGGGAATACTGCTAGTAAATTCCCCTGCTTTTTCTTTTATACTAGTCTGCTCAAGAATCCTTTCATTTTCACTCACATTCATTGCTAAATCCCAGAACAGCTGAAGGATCCTCCAGCTGGTCTGAGCCAATTTTTCTCAAAACCACACATCTGATTTTCTCTGTTTGAGTCAAGGTTCCAGCAGCACTATGGAAACCTTACTTTGGTTTGGACTGGCAGGCTGTCACTGGTCATTATCGCCACTGTACGCTGGTCCAGAGCAAAGCGAATCCAATGGCTGTAACACCCTCTGGCTGCATTCTGCCTTGGCACACCTACTTTGAATAGAGATGAGTCATTCTAAAAGTAAGGCAGGTCACTGGTTTGAGCTAATCCTGTTCATGTTACTGACTGTATTAACAGTAAATTGCTGTTTGCCCCCTTTGGAACTGTTGCTATGCAAGTCAAGCTTTATGTCAGTTTACAGCAAGTTACTTCTGAGTAATATTTTTTTTTTTTAAACAGTGGGTCTTGTCCCCAACAAGTGAAAAGCTCAAATGGCAACTGTTACTAATTATAGTTTATGAAGCAGATGAACACTGAACAGTCATTATTTTGCTGTAGTGGTTTTTTTTGCTTTTGGGACGGCTAACAAGTCGATGTCTCAGGGGAAAAATATTTAAAAGATTGTATATAATATGTATTTTATCTCTTAAGTGTATAATTTAAGCATATAAATGTCTTATAAACCCATTGAAACTGGTTACTACACATACATCTATCTAAAAGAGTTGTTGCTTCCATGCATACAAATATGCTACGGCCCACTTGGTTCAACTGTATGCATATGAATTTTTGTGATGCAGAAACGCTTAACTGCACTACTTGAGCTCTGCACATGTCCTTCAGGCAGATTAAGTGGACTTTAGAGAAGCATAACTGGAAGGACTATTTGTCCATGGTGTTTGCAGCTGTTTATGTTTGCAACCAAGTGTAATCCCTTCTTAATGTTATTGCAAAAACATATGCTCTTTAAATAAAAAAAACAAAAAACAAAACATTATTACTGTTTCTTTTCATCGGGCTTATCTATTTAAGAAAAATACTGTCAAGGCTATAGCTTAAATAAGGACATAAATAAAGACCAAACCTCCGGCATATATAATGAGCTGACGTGACTAGGCTAAACGGATTTGGAGACAGGACAGATTTCCAAGTTGCAGCCTCATTATTAGATGGATTCTGTTTAATATGTCTAGTTAAATCAAGACCAACACAGTTTTGGCTGAAGTTGGTGTCATCTCTCTCTCAATCTTAAGTCATAAGTAAACATTTATGCAGTTGCAGGACTTTGTTAAATTTGACTTTATTTAATTTACCTTTGCTTTTATTCCAACACCTTTATGAAATGTGCATATTTGCTTTGGAGAAAGCAAAAAGAATGCAGAGAATGAGGCATTTCTTTGTTTGCTCTTGTCATTTGGGGCGGTCCTGCACAGCTAAGTGGTATTTGCCAGCTTAAGACGGCAGGGATTGTGTATTGGCTCTCTGTGTGGAGAGGGTAAACAAAGGCATGACAAAGTGGATAACAGAAGACTTTAATAATAGGAGTTGGAAGCACAGACAAGTCATAAAGGACATATGTTTCAGAGCGCACCATGGATCAGAGAAAACAAAGATATTAAACAAAAGAGTGCAAAGAGTAAGCATAAAGATAGTAAGATTAACTGGAATTTTCTTGTTATACCCACTGATGAAACCACTAGTTGTCCCACAGAACACTTACTCAGAGGGGTATCGCTTTCTGAAAAGCTGCCTCTGACCTCTGACCATTCATCTGTCCATCTACAGCTTGGCTAAAAAAATGCCCATAGAGAGGTGATCATGTCCACACCAAGATGAGTTTAAAAACAGCTTGTATACTTTTGAACATTTAGGGCTTCCCAGGGCTCATGTTGTGTAAGAAAGCATTCAGGTGACAATCTGTGGGAACTGATCAATAGACTGCTTGTGTGTACTGGCAAACTGAGCGTGCAGATTCAACTTCCTGACCTTAGCACCAGTGGATTTACACAGTGAGGTCCATTTTCAGAATCCATACACTACTATAAACACAGTTTTGGCTCAATATAGCACCAGGGCAATGATTGGTTGACTTTACTCAATTCCAGCAAGGAGTAACATTGCACTTGTGCAGCATTGACACATAGCTGAACTGTTTTCATCGCACTACCTACCACTAGAGGTAAATAACAGTATAAATAACTGTGATCTGACCTTTTTAAAAGCCACCTGAAATGTAAATGAAGGCCCCTTAACAGCAATTTCAGATTGTTGTTGACAGTTTAAGGGCAGACATGCACTTAACCAGATCTTATCCTCTTCTCTGGATCATTAGGCATGTTGAAGAAACCGTTAAGCTTTTCTCACTGAAGAGCCATCAGATTCCTGGTGGTCGATGGCCTGTGGTGCTCAGTGGGAATCTTTATCACCTCAGGCTCAGGGATTCACCAGGGAGACAGAGAAGAGCTTGGTTTTCCAGACATGATAACAGAACCTGGCAAACATTAGCCAGGCTGCAGTGCATATACAGATGAGGGCAGGAGGGGAATGTGTGTGTGTGTGTGTGTGTGTGTGTGTGTGTGTGTGTGTGTGTGTGTGTGTGTGTGTGTGTGTGTGTGTGTGAGAACTCATGTGAAACTTTTTTGCCCATTATATCTGTCATCATGTCTGGGAGAGACTTGGCTCTCATCCAATCCAGAGAAATTACCCTCCTATCCACATTAGGAGAGCACTTAATACACCTGTCTTCTGTTATTAGGGAGAGGTCGATGACTTCATCGGATTTGAACAAAGGCGACACACACACACACACACACACAAACTTAAAGCATTTTGAAATCTCTTCTTTCTCTTTGATTCAATTTCTCTTGTTTTTATGAAACTGCTGCAGCTGTAACCATCTGTTATGTTCCACGTTGCTCTAACACACTAATCACTGTAAGGTGACATCATCTCTGTGTGCTCTGTGCGGTCTGTGGTTTACAAGCAGGACACACATGCATCCACGCACACACACACACACACACACACACACACACACACACACACACACACACACACACACACACAAGGACATGAGGAAATTGGATCGAGTATGGATAATCATTGCATTAGTGCAGTGTGTGTAATCAGTGTGTGCCTAAGGGAGTAAAACACACCTTGTGTTTTTACTTTACACACCGAGCGCTCTCATAGCAGTTCAGCTTGTGCTCCAGTGTTGAGGGTTTTTGTTGAATGGAAAGGGTGTATGCTTGCATCGAAAGGAAGTGGGGGCTAAAGGAGATACTAGCGTGATGTCACTGAAAAGGATCAATTTCCGTGTCCTTATAATTATTGTGAAGAATTCTGAGAGTAAATGTTCGGATTTTTAATTGTGTTTTTGAATGTTTCAGAAAAACACCATGGACAAAGTTACAGTTAGCATGCCTGACTAATTATCTGATTACCTCAGTGTGAATGCCTGGGTGCACATGACACGGCTCTGTTTTCAACAGGGCAAATGCTAACTTAATTAGTTAGCTATTAATAACTAACTGAATATATGATTAACAGATGTGGTCAAATCAATTGTGGAGTTAGTGCTTTTCTATCTCTGTCATACAATAAGTGATTAATCGGGTACTTAATGACCAGATTAATCAGACAAGGTTATCTCGTACGCAACGTTCACAGAGGTGTGTAGGGCACACCTAATGGTCTCTGTTTCTGTCTTTCTGTTGCCATCAGTTGATCCCCTCATCCCCAAGCAGTCACGGCAGGTTGTTGCCCGTACATTAGCCTGTTTCTCAAAGGGGTTTTTCCTTCCCACTGTCACCAAGTGCTTTATCATAGAGGGGTTGTCGAATTGTTGCAGTTTTCTCTGTATTATTGCAGGGTCTTTACCCTACAACATAAAGCATCTTGAGGTGACTGTTGTGATTTTGCACTATATAAAACTGAATTGAAGTGAAACGAGTGTGCACTCAATGTGGAAGCTCCACAGGAACCAGCAACCCAATGTTTTTGTGTTGGTTTTTTTTGTTTTTTTCTTGTCCCTGTTTGAAGACCTCCTGGTGAGGCTTTCAAAGCCCTTCTGTTTCAGCGCTACAGTAAATGTAACACAGCTGAGCAGGAACAAGCAACACTCATTATTCTCCGCAACCGTAATGGCTTACTTCGTGTTTTTGTGTGTTACTTTTTTTTTTTGCACATTTCATACATTTTGCATAACTAAATAAAGTCTCACTGTCAGCTGCCACTTGTATTTGATTTTAGCACTAATGAATAAATCTGGGACTCTCCACCATTTGACCCTAGAGCTGAAGAAGCTTCTCGGATGAGAGGTGAAACGTCTTCAGGCAACTTAAAGAAGTCCAGACGCTTTTCTTTCCAAGCTCCTTAGACTACGATGACCTGGATGACTGAGAACCTTCACAGACACTAGTGAATAACATTAGTGCGCTTGTCCCATAAGCACAATACTGAATGCACTGTGCTGCCACTGAGCGGTTTCTGTGGTGCTGATGCAGCAGCAGTTTGATAGTCATATAAAAATGTTCCAGTCTCACACACATACACACTGGCTGCTGTCTGCTATGATGAGGTCATAGTTGGTCAAGTCTGTTTTGTATTGTATGAACAGAGAGCAGCTGTAATGCCCATTCAGCTCTGGACTTAAGATAGAGGGCTTATATAACCCAGTGTACACTGACAATATCTATTGTGTTTCTGTAAACTCTGCAAACACATGTTCCCGCTGGGTTTACAATAGCAAATATTTCCCAGTGTTCATGCCTTTGAAGTTGACCTTTCAGACCACAAAGGTGAGTTGCAGCTTTGAGTTCCAGAAAAATCTGCTCTAGTGCCTGATCTTCAGCACTCTTTAAATATTTACTCACTGATGCGCTTCAGCGATTGCTCATAATCGCTTTGCAGTTTGCAGTGCATTACAGTGATTACTGTTCAGAGAGTGAATTGGGTTCGGGGTGCTGGCTGCTTCCTGACACCTGTGTTGTATGTGTGCGTTAGCCTGAGGGATGGGGCTACCGAGCTGCTTATTTTTAATGAGAATGCTCTCTGCTTAGCCTCACATGCCTCTCATTACTGCCCGCAGACCCAGAGAGTGAAGAAAAGACGAGGATGGGAGAAATAAATATAAAACAGATGGAAAATGGTAATGAAAGATCCTTCTGATTTTGATCCTCACTGCCAAATACAGTATCAGTGCTTGGTGTGTCACAGCCTTGATGGAGAGTAACGTATGATTTACATCAAACAGCATCCAACTTGGGTCCTGCATGTGCAGCTACAGAAACATTTGAAGTAATAATTACACAGGACCAATACAAGTGGTTCCATACCTGATGTGAAGCTATAGGTAACCGGATGTTAGCTTAGCATGCAGTGCACAGTTTTCACTGTTTTCAATCGAGATGTTAAGAGAATCTAACAAGCAGTTTTTTTTCTGATTTTGCAAATATGGGTGCGCTGATCTTCTCATCAGAGTATGTGCAAAAAGAAAAAATCATCTAAAAAAATTGGAAAATGGCAAACCTCTTTTGTCCCTTCCATTCAGCTCCCCTGTTCCCAAAGCTCTTAAATGCTATAAGAAAGACCCTTTTGTGGCGGACCTGGCTGCAGTGAAATTGCCTATGGTTCCCACATAATAGCCTGCCATCTAGTCTGGAAGGATTCAACAGCTGAGCTCCAAACACTGACATCTAGCTCACCTAAACTAAGAGGTATTAGGTTAAATGTGTGTTGGGGCATTTTTTTGGCAATGCTTTAGAGAGGTAAAAATAGTAGTTGGTCTGTAACACTTGGGGAAAATCCCCTCAGCTGTGCAATTTGGAAAATAATTCACACTGTTGAGTTTCCCCAGAGGACAAAACTGAACTCAGAACATCAATCTGAAGTCTTTTCCTTATCTGTTATTATGTATTTCAGGGCACTTTTCTGTAAAGTTGTTCTTCCTGTTTTCCAGCCAACATATTGATTCTAAATTCATCCAAAATCACAGCCAAAGGATCAGATTAAGTCATAGCAAGTGCGCTTTCAGTTTTGACTCTCTGCGAAAAATTGAACTTAGCTCGGGGGAATTGACTGAGAGGCCTACTGGCCTGTGGTTTATTAGTGTAAGTCCCAGTGATCCCAGAGAAGCTGCTGTGTGTGTCTTGTATTATTTCAAGCTTACGCCAAGTTTTTGTGGCAGGATACTGCTTGTTTTCCCACTGTTCATAAAGTCGATGCTAGTGTCGATTAGATCTTATTTGATTGAGAGATTTCAACACAAACACAATCTCTCTTTTAGCCACAGCTGTTGCTTTGAATGGCTAACGGAGATGAAGGCATATTAGTTTATTAAAGATCATTTTTTGTGTACCTTGTAGCTTATCAAATTCTTGTAGAATTTTTACAAAATATTTCATCAGTGCTTTTTTGTCCCCATTGGTCAGGCTACAGAACAATCCCAGTGGAAATGATGTTTTCTCAGGTATAGAAGAAATGAGATGGCTTATGGTGAGTACTGGAAGTAAAGTGATTGGATAGTATTGGATTATTTTACTGGTTTTACTGGAAAATCTGGTGTAACTGAGATAAAAGTTTAAGACATGATGAAGTGTACATAATTAAAGAAACAGCACCAACTGCACAAGCATGACAAGCTTGTCGAGTTCAGTAACTCCAGTTAGTGGAAAGAGGGCCTAGCAGCAACCAATTGGCCCTAGTTGCATATCTCAGCACACCTATCAATCAAAGTGGACACGCCCCTACAAGAACAATTGTATAAGAACAATTCTCTCACTTTAGAGTTGTTATGAATTGTTATGAAGGGTGAATCTGTCCATGGAGGTTAGAAATGTTTTTTTAAAGTGTCCCTAGTGTCCCAGGAACCCTCACCTTTCAGCTTTGGAGTTTGCTGCTCAGTCAGTTTGGAAGCAAAAACATAATGAAATAGAGATTGTGGATAAGTAATTTGAATTGAATTTGAATTGCTGACAGTGGATCCCAAAGAAACTGCATGTAATCATCTTGGAATTTGTGAAAATGTAGGTGGTCTCTGTCTCCACTGTTTGAATCAGTCATGGATTAAGAGCATTGTCAATCCAATGCTGGCAGAGAAAAGGTGTCCTTTACCGTCACAATCTATCATTCTGCCATCTGCACACAAACAAGCAAACAAACAAAACTTCTGCTTCCTTTTGAGACAGTCTCTGTGTTTGCTGACCTGTTATCATCACCTAATCTGGTCCACTTATCCTGTGTTGGTGTTTCTGTGCAGTCTTGTTATGTCAGAGTACTGACCTGATCATTAACTTAGCTGAGTGCTATCTCTGGACAGTAACCATTAAAAGGCCCCAACATCACTGAATAAAAGGGAAGAGAGACTGCCATTAGTCAGTTATCTGCAGCCTGTAGAGTGTGTCTGCCGTCAGTATGAAGAGGGTAGAGAAAGCTGAATGTACTGCTGACAGCTGAAACATGTTTAATCACTGTCAGTGGTGCTGTTGAGATTCATTTTGTTAGCTCCAAAGTGATTACTTTCTTGCTCCTTGTATCGACTGATAATGTAATGATTTAGTATTATTTTTTTATTAGTTCTTCTTTTACTCATGAGTGTGTTTCTGCTGTGACTTTTAGATCATAGGGTCAGAATTTGGCACTAACAACTTAAAACCATCACGGTTTGTATCAACAGCTCAGGCTGCTGCTGCTGGGACCACCATATTTTTTTGGCACACTTTGGGCCCTGCAGTCCAAACTAAGCATTGTTTAAACACCACACCATGCCTACCTGATTATTGGTGCTGACCACGTCCATTCCTTTATGATCCCTGTCATAAAGAGCTTATATATATATAAAATATAGTCATTTGAGTCAATATTGACGGAACAATAAACACAAATGTGACCATTGTAAGGACTCTGGATTGAGTTAGATGACAGAACAGACACACTGCGTGTAGCAAAAGTAAAAATGTTCTAAAAATACAGGTTTTTCAACTTTTGAATATGAATAGAAGTAATATGATAAAGCCGGCACGATAAGGTTGGAAACACGAAGAACACAGGCAGAGTAGTCAAACACTGGGTTGAAGTTGGTTTGAAGTTTTCCTGAACTGAGGGAGTGATTCAATAGTTGGAGTTTGTACTGCAAACCTAACATCTGGACAGAAGATATTGTAATTTCTTTGATGCACACAGAGCTTAAGAGTTTGCGCTGTGGTTGTAAACATTATGCAACTTTGCTACTGAGCCCCAACTGAGGCTGCACCTCTTCTCTTTTTTTATGAACATGTGAACCAGTTTAAGAGTTTCTCCAGGTGCAGTTGCTCCGTAGTCTCGGGTTTAAATGGAAAATACCAGTGAGCAATGAGGAAAGGATGCTCATTATTGTTGGGGAGCCAACAATGACTGAACTATAGCCCTCTGGAGATGGTGTGTTTTTGTCATTTGGACTCATCACTGCTTCGTTCTTGCTCTCTACAGGTTGTGACGATCTGAGAGAAGAGCCTTACGTCTGGATTTCACCGAAGAGATTTTACCTCTGCATCCACTGCCGGGTCCTGCACAGGAGGTCGGTGTTGTCGTTTGTTGTTACGTGCGTTTTTCCTTTCATTTCATCTGTGCTCTTTGGTCAACTGTAAATATATAGCTTTTCCTCTGGAGCAAAACAAAACAAACAGAAGCATGATTTCCTGCTTTTCTTGTCATGATATTATTGCAGTTCCTGGCACCTTTCTGTTTCTAGTGGAAACACAAACTGTTCCCATGGTCCTATTGTTCCAGGCAAGTGTTAGGTAAATCTTGTAAATCCCAATTTTAATGGATGCTTAAAAGTTTCATTGCAACACCTAAGCTGATCATTTTGCTGGTGTTAAAAGTCAGCAATGCTTTTATAGTTTCTGAAGTTTCTTGCTCAACAAGCAACCTGATATGTGGGTTTAAGACTTTCCATGGTAACACAGCGACCTCCACCAATCAGAAATGTCGCTGTTCCAATTTGTTTAGATTGTTGGTCGAGGAGGGTTTTTTGTGACACTGCAAATAAAACAAGGTTTCTACTGGAGTGCTCACCACCACTTCACAATGTCGTAGCTCACAGTAAGTCTGCTTTGAACAACAATATGAATCACTGTTCATATTGTGCTTTTTACTGGCCCTCATTGAATCTGCTCTGAGGTAGCATAGGTAGTTGGCGCACTTGTACTGTTGTGTCTGTGCTGCAACAGAGCAGATAGGTATCTGCACGGAAACTGCATGTTCCCACACTGACAACAAAATCTGTGTCAGATCCTCATGTGCTCATGGACGTGGAAACTGCTGCGCCGGTACCAGTAGAATCCTCGTCTCTGTGCAGCCAGAGACCTACGCAAACCGACACCAATGCAAGGCTGTTAATCCAGCTGCATATTCAACAAATGTGATTCAGTGTATGACTTTCTTTTTTCTTCTTTGCTTCACCGTGAATCGTCTTGTGACCCCAGAGATTTATGAACCATGAACTTTGATTTAACTGAGGGCAGAAAAGCATCTTCAGCAGCTACACTCAGTCTTTTCATTGTCTGCCATGCTGACTCTTAAAATCTGTTTGATATATGTCTTTCTGGATGAAGTAAGGAAGTTGGGGGGTGTCCGGATGGAGAAGCGTGTTTTTCCAATATGGAGGAAAACAATGGAGTCGGAGATATTGTGCAGGAGACCACCTGTGAAGGTCATTTCAAAGTGGAAAGCCCCAACTAACACAATAAACAAAAAAGTGTTTGTCACTTTGCTCTTTAAATAGGGAGACTTTGTGTCAAGCACTCACTTCCTGTTATCTCATACTTGTTTTGACTGAACCTCATTTGTCTTCACGCTCTGTTTTAAACACATCCAGTTTAACTGAATCTGAAGTGTTCAGTCATAATTCAATCTGAAAGCTTTTATTTCCACTCATGTTTTTTTCAGTTAAATTTCATTTTAAAGAAGGATGTCTGAGGTTGTTATTCTTCCAGTATGAAGCATGATGGTTTTTATCCTCACGTCAGCTCCAATTTAGACCGATTTTTATCTATTGTGTCTGCGGGATGCAACAGTGGTACAATCTGACAAGAACAGGGTTTTTGCTTGGTATTCATAAGAAAAGCATGACTTTTCAACACTCATCTCTTTGTCCGCAAGTGAAAGCACCTACACATCTCACTTTCCTCCCCCAAAACCAGTCTGACAAAAGCAACACGCTTCTTCATTTCCCACCTCTTCTTTTTGTTCTCAGCATCTCCTCATTTGTCTCCGTCCCTCATCTACTCACCTCCTACACATGCTGTGTTTTCCCAAGGGCCTGAAAGTGGGGGATGATATCACTTGACACTTTTATTATCCCAAACTCAAGTGAGAGCGAGTCTGGTGCCAGCATTCCTTGGTAGTGCTTACTTTTGATTTTGAGCAGAGTATCAGGTTAAGTGCCCTCAGCAGCCATGGCTGTGTCCCCCAGGGGTGTTCGGATAAAGCAGGTAGAGCAGTCTCCGTTTGCAGGGGGAGTTTTTGTTACTCTGAGCTATAGTGGGAAACTCAGCTGGGAGTAGCAGGTCAGCACCACAGGGAAGTTAGGATTAAACTGCACTCATCCCGAGCACAAAACACAGTGAGAACAATGCTTTTGGCCCTTTCTAGAAGGAGGGACAAATGGCGTCGACCCAGCTTAGCACAGTGACTGATTTCCTGAGTCTGGGGGAGAAAATAGGATTTGAAGTGGAAGGACTTTTCCCCCCACCACGACCCCCTGCGTTTTTGGACCCCAGGGCAGTTTGCAGAGCTAAGGTGGGGCTAGAAATGGTTAAGCACAATGGAGACAGTGTTAGGCCTGAGGGGCCCAAACGCTGCAGCTCTCTTAACAGTGAGGAAACAGGAGTGCTGGTGACTCCTCAGGGCTCTCAAGTCCATCAGCAGCCAGAGGAAATAGGTGTGAAGAATGTGGCCCCTAATTTCTTAAAGTGGTATTTTCTCTTAGTGGAATATTTTCATTTTTTACTGCACCAACACTGAATCCCTGGAGTCTGGCCAGAACTCTTAAGTCAAGATCATGCTTTATTAATTTCAAATAGTACATCTAAGGTGTCTGTTTTTCTTCATTTCCTTCAATTTTCCAAAACATAACATAAAAAGTGTAATTAGTTTGCTTTGATTTCAATATCAACTTGCAAAATCTAAATAGTCACAGTGAAAAATGCAACAGCTTAACAGTTTTAACATTAAGTATAAGTTTTAAGCAGATACAGCACTATAAAAGTTTGTTTAAGGTCCCACTGAAATACAAGACTGAGTCGGTTACCATATAGCTATCAGTAAAGGATAACTTACAATCCTGGATATTTCCTCCAGATTTGCTATGTAACAGTTTTGAATTGAATCTAGCTGATTCTCAGCTGTATTACAGTTCATCTCCTCAGGTTATAGCAACACTGCTGAAGCCAAAAAAGGACTATTACAAGTACTAAACGTATTAGACATTACTCATTACTTGACAGAGAAAGTAATTTGTTACATTACTCATTACAATACTTTCTCATTACTCTGTTAAATGATTTTTTTTCTATCTTTCTGTCTATCTGCACAGATAATTAAGCTTTGTCAAGTAACAACATAACTTGAATTGAATTTAGTATAATAACGCATTACATTACTGATTTAGTGAATGTGATTACAGTAGCACTCCTGAGTAATGCTAGTAGCACAACAAAACATATGAGATGGCTAAGCTGGAAACCCTGGAGATGAAAAAGTGGTGCTGTTGTGGAAGTGCCAAAAACCACAGTTCATAGCTGAGTGAAACACTGAGTGAAACACTGTAGAAAACTGTGTTAAAAAAAACGTAGGATGCCACATCTTGTCTGATTTTTGAAGCTAAGGACGGTCATGCCTGGTTAGTAGTTGGATAGGAGACTCCTCAGCCACTTATTCTCAGCTTCTTAACTGCTAAGATATAGCAATCTGGAGTCAGAGCCGAGCCAAGAAGAAAAAAAAACCTGTCTTCTGTGGCAGGCAGAGAGAATAATCTCTAACCCCTCCTCTTCTGTGGCGATCCGGTTGGCCACCCACTTTGACGCCAAGCTGTGATATGTCAGATGGTCGTTGTTTTCCTTCACCCTCTTAACCCTCATGGCGCTGGCTAACCGTACGCCGCTTGTGATATGGTCAATATGAGAAGATGAGAGATTGTTGACCTCTGGCTTCCTCCACAGAGGCGCAGCTGAAGAATGACTTTGTCCTAAACTGGATGTGGATCACAGTGTAATTCCCCTGCAGAAGACTTAGGTCTACCAGAATCACTCCTGCTCCACCTCAGCAGTGACACACAATCTGTCAAGATTACATAAACAGATGTTTCTGGGGCGAAATGGTGACCGCATGCACAGAGATCAAACAGAGGTGTGCATGTTTAGATCCAAATGTGAATGTGTGAACCGTTGGTATTTTATGATGTTCTTCGTGTTAAAAAAAAATTACTGTTGTTCTGTTCTGTGGGGGACGTGTTATAGCGCCACACCTCTCACAGGTGTGCCCCCTGCTGACCACTAGCTGTGGCTTCTGTAAACCGTACCACCATTATTCCTTTTCCCTCCTTGTTTCTTTCCCACACTCCCGCCTTACTTCCTCCCGAGCTCAGTGTTGTGATTCCCTCACCTCCAACACACATGTGTGTTTTTGCTCCAGCGGTACTCCCGAGAAAGTTGATAAAATAGCAAATATGCTGCAGAGATAACACTCCCACGCTAAGATGCGGGGAAGTAAAAGCACCGCTGACGAGAGCTGAATGGATAAAAACGAGCGGTGTGATCTCGCTGGGGAGATTTATCTGTCTCCTGACCTCAGCTGTCGCATTAGATAAATGGATCGCTGTGTGTGTGAATAAGACACTGAGGTTGTGAGTGACGATGAGCCAGTGTCAGTGGAAACTTACATCATGTTTGGCATTGCGTAGCATGAAATGAGATGGCACAGGCTACACATACCCAAATATTGTGATCAAAGTGTATCTATAGCATAGAATAAAGTAGTACTAAGATCCTAATTTTAAAAAACAGATTGTGACGAACTCAGTCAGTATGCTGCTTGATATTTGCTGACCTGTTAAGAAAGTTAATGCCTGCTTGTTTTTTTAGCTAAAGAATCAGTATTCTTCAGCTGACACCGTACAGTCCTGCCCAGAATGTTATTTCAGTAGATGTGGACCTCGTCCCCTGTGTGTGCGTGTCGAACATCTGTCTCTATGTGCCTGCTGATGGGCCTCAAGCAGCCGTGGCCTTGAAGTGGCAGATGGTCATAGCAGCTCCCTCTGTGGGATTCAAACTCAGCTCAGGCTTCTCCGATTCCGCAGAAGCAAATGTACATCACTGCAGTCTCCCTACATACATTTGTCACCCCTGAGCTGCTTTTAGGCTGCACTGATGACCCTGAGGTGCTTTTTTTGGATAACTAAGGAAGGTTATAAAAACAGGGATAACATTTTCTTCCATGTGCTACCATCATGTGCAAGATGCTCTGTTTTTGTCTGGGTGTTTGTTTAGTGCTTTAGAGATTTTTGTCTAGCAAACTGCATCTGATTTCAGCACTCAGTAAGCTGTCCCGTCCCCCCCCCCCCCTAAACTGGAAACTCCATAGGCTCTCATCAGAGCCAGATATTCCATCTGTCCATCCGTTGCCTCCAACTCTTTCCATATTTCTCTCCTAATGCCATCTCTTTCCACCGCAGTTCTTAAAAGCGAACTCGGGGCAGCCTCTTAAGGGTGGCTGGACGTTGGAGTGACATAACATGTGCAGGCAGAGCTCAGATTGAAAACATGTGGAGATAAAGCCTCAATGAGATATCTGTGGCATGTCTGGGAAGCACGCATTGACACGAGCCCAAATAAAGCATTTGGTTTCTCTACTATGAAATCAGTTCCTTCCTGACTCAAACTGGGGCTTGGGCACACCTGAGTATTCAGGTCACAAGTGCATGCACAGTCATGTTAATAAGTTGTTTGTTTTTTATCATTATTAATGCAAGTGTATAAAATCAGAACATGCTTCGGGTGGATAAACAATAGAGTTTCTCTATAAGTACACCAGGCAGTAGTAGCTCTTTCAGGGACCACATTTAGCCATGACTCGCAAGATAGAAGAAACACCATTCAATCTGTCACAGTCAGCTGGGATATATAAAGCACTCCCAAACTTGGTTTCAAATCCAAAAGCTTGCAGATTTTTACACATTTATTTTGTTTATTGGGCTACTTGGGGTCAACAGAAGAAGCACTGACACGTTATAACACTACACAGCTGCTTCATGTTCAGTGTTGTGTTTCTGTCTCTGAATGGATGTAAGAAGAGTGTATATTTCTTTTTGCTCTTTGTTCACTTTCCACCAGCTCTAGAATGAAACATGTGGCTCTAAATGCTTCATTAGCTACTATTATTCACTTTGTGAGTCCAAGCAGACAGAACACATTTGGATTTGAGACTTTTCTCATAGTGAGTGTGAGTTAAAACTGTAAAGTGATGAGATGTCCCGGCCCATCAGATTTTACTTATTTTCTTATCTTTCTTATCTTCCATGTTTCAGAGTTAGTTTTTTTGTCTTTTGGTTACTTTGTTACTTTGAAGTTCACTTTTCCCATGTACCTTGTGATTTTCTGTGTTTGCTTGTTTCCTCCTGTGTCACATTTGCTCCCATGTCTAATTGCCAGTCATCTGTGGATGTATTCCTGTCTCATTATTAACTCACTGAACTTTACATTTCCTGGATGAGCCCAACAAAGACTTGACATTTGTTGTTCCGTCCTGCATTGATATTCCATTTGGAGAACCAAAACAATAACCTGCAAGCCTGAAAAAGGCTGTCAACCTCCTTTTAAAAGGAATAAGGGCTCAGGTGATAGCTTTTTGTGCATGTGTAACTATATACATCATGAATCCATATATATGTAAATGTTTTTAAGTTTTTATGAAGAATTAGGGCTGTTTAGACACATTCATTTCTAATTTTAATGATTATTACAATTTAAATATATGTCATTTTTTTCTGTTGATCAAAACAAATGTATTTAAATACTTTTTATATTTATTGTGGGAGGCTAATGAGAGCATTTTTTGTAATTGGGCGAAAAAATTCTTGTTTAGGTTTTCCCAAAAAAAACAGACAATCTGGCTCCACTGTCCGTTGGATTTCTTTTATCAGTCGCCACCCCACTTTTTATTCTCTTCCTTTAAGTCTTCATGATTCCACAGACAAAAGTCTGTCGAGGAAAGATGAATGACTAGCAGCTCAAAGCAAGACACCTTATGTTCTATTTGGATCTGTATGAATGATGTTTTAGCCTGGCAGGCGTCTGGTGTGTACATGTAGATGGTTACTCCCTGCTGATCCACTGGTCTTTGATGTGAGCGTCTGTGCTTTGTCAGAGCTCCTGAGGCTGCCAGGAGAAATCTCTGAGATGTTGGTAGCTTTCTCTTTGTCTGTGAGAATCAATTGAAGTCTCTGGGTGTTCTGAGTTTGTATCTCTACATAACAAATATCGTATCTGAGAACTAGGCCCACTCACAGTCAGGATAATGAGTAAAAATATTAACTGAAAGTGGAACTGATTGGTGTCTTTTCGGAGGACTTTTCGCCCCAACATCTTGAAACAGCGATTATCTGGATAAAAGCTTAAGCAACAGCCAGTGTGCAGTGACTCTGTGTGCAGAACATGGAGGTCTGATAACAAAACCAAACCACAGGAGTATAAAAGAAGTAAATTGAACAGTGTGTCTTTTCTGATGTAAACCGCCAACCTAAGTGTATCCAGCTAGTTCTACTACATTAGTATTCGAAGCAGTAAATGGCAAGAAGCACATAACCGATTAATATTAGTTAAAATAATTAAAGATTATAAAAATAATATAATAATAAATAGCACATATAATGATTATTATTATTAAGTAATTTCTGCTTAAGATTCTTGAACCATCTATATTGTGATTACACTGCCCCTTAAATTTGTTTTTCATTTATGTACCTGTGCATATTTTGTGACATAAAACACCTAAGTATTGAGTAAAATGAGGAGTACCATAGTATCTGACCTTTGACCTGGGGGTGGAGCAATCCTTTCTAGTGCCAAATCTGGATGTGGCACAGTGCTAGCTACTGCTAAGACTACTAACATTTTTTATGTATGTTTGAATTGAAATGAGTATATTTAAGAAAATATGTGCATGTGCAAGAATATCTGAAGAATTACTTTTAGTTGATTAGAGACAGACTCTGATTTCCGAATCAGAATCTGTTTTATATTTTAGGGGTTTCTCCACTCCAAAACACCTGGTTCAAATGATCAGTCAGGCAGTTGCAGCCCAGCAGGACATTTGAAGGAGGTATGTTGGAGCAGGGATTGAGATCACTTTTTGAGAGCATTGATTGATGTGATGTGTAAGCAATCAAATCATGCACTAAAATGATAATGTACAAAGCTGCAGGAAATGAGCACAAGCAGCTTTCATAGGAGGATAAAATTTGATTGGACGGTTAGGGTAATAAGTACACTCCCTCGGTGAGGACAGCGAACTGGATGAGAGTGACAGCGAGTACAAGAGGGTCCCAGAATCAGGTCTGAGGTACAGTTAGGAGATCAGGGGTCAAACTCCCAAAAGAAAAGGGTGATTTTTTTTTTCTCTGAAAAACAAAAATGCACGCTGTGTAGTTTTCTTTTCTTCATTGTTGTAGTTTTTTGTATTATTTTTATTCATTTATAGATTCTAACAATTACTGCTTACTATAGTAGTAGCTAGTAGTTAGTTAGCTAGTAGTTACAGTGTTACATTTAACTTTAGTCTTGTCTTTACTTTTGTCTTGTAATCCTAAAAATAAAGAAAACTGTAAATTACTTTTTAATATAAAGAATAATGAAAGCTTATATTAAACAAACAAGGTTAACCTGTTAATTAGCTAGCTACAGCTTTTCACTCCTGCTGGATGCTGCGATCACACTGTTGGACGGATATGAGTGCTCTGGTTTCTAAAATCATTTGACATAAAGCGCCACTGTATCAAGAAATAATAAGAATTTTGAATTGTATCACTGCTATTACAGAAAACTGTATGTTCACAGTATAAAAAAAATTAAAAAGCCTGGAGCCTTCATAGCTGTTTTGTTGAGTGTGACTGGGTTGAATTAAAATGGCTCATTTAACTTCTTCCCATACAACTCTACCGTAGGAGGAGGATGAGTCACCAGGGTTTATTAGAAAATAGGTTGAAGTTTTATTAGGTCTAGCATGTATACATCTGCATTCACAGGCTGCATTTTTGAACTGTTCTGGCCTGACTTTAATTGAAAGTGATAAGAAAGGCCTCTTCCTCATGCTTTGCAGGTTGCATTCAAGTGTCTAACTGACCTATTGGCTTCTCTTCCTGTTTGCCTCCTGCCCCCCCCCCCCCCCCCCATTTTATTATTTTTTTGTCTTCATATGGATCTCATTTGCGAGTGAACACAAAAGTCAGAGAAACACTGTGGCTGAGTGCACTGTTGGCTGAATGCACACAGTGCTGCTGTAAGCAATCCCAGGGCACTTTTCTCCCATCAGCCAGAAAGGTTAATCCATTAGTCAGACATCAAACCATCTGCTCAATCAGTCAGTTAACAAGCATCGAGGCAGCTATCTTTTACAGCAGTCTGATGTAACAGGATCTGTGTGTGTCATCGTTCATGGACCCCTTTTTAATAGAAACAAGCCTGATTACAATTTTTGAGTTTTACAAACTAAATAGCAAAACCTATTTATATTCAGTGTGCCATTTTATACATTAGTGAACAAATCCTGCACTTCAAAGGTTACGTATATATAAGCTATATAAGTAATTGTTTTCTTTATAGGTATACTTGCATACATACTTATTCCTTCCCTCTCACCCAGCATATGCTACAATCTCCCAGCTGTTCTAGGGGGGATACTGAAACATTCCGAAATCAGCCAATAGACGTAATCTCTTCCTGGGTCTGCTGTGGGATATCTTCTCAGCTGGATGTACCCCAAGCACCTCACCTGTGACAGACACCCAAACCATTCCAGCTGTGCTCCCACCAAATAATCAAGCTCCATATCTATACGACTGAGCTCAGCTGTCAGTTCCTTGCTCCATTCATCCTTGACTCATATATAATGAGCTTCTCCACCTGAGGCAGCCACTCGTCCCCACACAGGAGCAGGCAATCCATCCTTTTCCTGCTGAGAACCATCATTTCAGACTTGGAGATGCTTATTTGCATCCCAGCTGTTTTGCACTTTGTGGCAAGTGGTCAATCAGGTCAGCATGACCACCCACATTCAGTCCCAAGCCCAGCGAGCTTGGCACTGCAGCTAACTCCACCTAGAATTTCTATCCATAAATGTTCCCAACACATCCAGTAAAAATGGATGCAACCAAAATATGTAATTTACAAACCAAATTATAGAAATGCCATATTGTAGTTTATTATTAACATGGATAAATAAGTGTTAAACCAGTCTATTTTGAAGTGATGCTCACACAGCTGTATGTTACCCAAATGCTTAAAGTTATATATTTCAGATTTAAGAAATTGAAAATGCAAATCTTATTGAAGCTGATAGTGAAATGTTGGGCTTGGATGATTGAGAAGGTGCAGTGAGCCATGAAAACAGAGCGAGAAGGTGAGAGAAACTGAAACCAAGAGAGAAAGAGGAGAGAAACCCTGGGCAGCTCCACATCTTGTTATTTTAACCCAGATTCAGCACTGAAATATGGCCACCATGTGGACCCTTTCAGAAAGTTTGGATCTGCTGTCAGTCTAGCCAATCAGAGCAGATGCATTGGTCCAAGAGGAGGGACGGTGGGAGGGTCCTGGAGTCTCGAGCGTGAGGGAGGTTATTAAAGTGTGTGAGCAGAGGAGAGCAGGGGCACAGAGGCCGCATTTACAGGAGAGCTGGACTATCCACAAGCCAATGGAGACAGGTTGGACTATTGTCTCATTTCTCTTAATTTTCCTGATTTCATTTCCTGTTTAAACAACTGGGTTGACTCCTGGGGTAAACTAAATCTAAAGAACTGCCTTGCTGATGCAGTAAAATAGCATACCTTGGTCTTAATCACAGACTATTTATAGTGTTTCGGAGCTCCGGGATTCTGAGCAGGTGTGCAGAAGTGGTGAGAAACAAACTCCTTTGTTAGTGACAGAAACTGTAATTTTCCTTAAATAAACAAAGGAAAGTCTTGAAATACAAAGAAAGACAGATGCTGTGCTTTCATTGCAACTTATTTACAGAGTTGACGTTGACCCAAATATTATATTTGTAAGACTGCTTGTCATCTTTTCACCATGTGGTTTATCTTGAATGGTTATTAGTTATTTAAGACCAATCACAGCCTGCATTCCCCCTCTGTAGCTGCGGGGGCTTCTCATTCAAACAGATCCTCACAGATAAAATCAGCACACGAGAGGTGTGGCTGGGAATGCAGGGAACCCAAAAAATAAACAGGATTTGTGATTTGTCACTATGGTGGCATTACCAGAATGACACCAGAGGGTTATAAGTGCTTTGTATTAATTGTATCTGATCTTTTTGGCTCTTTCTTAATGAATAAACTCTTTAAATTTCTTTAGGCAGGTTGAAGCAGTGGTGGGATGGGATTTTAGTTGCAACAAGTCCATACAGTAGATATGTAGATTGCTTCCTGTCAGGGGCAGTGTGGAAAGGCGTTTCCTTCTGTTTTGCTGTTGTGATTAGGGAAAAGCTGAATGGATGTTCTCAGCAGGAGCCGTAGTGTTAAGCTTTTCAGGCCTATAAACAGCTTAGTTTTTTGGTTTACAATGAATGTCTCAACAACTACTGGGTAGATGGAGTTGTTTTCAGAGCCATTCATGACCCCATGACTTAGGTGAACATCTAAATTTTGCTTAAGTCCCATTATGAGTGGAATTATAATCTTGCCATGAAATTGGTGGCCACGAAATCCAGAGGAGAAAAGTACTCCACAGAGTCAGCTAAACGTAATTGTAGTGGGAGACTGTTTCAAAGGGTTGGAAAGGAAGCCACACTGCTAAAGCTCAGTCCACACCTAGTCTTCAGGCTTGTACGTAGAATGACCAGCAGATTCTGAGATTCTCATAGAAAACTATGAGTAGCAGTGTGTTTGATATAAAGATGGACTAAATAGTTTAGTTCTTTGTAATGTGAACGTATTAATAGTCTGGCCGCAGCTTTCTGTATCGTTTGGATGCATGAGAGATCAATTGTTCAAGTTAGTAATCGTAATTGTGATGAATATGTTCCTCTAGTTCCACCAAAGATCAATTTAGAAATGTTCCTTAAATGAGAAAAACAGGAACAAGAAAGGTTTTTACATGAGAGTCAAACCCAGAGAGGAATCAGATATTTCTCCAAGTTTTCAAACAAAGGATTTACTGGTTAAACAAAATGAAGTTTTGTTGGTGTCTAAAACGAAGTAATTGATAGAGAGCCAATCATTAATCCTGGGTAAATGCTGGACTAGAGTGGACAACGTATCCAACTGGTGAGGCGTAAAAGACATACACAGCTGAATGTCATCAGCATAGAAAAGATAAGAAAAGACTGAATGATGCGAGCTGAAGGGAAGAAATGTAGAAATAAAATAGTATTGGTATTAATGGTTTCAAGAGGATGATGCTCAGTGACTTAAACAATCCATTAATCTTTTCTTCTAGCTACACCATGAGTTTTTTTGAGTTTTTTAGTGAAGTGTCTCCATAGCTTTGAGATTAAATGCTATGGAATTTAGTAGACATAATCAAGTTAAAATTTGGTTTGCGTCCAAGTGTAGTTTGGTCTAAATGTCCTATGCAAGTATGCTAATGTGATTGTGTGTAGATTTGAAGGGCATTGGCATCGGCATCAGGAGCATTTTAGCATTAGCTTAGGAGTGTACCCTAAGCTAATGCAGCTGAGGCGTGTTCCTCTTTATTTGTTCATTTGTTTCAACAAGCACAATATTTAATGGCTGCAGGACAACTGAGATGAAACTCTGGAGAAGTTCCTTTTCTTTCTAACAGCTGGTTACTTGCTCACACTTTATGGGAGTATGTGTCAGATGCAGGGAGTCTTGTAGATGGGGATTAGTGTTGGGTGTCACTATCGTGGCGGGTGCAGTCTGAGGGCTGTTAACTCTTTTGTGTATGTAAACTGATCCTCAAATAATCCTCTATCTCCTGCCTGGTTACTCTGGGAGTATAAAAGACATCATAAATCCACCTCAAGCCTCACATTTATGGACTACCATGCTCCACTCTAGCTTGGGAAACCTGCGTTCTTCATACCTGTTCAAATCTGTCTGTCTGGGAACAGGAAGCAGACGTCTGGGTATATATTGTCACAAATACCAGGTGCATTAATTGAACCAGACTTGTTTAAGTACCCAAATTCAAAGAAACTTCACAGACATAGAAACCTGCTAGTTGCCTTTGTGCATCTGAGAGGCATGTGGTGCAGACACACTATGGCTGAGCAAGGTCAAAGTTTAAGGCTCAAGGTCTTCAAATATTTTCCAGCTGGTTTAGATTTTTTTTTTTTTTTTTTTTTGGCTCCAGTGTGTTTTCAACAATATTTCTGTCAGGGAAGAAATAGTCTTTGCAACTAGCTAGGAAATGTTTGACTAAATACTTTAGAGTCAAATATTAAATCTTAAATCTTTATGTCAGACATTATTCAAAACACCCCTGAGACATCATCAGTTTAAGGCCTGGGAAGAGTTCTTCAAAAAAGTGAACTGTATAAGTGTGCATATGTTCTCGCAATTGTTCACGGTGAAGCAACGAAAATGCTTGTGATTCATAAAACTAACTCTGGTCCAACTCCACTGAAGCAGCTCTCTGTGCCTGTTCTTATGATCTCATCTGCTTTACACAGTCCAAACATATTGTACGTCAGCTCACACACATACACAAGGACCACAGATCTGGCTCATTTTCTCCACTGGAAAAGACAGGGGGGTTGAGGAAGGCGAACCGCTGTTGATATCTCAACAGGGTGACAAAGATCAAAGTTTGTGATGTGCTCTTACACACACACACACACACACACACACACACATACTGAGTGTTACACAACGGGATGTAACCACAAGGGGACGAACGTCTGTCCCGACCCTCTCTGTAAGGGCACTCCAAGGGCTGGGCAATGGAAACCTCACAGTGCGGGCGGCACACGTGTCAACAGTGGCCCCCGGCTCCCTTTGCTGCTCTGCCAAACATTGGTTGGAGAATGACTAACAGACTCCCCAGAGGCAGCAGGGAAACCATGGCACAAAAAACCCTCAAAGAAAAGAAACAACTCTCAACTTTAACCTAGAGCTGTATTTAGAACATGAGCACAAATACTTAAAAGCTCCTATATAAGCTCCTTTTAATCTTTTCTGGCGTTCCTGCTTACATTTGTTAGACAAAAACTCTCTGTAGGTTATCTACAGGTTGACATTTTATCCATCTAGTCTTGAGACAGCCTTGGGTAGGGAAACCATTTTTTTCTGTGTAGTAAAATGAATGATATCTCTCACCCGAAAAGGGTTTTATTGCAGTGTAATTATGATATGTAAAAGGTTTGCAATAAAATAAAACTTGGCGATAGCAGGAAGGAAGAACTTCTTTTTAACAGGAAGTTTACAGCTCAATTAAAAACGCTTTTGGAAATTGATAAATGGAGAATTCAATAGGAAAATTCAACTATTATTGCTAGAGGAAGAACAATCAGATGAATCCACTTAGTAGTAAGACCACATTATAAAGAATGACTATGAGTCTTGAATTCAAAATTATGAAGTATATATAAGATTTTTCAAGAGAACATATGCCATTTATAATAATCTATTAATGTGCATTAAACTAGTTCAAATTAGTTATAGCTTGTGATAAAGTATAGAGGGTTTCAAATGGAAACACCCATGCATGAGGTTTGGAGCTTGAGTAGCAGTGTATATTTCATCCGTGTGCTGTGCCAGATGTGCATTTGAGACCACCTGCTGCTTCCTGTTTGTATCATCTTTGACTCTGCAGAATTGCTGCCACTGAGGTTATCAGTGGTTGTGTGACAGCCGGACGGCCGTTACGCTATCAGCCATTGACTGACCCCAGGTCAGCTGTGTGGGCTGCTTGATGAGAGGCCTCGGGCTTGTTTTTCTCTTCGTCTGCATCCGCTCCTCATTCCTCTTTTTTCCAAGTCTATTTTAACCTTTCCCCTCTTCCCCCACAGCACACACACATATGCACAAACGAGCACAGGCATAGATAGAAATGTTCTGTTTTTCAACACTTTAAAATGTTGCTGCCTCAATCACAAAACTTTACAGGGAGTGCAGAGCCTGATCTGTGGCCTGATCACAAATCATTCAACATAAACACAGCGAATGAGGCCCACTTCAAACGAGCATGTCTCTTCACAACTCATTAGACTCCCCTCTTAAAGATCTACACCAGGAGCCTCCCTGCCTCTTTTCTCTGTTCCTTCTGCACACTCTTTTCATCCTCCACACTCCTGCTTTTGTAAAATATGATGGGAAACCGGGAGGCGTAACTCTGACCTGCACTTCCTCAAGCACAGCAGAAATGACTGATCATCTTCGAGCCTTTATATGTGCAATTAAAGCACTAACCCTGTTCTTGTCCCTCCCTGTTTTATCTTTTAGGTGTGTTTGATGTGACGCCAGCGGGCTGGCTCAGGGAACACAACTTCAATACAATGTAGACACCAAAAACCAAGCACAATAAGAGTCTGAAGACCGCACCGACAGGAGGGTGAGCTCAAGGAGGAGGAACCTGCTGTACTGAGACAACACCAGGTTAAGATAAGGAGTGAGAGAAGTGGAGAGAAAAACAGAGAAGGAGCAGGCTGTGAATCATTGACGTGAACCTTTTGTGTACAGCGGTGTCACCTTCTTCTTCCTCTGAAGGGTTTTCACTCGCTCTCACGTCTTCGCTGCAGAACGATCACAACCTTTGCTCTCTGTCTTTTGAGGACTTTCTATCCACAATCCAGCGTTTCATCTCTCAGCAAGTAAAGGTCTTAAATCGCAACAGAGGGAGCCATCCAGCCACCGTCAGCATGTGCCATGTTATTGTCACCTGTCGCTCCATGCTGTGGACTCTGCTGAGTATTGTTGCCGCGTTCGGAGAGCTCATCGCCTTCATGAGCACCGACTGGCTCGTTGGATTCCCCCGTGCATCCGATGCAGTTTTCGGCCCCCATGGGGCCACCACAGCCGGAGAGGCTTACAGGCCCACTTTAGGCATCTATGGTCGCTGTATAAAACTGCCTCAACTGCGGGGAATACTGTGTGGACCGTACGCAGTCCACTTTGGAGAGATTGCCAGCGGGTTCTGGCAGGCTACTTCTATCTTCCTGGCTGCAGGGATCCTGTTGCTGTGTGCCGTGGCATTCATTTCCGTCTTCACCATGTGCTTTCAAAGCATCATGAAGAAGAGCATCTTTAATGTGTGCGGACTGCTGCAGGGAATTGCAGGTGAGATTCTCACACAATTTATATAAAACAGTTTTGATATTTAACACGACTTTGAAAGGTTTGGCGCCCATACTGGTTTTTGGTCAGATGCTCAAATTTGTCTGATGGATGGAGAGCTTTAGAAAAGCACACGCCTTTATGGGCAGTAGCTTTCCGAAAGTAACAATCTGACATCCACACTTTGGCAATGATTGACCAGATCTGGAGGTGAGAAAGTAAACGAGGTCTTAAACTGCCTTACTTTTCACATCAGTGATACAAAGAACATATAAGCCGTATTTAACAAATATTTGTCTGCTTTCTGTAATGCCTGGCTTTCAGTTTACCTTCAAAACACTGTGACTGAACGACTTTAATCTTCCTCGTGCTTGTTTTTCTCATACCTAATGAGGAGTCAGTTTAGACTGAGGACATGGAGTTGAGAAATACGTGTTCAAGTTTTGTAATCTGAAAGAAAGTTTGTTCATCTGAACCGTATTGTTTCTGTTCATTCCTGCGGCGTCCACCGTTCATCAAGGTAAATGAAACGCTGTGCTCTCAGTTAAACACATTCATTATGAGCACCACAACTCCCACTGCTGGAATTATGTGTTTTATTCTTGTGGAGCCCTCAGTGAGTCTTAACCCAAGCAGAAGTTTAAAGGGCATGGTGACTCTTTGTCATCAACTGGAGCAACTACCGCCCAAATATTTATTCTTCACGCAGTCAGCTGGAGCTTTCTGACACTCCTCTGGTCTCCAAAGGGGTCGAGTACGCATGCGTATCTCTCTTTATGTGTGACGGCCGTACATTCTGTGTCTGTGCCTGTGCACATGAGGTCAGATCCCGGGCCACTTTGACTCACTGTGGTGAATTATGGAAGGGAGGAGGCCATGAGATCATGCTCGCTGAACCTCATCTTTTTTTCACAGAGTGTAGCCTTCAGCTCTCCGGTGATTATGGCTGTCCTCCCCCACAGTTGTTTATTTGTGGGAGGCCCAAACAGAAACGGTGGGTGTGTAGACAAGGATAAGCCAAGCTGTACCCTCAGATCTATGCAGGCCTGCTGACCTGAAAGAGCAAAATCCATTCAGCCAGTGGGTGGCTCCTTTGAATGCATTTCTTTTCATTAAGATTAAGTTGCTCAATGTTTATTTAGGACAAAACATTCATTTACCAATGCCTCTATTCAGCGGCATAACCTTAACTCAGTGAGTTAATGTACAGGAGACAGATGACTCTTTGTCAGCTATCTTAAATTTATTATGCTGCTGATACTGAGGAACTAAACATAGATTTCTCTGGCTATTATAGGCCATATTGAACAAGCAGAAATCCTTCAAAACACTATTTGTAATGCCAGTCATTCTTTCTTTAGCTTTCTACATATGAGGAGGTGGCGGTGTGGCAGAACTACTTGGTTTTATAATATACATAAAAGTCAGTCCTATACTATTTTCAGCTTGAAAATAAATGAACATTTCAAAGTCATCTTGAAAGCCTACAGAAATTAAAAAACAAAACAGAACTCCCTACTCCCAAGTACCTATTTGACCCATCACTAAGTCATACAGTGACTTGATCAGTTTAAATGAGTTTACCAATAAAATTTGTTGCAATTTGAAGTGATCGGGTGACAAGTAAGTTTGCTTCCTATTTTGGTAAAACAGCATTTGCGAGCAGGATTCAGGATTTAGCATTAAAGATTGTTTCCTGAGATCCTTGCATGTTGCTTTCCAGCTGATGTTCAGTTCAAACAGTTTTCAGTAACAGATTGAGGTTAGAGTAAATGCAAAATGAATGTCTGTTTCCATCCGCTGCCATTATGAGAAAGCCACATGTGTTTATAACTAGACTAGTTGTTGCAAGGAAACTCCAACTAAAGAGCCACTTTGGAAGTCAACAAGGAAGTGGTAATTAATAGACTCAAAAGAATTTTGGTGGGGTACACATTTAAGTAAGCAGTTGAACATTTGCTAAGCCGTACAGCGTCTCAGACTTCTTCTTTGGACATGTTCATATTCACTTCAGAATAAGTTGGTCATATATCATTCGAACTTAGTTGCAATTTTTTTTTAAAGTAGATAATAGCCTAATAGCCACCAAAGTAATGACAAGAAGTTTTTGGGTGCAGCGCTGTAAACCTGTTTGTGGCCAATTTCACGCTAGCAACTGCCAGGAAACACTCACCAGCTTATCAGGGCATACACATTTTTACCTAGGGAATGCTAGTTACCAGGGAGTCGCTCAATTTGTTCCCCATAACACACATTACTGACTAGCATGGTAAACTACAGTTTACACTGAGAAGTATATTAATGATTGGATTGAATCCATTCATTTTACCTCTGTTTATGTTCCAAAGAGTGATGAAAAACAAACCATCCTCCACACTGAGCCCAGATTGACGGTCATATGTTAGGTGATCTATAAAAGTGGATTCATGGCCCCACAAAGCACAGTGTTACATAACCGTAAAGTCCTCTATTTACATATTAAGTCATTGGATTGCGGGAGACATGGTTGAGATAAAGAAAAGGGGAGAAATGCACCCCTGAGTTTCCTCTTTGTTGAGAGGATGAGGATGTGAAAGAGGAAAGGGGGCGAGGAAAGCATCAAACAGTTGAGGAGGCGGGAGAGTTTCTTTTGTGCTTCCGAAGCACTGTTTTCAGCCACAGGATGAGAAAGGAGATGGTCAACTGCATCGGTATCTTAACAGTGTCACTACTTCCTACATTAGTCAGCCATTGTGCTCTACAGCCTTCTACTCCACTTTTCACGAGGCCAGTGAATGATATCACAATCACTTGATATCCATCACCAAGGCTACCACACCGACTTTTCTACTATCATTATTTCCACAATGCGTGCCGACCCTCCGGTAATGAGAAAACTGGAGCCAGACGGCAGATGTTTGGGGAAATGATTGACCTCAGATAGGAAGATTGCGACTCTCTTGCCAGAGACGGTCACGTCATTTCACTGGAGTGACTCCCAAACCTATTAACCTCGTCTTCACATTCGTTGATGTCACTTGGACTTTGTACTTCAGCCTCTGCAGTCTTTATTATACGACGCCTTTCTGATGGCCGCAGTGTCCCAGATGCAATTTAAACAGACAAATAGTTTAAGCTCAGATGGTTTTGAGATTTCAGGAGAAGTTCAAGTCATTCCTTTCACCTTATGCAATCAGATAGCTAAAACAGACAGACTCCTGTTGAAGGTCAGCTGGGTTAAACTTTGCATCCTGCAGGCGCACACTTTAGGGGCCCTAAAGACTTGTTATACCCCAGTTAAACTTGCTGTACATTTACTAAAATGACGTACTCACTCATCGTCACTCAAGCTGAAAGGGATTACAGATAGAGCGGCAAACAAACAGGGCCATAAAACTGTCTCAGATTCTTGCACGTTCTGTGTCAAATACTTTTATTACCTTCCATAAACTTAAACAGGTTTAATCGGTGACTGTGACTAAGCTCCAGGCTGGAGGAGAAACAAAATAAAGCAGCGTCTTGCGGGAATTTAAGCTGTGCTGTTGAGTAATGATGACTCTCACACAAGATATCACGTTACATAAAAGAGGGAAGCAGACTTGTCAGCTCTGAATGATAAGAGATGCGATTCCCATGCACTGATTAGCTTTTCCTGTGGTTACAGCGGAGGTGTGGATGTTTCATAATGATGGTAAACAACTTTTAAAACCAAACTAACAACCTCTCTTACTGAAGACAGAACTGACAGTTTGGAAGTGAACAGAGACGCAAGCCAGTGCAGAGAGAATAGGGTGGAGCACACTGGGATATTAGGTTAGAAGGTCCAGCTTGAAGGTGGAATGGGAATGAGTGTGTGTGTGTGGAGTGGGGGTCTTTGGAGGGGTGGGGTTGTGAATTAAAACCATGCCTTCAATCCATCAGCAGAGCCGGTCTGGCCATTAGGGCAAGGCAGCAACATGTGGAAAGAATTTATGACCTAGTTTTCATTTCCCTGTTTAATACGATATTGGGTGCTTTAGAGAATGGGAGGAGGAAGAAAGAGGAAGAGAGATTAGAAGAGAAAAGGCATGTTCTCCGCCAGACTTGAAGCAGGCTACACGTGAGGTTTTTATGGAGCGAAGCTAACAGGACCTGCTTGTTGAAAGAGAGCTAAATCCTTGTTCCCTGTCTGGCTGTTTTATTGTCAGTAATTGTATTACTGTAAATGCTTCCTCCTGAGCTTTGATTGAAGGCAGACTCCTCGTCCGGCCATCTGACCTCGTCCGCTGTCATGGCAGAGCAGAGTAGAAGAAACGACGCAAACGCATTTAGAACGAAGGTTGCCTTTCCATCTATGAGACAAGCCGTGCGTGCCGAGGGGCTGAAGCCAAGCTGAAGAGGCAGAGTGGTAGAAGTGGGTCATGGTAACACAGGAAGCGACCCCCCTCCTCCTACAAAGACTCAGGACGCCGGAGGGTTGGCCAGTGACCGGGCCAGGCGGGAAAGTCCATCGGCTACTTTTATCCTGTTGATCTAGTCTCTGCTTTGTGCACAGGATTGAGAGGTCTTTCTGTCATACATCAGACAGGAAATCATTTCTGCCAGTTTAAACGTTTTCTTCTTCTTTGTGTCCTGATAGGATGCTTGAGCTGCCAGCACGCCGCTGCGGCCGGAAATGTTTTTTATTTTCAAGAAAATAATCTGCCCGAGTCTCTTGCAACAGTGACACTTTACTTTCACCGTCACCTACTTAGCACCTATGCGGCAAGCACTGCTTAATACATGTTTAGAGCACAGGAGGTCTTCTCGATGCACTGGTGAATCCACATTGAGTTTATGGAGTCACTGCTTTATCATGTCCTCTTTGATGGATTTTCTTGATGCCGTCCCCTAGATTTCATTTAAAAAGTCTTGACAAGAATGTGTCCAAACCTGCAGACGTCCCTCCTACCGTTGAAGCAACCCTGGCCGCTGCATAAACAGACGCAGTAAAACAAAGCTGTAATCATATTTAACCATATGTGATTAGAATCACGGACAAATACTGACAATGTGTTTATATATGTGCACGGATTTATAAACATGCAGACGAGATGACGTGGCGCTCCTCGGTTAATTGTTCACATTGAAAATAACGTTTCACTCAAAAGCCACTTGGTAGATTTTCCATGTGCGTTCAGCTGCTTCTCGTGGATGAAGTTCAGCTGGCACAGAAGTATTTCTGATGCTTTTTCTTCCCTCTTTATTTATGTGTGTAGACATTTTTAAGATTGCAGCTGTTCTATATTGTAAAAGTCATCTGAGCAAGAGGCCTGAATGTTGGCCAAGATAAGGAGCTGTGCTGACGCTGTGTTTTGGGTGTTTTGGGTTTTCTTTGTAAAGAAAACTCATCTTTCTTGACGCCACTGTTACAGAGTGTTGTGCAGGCTAACTGCTATTCCTTCTGCTTGATACAAGCATGCCGTGAAAGATAGTCTGTCTCTGAAATGAATCCACTCCTAAACTGTTGATATGATGTGTTCGCTTACTGACGTACATCATGACGTTACTGCTTAGCTTAGGAAATTTGGGATTTCCATCTGTAGCATGCAGGATTAAAATTAAAAAGCTGGTGAAAGCCTGCTTTGAGTTAAAAGCTCTTCTGCTGTTGAAGCGCACCGTATTTCAAGGTATAATAAGCACAGGGCTGCTACGTATGCTGGATTTCATTACAAACACTTGAGTTATGATGTCTTTTATTTGTTTCCCTTCTTGCAGGTCTGTTCCTGATCCTAGGTCTGATGCTGTACCCTGCTGGCTGGGGTTCAGACAAGGTCCAGCTGTACTGCGGACCAGACGCGGCGCCGTACCGCGCCGGTCTCTGCTCCATGGGCTGGGCCTTTTACACCGCCATGGGTGGCACTGTGCTCACCTTTGTCTGCGCTGTCTTCTCTGCTCAGGCTGAGATCGCCACCTCCAGCGATAAGGTTCAGGAGGAGATCGAGGAGGGCAAGAGCCTGATCTGCCTCCTGTGAAGCTCAGATAACACTTATTGTGCAGGTGGGGGGAGAGAAGAAGGATGAGGCAGAGATGTGCCACTTATGATCTGGCCCTCTTCTGCCTATTCAAAAATAAAAAAGCTGGCCTGTGAAATTGAGGGCCCATTCATTGTTTACCACTAATACTGACTCTTATTTTGTCTCAGTTTTCTGTTTGAAGTGGGAGAAACTTATAAGTGCCAAGTTTGTTTGTTTTATTTCTAAGTTTCTGTCTTTGTCTTTCTGCCACTAGAGGTGCTGTGTCTGTTATGTATTCATTTTAAGCATGTGGATGCCCTGCGAGGCATTGTCTGTTACCACATGTTCTGTAAATAAGCGTGATTATATATATTTTGTACATAGTTATGATCGCAGAATGATGGTCAGCTGGATCCAGGCTGGGCTGATGATGTCACTCTTGCCTTAAAAAAAAAAAAAACTATGAAAAAAAACTTTAAAAAAATAAACCTGGATCTGTTAACTGTCAACAAGGGAACCACTAGTCAGTCAGAATAAACTGCTCATAAAAATAAATGGCCTTTAGCTCAGAGTGGATGTTCTTTAGAGCTTACAGAATGTACTATTTGATTAATTAATGTGTTTGTAGACGCTTGAAATGTATCGGTGGAAACGATTCTTCACATGGACTGCACAAGGACGAGCAAAGGAGGCTCTTCGGTGCATTTTGTTTGTCAAATCCTAACATGAAGTGGGCTTAATCCTAACCAGTTGACCTGTGAAGTGTCTGGTGCTCCTCAGCAGACATCCTGTAATCTGTGCACATGGACTGAATGATGAGGACACATAAATAAATGAAGTATTGCTGTTGTTAAGTAACTGGTTCTGGGAGTGTGTCGAGTCATACAGAGTGTCCTGTCTATTCCCATTTGTTTCTGCCAAACAAATAAAAAGGAGGGGGGAAAAATAAGTTTGGTTTCAGTTCTTATCCAGGGAGAGCCTTGCTGTGGGGAAGGGGGGAGAAGGAGGCCCAGCAAGTGGAGCAGCCAGCTTGAGACCTCGGTTTGGCCCTTGAGGTGGGGGTGGGTGCATTTTCCAACCAGTGGGTGATCAGTTTTTCCACTGATGCAGAACTCAGCTCTCCATGTGTGTACCTCGTTTTCAGTGGTGTAATGTAACTAAGTATATTTAGTGAAGTATAGCTTTGAAATACATGTTCTTTAGAACTCTGAGCTACTGAACTGCAGAAGAAAACAATATATTTTATACAGTTAAATAATAAACCAGTTTGATTAGCGTCTAGCTAGGATTCATTATCATGTACAGATCTATCATCTAAATTAATATTGTTTTGGTTATATATGGTATATTGGGTATTTTGTTGACAACTTGATTTTGTAAAACTATAGACTGTATGTAAAGGATGAATGTTGCCACCTTTGCATTACTTAGCCTTTTGTGAACTCCAGTTTGGAAGCCTTTAAATTAAGCATCTCCAGAAGTGGATATATTAGGCCAAGAGAGCAGATAATGAAGTTAAAAGCTAATATTAGCCACCTTGTTTATCAACAAGATTTCTTGAACAAGTTCTTAGCGCAAACTAATGCACAGTAAGCCATATTATTTGTGAGACGAGTGCATTAAAATGCTCCCAAAGGTAAAACGCACAATAAAACATGTTCAAAAGGCCCAATTCAATGACTGGATTTAGCAAAAGTGACTACTAGCATTCAGTTAGCGACCTAGTCTGTACTTACCGTGTGCTTAATGCAAAAACCTTTCACTGCCTAAATGGACAACAACACATTTCTCACCTCTAGCGTCTGTTTGGCCCTTTTCCTCCCCCAGCACTGAATGCCAATACTTGCACTCAACCCGAGTGTGTTTGGAGTTCCTTCCACAGATGTCCCGGCCTCCATGTGGACTACAGAGAAGCTTCTAGCTCAACCCTGTGGCTCCCTTCCTCCACTTCAGACTTAGCTCAAACTAAACACAGTGCTTGATGACTTCCAGATTAGGCACATGACAAATAGTGCAATCTGAAGAGCGCAGCAGAAAGTCAGGCCTGCTTTGCTGCCACAGGCTTTTACTTTTCGCTTCTCATTTTCCTTTTGAGTCAGGAAAAAAAAAAACTTAAAGAAAAGAGCCAGAACTTGTGAGCTTTGTTTCCTTTCAAACCAGGAAGAGGAAAATTTCAGTCTCACATGTTGATAAGTCATGTTAGAGAGGGACTTACACATGATTGTATGAGAATCTGGTTCAAATTTAAAACTGAAAAAGCCTGGACTGATGTCAGATTTTACCTTGACACACACAAAAAACTGTTTTTATATTGATAATTGTTCCTGTCCCTATATGTAATGTTAATAAGGGTGGTTTGTAACGAGAAACCTCCCTCACTGCTGCTTTACTCAGATCCAAGAAGCTAATTAGTGACGTTCTGCTCATTGTTTTAATATTTTGGAAATAATAACGCAACTGTAATCATCCAGGGGCAGCTGACAGTCAGAGGAAGCCCATGTGACAGCACGGACAGAGCAGCCAACAGCACATTGGGTTTTCACACACTCCTAGAAAATGTTTCAAATGCATTAAAGAATGGCTGTTATTTCTCCTCTGTGCCCCTTCCTGTTGGCAGTGAGTCTGGTCTGCTAAAAGTTTCCTCCTTTGCGAGAGTGTCGTCCTGCTTTATTTCACGCAGATCTGTTTCAGACTCAGCAACTTGTCGCTGATGTTGGAGGACATCTTCAACTTCATAAAAGCGTTCAAGGGACTGGATGGAGATAATTTCAGCTAGTTTTTCTTTGAAAATTGTTGTTTAAAATCATCATTATAAGAATTAAAAGACTTACAGGTGGATATATTTTTTAATTAAAGTGGTCAGCAACAATATTCAGGTAGGCTGTGGTTTACAGCAGGTCATCTTAACCAGGTCTAAATGCCTATATGCACTGCGTTGTTGCCATGTGGTCTAATGAAGTGGCCACTTGAGCAGCTAGCTGTCAGCCAGACCTATGTCAGTGCGAATTAGCATCTCAGTCTTTACTGAAGCTGAAGCAGAGGCGCAAATGTTACTTACATTTTTACACGTAGCAAAGGGACTTATTTTGTCAATCACATAACAATGAACTGGTTTCCAGCAAACATTTAAAGACTCACAGATGAGCCATGTACACACAAAACCCAATTATTCTTTTTAATAATTATTATATTATTATAAACCCACTTTCTGTTGGGTCCAATTCTTTTATAAAGGTCAGAATTGTTTCAAATGTCTTTGTTTAGTAGACATATTTCTGCCCGTCTTTCAGTATATGTCGTTCATTGTAGTAAAACATTTGATATGATTTGTCTTCCCCATTGTTTCACTTTTGATATACGAGTTTCCTTTTTATTTTCACAAAACATGTTATTAGATTTTCAGCATTTAAAAAGTTGAAACTTTGATCTCTGTCCGGAATGTTTTATTAATCCTAAATTGTTAAACAAAGTGAAACATTGTTCCTTTAGCCTCTTCATATTTAGTACTACACTGAGTGTTGTTATTTTATTGATAATCTTACAGTCTTTCTCAGATGTGGCCCCTTTCTTCTGCCTACCTACAGTTTGAACCTCTTAAATGAACTCAGATTAATTTTCTTGTAAAACAAAATCTGATGCTGTTGGCTGGAAGTCACTCTAGCCATATTTACTCTGAGGTGACTCTGATCTTTACATCCTTTGATAAATACTGACCTCATCTGGTTTTCGACAGATAGTGCAAGCTCATTTCCCCCCCTGCTTTTTTCCCAGCTTCAAGTCTTATTCTTGGAATCTGCTGAATAGTTTTGCTTGACTGAGGGTTAAAAATATCTAAACTTATCCCGGGCTTTTGTGCAACTTTAATGCAATGTTGTTGTTGTTTTTTTTAATCCAAAAAACATTTAAAGCTGTTGTTAGCTGGAGTGGATTTCAGTGGGGATGAATCCATCACTTGTCTCTTCGTGAGATTATTTTTTTTTTTTGTGTGTGAAATTCACAAACAGCTGACAAAAACAGGAAAAATTTTGAATTTTTGGAAGACTTTATTTATAATCCACAATCTGCATACTTGTGGTTCACCATAAGCAGCAAGGTGGTGAAATGTTAACCTGCAGGATAAACCATTCACTTAAAGTCCCACTCAGGAAAACTAATAACCCACCTCCTCTCCTTTTATGGCATCATTCTCTTCTCTTTGGTTCTCTCTCAGTAACAAAAGGTTTGTGGGTGGGTGGGGAGTCTGTACTCGTAGCCAGTGCTCATGCTGTGCTTGAGTTGACCATGTACTTAATGACATCATGCAACGTTTTTAAGGAAGTTTGGTACTTTTGGCTCACAGCTAATACTTTTAGCCAGTAGTTAATACTCATTTGAAAATTTGGTCATGCTTAATATATTAAGACATACTCTTCTTAGATGAGACCACATTTTTAGCACCTATGAAATTTGAAGTTTTTCATAATTTTTTTTTTTAAACAGTGCAAAGGATTTTCAACATAGCTTTTCTAAATTCGTTTTCATTAGAAATCATAAATTAACAGAACTGACTACGAGAATTAAATTACTAGGGTCAATATTATTAGCCTCCTGAGAAATGGCTCTTTTATTGAGCCACAGCACAAACCACTGCTGTGCAATGATGAATTTTAACTTTGCAATGCTCAAAGCTGGTAAAACCAAGTTAAAACTGAGGGTTACCTTCCAATTTACACACAGTATAAAAACTTCAGCGAGGGTGTGAGCTGTCACTTGTCATCATGCCAAAAACAAAAGAAATGACTTTAGACTTCAGTTTAGAGAAAAAAATTCGTTGATGCTCGCAAAGCAAGAGATGGATGTACAAAGCTATCACAGCATTTCAAAGTGTCAAGAACTGAAGGGAGAAATTTCATCAAGAATCAAGAAAGAGTCGCACAGTACAGAACAAGTCTCGCAGAAGTAGGAAGCCAAAGATTTGAAAGACTTGGGAAAGAAAACTCATGAGAGATGAGTCTAAAGACCCCAGAACAACTGCTAAGACACGAGCGAATGACTTAGCCAAGTTGGGAATTACAGCCTCAAAAAAGATAGTCACTTAAACCCTGCACAGTAATGAACTGTGAGCTTACAGACCAAGAAACACTCCACTTCTGAAGAAACAATGGAGAGGTGTAGAACCCAAAGTCACCATCATCACAGGGGTGAGAGTGTCATTGCTGTCAGGAAGGACTCATGAAGAAATTAAAGGCATGAGAAGATTCTGAAAGAAAACCGATCAGCATCAAAACTTGATCTGGGCCATTGCTGTGTCTTCCAACATAATAACGACCCAAAACATACGTTGGTCCTTGTGAGGAACTACCTCCAGAAGACCATTAAATCTGGAGAAGCTTGAGAGAATTACCAAAGATTGGACTGGGATTGACAAGACAATATAAGAAGGCAATAAAAAAATCCAAAATAAATTTAGGATGTTTGGAAAGGCTGTCTAATAATAATAATAATAATAATAATAATAATAATAATTCCTTGCTCTGTTTAACAGCATGGAAATTCTTACATTTTCATCTATATGTCTGTGTGTGACACAGAAGATAAGTATAATGGGTACCTTTTAACGTTTTTCTCTACAATGCAAATATGAGCATAATTTCATACAAAGAGAAGCCATGAAACATATAGAAGAAGAATTTTATTCAGCGTTAATACAATAAATATACAAAACTCAAACTACTGGTCATGCGATTATAGGTGAAACCTTAAAATTGCACAAACATTTAGAGCAGATAGTCTACCATTTGTAAACTGCACAAAACATACACACATCCCTTCATATTTCATCTCAAAAACATTGATATATATTAATATATATAAAATTTAAGAGATGTGGATCAGCATTTTAATTTTCATTGTTTTTATACCACAATTCATGACTCTAAAGCACAGCTTGAAGCCACAGTCGGTCTACAGTACAACGCACAGTTCACATTGCATTGCAGCTTCATGTTTATATTAAAACTAACAGCAAAACCTGGAAGTGTAATTCAGCCTGATGCTTTTTAACTACTGTACTGGCCCAAATTAAGCCAGTGTGTAGGGAGAAAACAACTTAAAGAAATACAGAAAAGGCAAGAAGGAACCCACAGCCAGACTGTCCTGCACACACATTAAAAATTAAAGACCCAACTCCCTCCGTCCACACCCACCCACCCACACACACACACACGCACACAAAATGCAAAATCAAGGAAAGTGCTTTGCAGTTTGAATAACACATAGAAAGACAGATTCAAAGACATTTTAGCAGGTGGAATTGTATTGTTAAATCTGATCACAAAAACGAGAGAGTAAAAGAACAGATGTGGTTGTAGTTTTGCTTGACTTCCAAAAAATTAAGAATACACAAGTGTCACAACACAACATCAATGTACTGGCCCCTTTTGTCAAATTTAAGTCACTTTTATTGTGATTACAACATACTGATACTGATTTACAAGACATACTTAAAACCAGAGGCCTGTCAAATTTTGTACAATCTTGTATAATATTTAACCTCGTCATGCAAGCGGAGAGCATCCTGAGTAAAGCTGAGGTAAATCTCCAGCACTGAAGGGAAGCTAGAGACGAATTACACTTTCCTTGCTGATAAATCGTGCAGCTGTGTGTATGGAGTAGTGGCTCTCTTTAGCAAAGGACACAAAATGGTAGGCTTCAGGTGAAAATCAAGCTGACTCAGCTAATGCAATAAAAAAGCAAGTTAAGCATCTAGACTACTGAGCAGGAAGGCCTGAGGGCACTGTTAGAAGTATCTGTACTGACTGCCAACGTCAGAGAAAGAACCCCAAGTCCAGATTTAAAATGCGACTTGCTGAGATATGCAGATCAATAGAAGCAGAAGATTTCAGTCAAATAAATACTTGACAATTACCTTTAAAGTGATACTCTAATATCAGACACTGCTTGTGGATTGTAGCTTTTGCAGAATGACAATTGTTGTCTGCTTAGATGGCAAAACAGTGCCATCAATCTGTGATCACAATCTACTTCTGTCCATCCCTGTACTAACGACGCAGACTATAAACGATGGCGTAGCCACTGTGATGTTGCCCACTGCTTTGTCAACTCTGAGTTTTGAAACTTGATTGTTAGCACTTCCACAGCGCCAAAGCTGGATTTGGAGCCAAAAGTGACCATATTTGGATGAAAGGGTGGAGTGGCTGATGTTAGCGAGCAAGTAAAGTTGTCGCGGCTCAACCCGTTTCTTGTTTAAAGCTACAAACACGTTAATCTAATGGCTACACTTGGAGATTTTACATTGGGAATCTATGGGGGCTGACTCGCCTTTGGAGCGTTTTTGGCACTTCGGTGTGTTTCGGCCCCGGAAGTTGCCGTTTGCCTAAAATTGAAGGGTTAATTATATTATTTTATTTCTTGCTTCATTCTAATTGTAATATTTCATTAATGACAGAAATATCTTCCTTCTGTTATTCACCAGTCTCCACCGGTGAGTGCTGATACTTGGGTAGGTAAGATTTTAGATGAGATATCACTTTAAGGAATTTCAGGCTAAATACTTTTTACATACCCAATTCTAAGTTGAGCGAAGAGAGTAGAAAGCAAAGCAGCGGAGTGGAATGCACAGCATTCATCTTCAGCAGTATAAATTTCCTCCATTGGGGGTCAGCAGTGTTAAGCCATACACTCATGAAAGAAGAAAGCACCGAAACAGATCAAATAATGCTGCTTTAACTCAAAGATAACTTCCTTTTGCCAGATAAATAAATAAATTCAGAAAGAGAAAGTGGTGATTAGGTTGATAAACACACAGAAAGCAAGCATCTGTTCATGGTGAGAAATGCCCAGGTAACTTCAAACAGTCGGTTCAGCTACATTAGAATCTGCCTGAAGACGAGCAGGCCTCGAGGACAGCAACAACATTTAAAAAAAGGCACACAAACCTTCATTTAATTGGCCATACATCCACACAAACCCTGAAATCCACACAGAGACAAGAAAGTTGAGCACTCTAGTTAAAGGACTCCTAGAGTGCACGGTGTTGCAGGAGCAGGTAGACTGGGACAAGAGAGCCTGTTTGAAGGTTGAGAGGCTAAAGATTGTAGATGAGTGGATGTTCAGCTGTAGCACCCCCACAAAAACCCCTTCAGTAGTGTCAGAAAGATGGGGAGGGGGGCGTAACTTGTTCAAACAAGGCAGTTATAAGTGGAAGCTGGATACAGAGGAGGGTCAGATGAGCGAGCTCTCTGCTTCAGACTTGCTCCTTGAAGGCTCCTTGTGCAGCCCTGGAAGCAGCATTAGCAGTGGCCGTTTGTACAGTTTTGTTAGACATGACGCCCGTGGCAAATTCCTGCTGTGCCTTCTCAAAACTGGCACCGGTGGTACGGTACATCCCATGGACCTGAGGGGAGAAGGAAAGGCGGAAAAGAGGGTAAAATTAGGGCCTGAAGAGTCTGTAACAGACATCACTCAGATATCTTATAGGCTGACTGTGCATTTACCTTTTTGAACATGATGAGAGACAGGACAGCCAGAGCGGTAAAGAGAGCAGCAACGAGGATCATTATAATGCCCACTGGGATGCTTTTATTCAGGCCAGTCAAAGCTGAGATCCACCCGCTAGGGATAAGAAAATCATTAACACACAACAACGACGTGACAACTAACCAGTCTCACTACCATCTCAATCCTCTGAGAGAACTACTTGTTTAAAATGCTGTAGTTTACTTGGGTGAAGTCACACACCAGGAGCACTCAAACTACAGAGGGTAAAGCAAAGACCCGGCCTCCACACTACCTAGACCTAAAGGATGTGCCACCATAGACACTTACAGTGGCACAACAGGGACCTAGACAGTGTTATCCATGTGGCATGTTGTAGCTGTTCACTGTAAATACTCACTAGACTAAATGTATATTCTAATAAAAATTTTTTTTAAATGGTTCTTAACTAATGCAGGGTTTCCTCCTGCTTTCCTCCTAAAAGCAAAACAAAAACTGCAAGAAAAAAAAAAAAAAAGACAAGTTCAATATCTAATTAACACAAATATAGAAATATTTCAGGCTTGGTCTTAATCATCGCATTATCTGATCAGTTCATGAGATCTACGATATAGAGTACTGATACTTTTCTCAGTATAATACTAAGACCAAAATCTAGACTAAATGCAAAGCCAACCACCTCACTAAGTAACCCCAGATGTGTCTTTGTAACATCTGTCTTACCTAAAAATGTCATAAAAATACAATGCTATGGAAATTTATTTTAAGTCGTGTTATCTTACCTGGCTCCCCAGCCAGCGATGCCAATAGACTGGATGACATAGATGCCAATCTGACAGACGTAAATGAAGAAGAAAATAAAGAACCTGAACGAGCTGTCGATCCTGTAGAAAGATGAAAGTGGAGGATATGAAGAGCACAGTGGGCACAGGAGGGTCATCGTGATTGTTGTACTTGTGGACACAATTTTGGATCATGTTGTTTACCTGAATGCAGCATAAAGCGGTCTGTACCAACAGACAAAAGAACACGGCGTGAAAAGCAGAAGCCAGAGGATCGACAAGCCAAAGTCCACACCTCGGTTTCCATCCACAGCAAACCAGGAGAGGCAGGCGATCAGGTTTGCAAGCAGAGTCCCAGTGTGCACTGAAAGGTCAAGAGAGAGAGAAAAAAAATACAGTAAATATGTGGAGGGGGACTTCGGCTTAAGTGTGACGGTGTGCCAGAACGGCTGTTTAAGTGTACATGCCAAAACATGGAAAATAAGCTGAAGGAGAAGTGTCCAATCAAGTCCTACCAAATCAAGCCTTGGATGGAAGAGGAGGAAACACTGAAACTTAATATTTAAACATGTAACACAGTGCAGGACTGGAAACAACATACGCACACACACGCGCACACAGTTAATAATTCATTACCATTTGCTCTCGAGGGCCTAACAGTGTCTGCAAAGTTAAAGGTATTACACATTCACTGAGTCAGTTTGACTGCAGGGATTTTACAGCACAGTGTGAAATATGACAATAGCCCGCTAGCTGACATAGCAGTGGTACCGAGACCCTTCACCTGAGCTTGAAAAAGATACAGCCGGTTGATTTAAAAATCAAAGTCTTTGTACTTATTAGTAAAAACGACTGAATTCTGTAAACCAGCCTTATAGCAAATCATATGATCAAGCTGCTTCATCAGGTTGCAAGACTGCGGCACGTGCATTTGTCATGTGGCTACTGAATTCTACTTGAAGTCTTGACTCCACCCCCCACATACACCAACAGAGAGTATTTTTCACCATCAGGAGCTATGAGGTTTTGACTCGGGGAGTTGGTGGATTAAACTACTCAGGACTGCTTTAAATGAGTCATCTGAAACAGCAGATTATCAGCTCATTAACAATTTCATTATTTCAGCAGATGTGGTTCTACGTGTTTGCACGTATGAACGTAGTTTAGAATGCAGTTTGCTAAAAAAGTTTGCTAGTATTAGCTGATAATTTAGCACAAATGTTTAATGCAAACAAGGCCACTTCATTGGCAAGTGCAGAATCAATGGGTGATCTCACAGTGTCTAAGTCCATCTTTTAGATACAGTCTGTGGGGAACATGCATAAAACTATGTATGCAAGCAGGAATAAAAATGCAGATGCTATCTTTTTATCAGATACGTAAGTTTATAGTCATTTCGAGTCCTTTCTTTAGTTGTAAATGGATATACACACCCTCTCTTGTCATTTTGCACAAAAAAAAAAAGAAAAAAAGAAAAAAGGAACTAAAGAGCATGAGTAATCTGAGCTGCAGTGGCCGTCCCTGTAAGTACAAGTAGGCCACAGGTGATGCACTACTTATAGCCTAGCTCTGAAATCCAGAGGATAAAAAACTCCAGACTTGGTACAAGACAGCAAATTTCTTCTGTCAATTTTAAGAAAAAGTTTACTTACACATCCAGAGGTAGTACATGATTTTGACTGTCTTCTGAAACTCTACGGGAATGTCTACAGTAATATCGTGGTAGAAACACGGAGCCACAGGAAACCTCTCTGGGAGAGGAGGCCAGTTGTTTTTCCTGCCTACAATAGCAGGAAAAAAAAAAAAAATCAAAGTCAAGCTTGTGAGTTACTTCAACATCTTTTTGAAAGTGTCGCTCAGGTTTTACGTGCTGCTCTTCTGTCAGATGACAGTTAGCAGTTACTGAGTGCAAATACTGATTCCCGCTTATTTTTTGTGTGCATGAGAATTAACATTTAAATTAACATATAGTCATTGCTTGGCATATAATGAGCCATTCTGTGGATTTATAAGCGTCATCATTATCTGTAATGCTTTGCTATGACAGCACTGATCTGTGGCTGTGTTGTGATGACATACTAACCCCCAGATACGTTGATTGACTGCATCTCTCGCTCCCGGCGGTCCAGCTCTGCAGCCTTATTTTCCAGCTCTTCCTGTCTCCTTAGCAGCTCAGCAGCTGCCTGCGACTGCTCCTGCAAACACACACAAACAAATGTCAACACATTGGAAATAGTACACAAACTTTTTGGCCAATTACTTTCCCCCTCCCTGCTCACTAGAAATGCTCCATTTCTACTTTTGGAATAAATCCAATTCTCTGCAGAGACAGCACCAGCAGGAGAACAGACATCATAACAACACATTCCCCAGAGTCTGCTTCACAAACGAGATGCTCAATCTCAAGTTATTTCCTCCACCAACCACGATTTCCCTCTGACTCTGTGTCTACTTCTGCTACAAAGGCCAATCACAGATAGAGGCGGTCTCCCGCAGAGCCACTTTTCTGTCCACAAACTCAGTGTGAAATCAGCCGTGGTGTTAATACATTTTCTCTCAGTCTCTGCTGGTGTTGCTGGACTAAAACAATAGATGCACCACAGTCTGCTTGCTCATGGTGACACGTAATGCTCTCACCTCAGTTCCAATAGCTTTGGTAACTCAATCAGCATTTCTTTGTGTAAAAATAAGAATGCCTTTGTATAATCTGAAAAGAAAGTGGCAGAAACTACAGCAGCAGCTGTAAGCATAGCCAAAAGTTCTACTGAAATAACTGCTGTTATTTGGCTGTATACCATCAACACATATACCTGTGGTTGAGCTTGTGAGTAGGCTGGGGGCTCCTCTGTGGGTTTCATGATGGCTGGCTGAGTGCTGACAGCAGGGCCTGTAGTCTTGGGGGCCATACTTGCAGGTGTCTATAAAGTACACATGGTTAGAGCAAAACTACATGATTCCTATAACTGCTAATGATGTGACCTCACAGTTAATCAGAGGTTTGTATTGCAATACTCAAAACACAACTAAATCTCATATTTTATTAGAGCATTAATAAAGATGCACAGCAAAAAAATAAAAAAAACAAATGAAAGCAACAAACGGTGAAGAGCACATGTATGGAAAAAAAAAAAAAAAACGTACAATACAAATTTGTGAAATTGATGAGGTTGTACTGTAGAGAGAGAGAAGCCTGTGTAAGCTCTTAAGAGAAACAAAAATGTTTGAGCCAAGCTAAGCAGTGATACAATATCCATGCTCAAACATCTAGTGCCCAACCTTTTGCAGCCATATAACAACATCTTTTCAAGGCCATTTCTTCACAAAGCTTCAAAAAGCTAAACTGACCACAATACTTCAGTCTCTTGGCTTCCAAACTTTTTATTGAAACAGTCTTCTTACAGCCCTTTGTCACTGATAAAGTTGCTTCTCAGATGGATTCAGTCAAATAACATTTAGATGGCTGAAAATGATTACACTGATGCAGTCACATATCTTGCGACTGCTGAAAGCGATCTTGAATTCCAAGGTGGGAACCACTGCTCAATGTTAGGATTTAGTCTTATGTAACTGCATGTGTGTATGTGCTAAGATATGTGCAGTTGGAAGGCACAAAACAACAGTGAAGCTGTTGGCAGTGAAGCTATCGAAGAATGGCTGAGCCTGTTGGGCTGCACGGGTAAAGGCTTAATAATCGGGGTCTTGCCAATGGACCCTAACCCAAGGTCTGAAGGATTCCTAGTATTCCTCTCCTGGGGAGGATAACAGAGGTCCCAAGTTTCTTACCCATCGCCATCTTTTGAATACTTTGCTACTGGAGACCCTACCAGGGGCAAGTCAAAACTCCAGCTCAATAAGGTGGCAATTCTTAGAGTGGAAGCTTTCAGGACACATGTCTTGGTGGCTTTAGGAGCTGAGCATGTGAACCACGTGATCACTATGTTCTAGCAGTTGCCTATATATACAGACTGGGCAGCGACTCATAACAAGACGACAGCTACAGACAAGAGAAAGAAACAGAGACAGGGTGAGATTAGTGATTTGGAAGAGGCTCAGAGTCGAACAATACTGGGATGGATATTTCTCAGCATTTAGATAAGGTGTTCTGGCCATGTCTAGCTGAAACAACAGGGCAGTGACATCAGCAACAAAGAGAGGTCCGGTTTGCCTGGTCTGTACCCACGACCAATAACATAGCTAAGTGCATAGAATACATGTCTGAACTATACAAAACTGTAATTGTATATTCCATTATTAGCTTGGGATCCATTAATATGATGAAATATTTTATTTTAAAAAAAACCCAAAACTAAAGCATAAACTGAGACTGAATAATCATCAGCTGCTCTTCTCTGACTGAAGAGTGTGGCATTTTACAGATAAAGCACAACTCTTTGTTGTCACACTTGTCTGCCTTGGCGGACAGATGTGGGATTTATTAGTCTTTTATTCTGCTGAATATAATTTTAAAGGAATGTGATTTTCACATGATGTATTACAAAGCTGGAAAAATAAGTAAAACTTTAGGCTCAAATACCTACTGAGTAATTCTGGTGGACCTACCTGATCTTTAACCTCACTGCTACTAAATGCAAATATCCAAGTACTCACCGATTTGCCATCTGCAAAGGGATTGTACTCCTCTAACCCTGGAGGAGATGTCTGTCTCACTTGTGTCACTGATGGATCCTAAAAAAAAAGGAAGAAAAAAGGATTAAAAGGGAATGCTTTACATGAGATAAATGTAATTGAGTAATACTATAAAGCAATACATTTTGTTTGATCTGTCTTGTCTTTGTGTTTCAACCAGGGATAGCAGTAGAAATCCCTACAGAGTAAAACCCTCCATTATTCTGCTGAGATCCAGGCCAAAGCTCTCTGTATTCAAAATGCAACAGGCCTATAATTCAATACTGGCAAAGACAAGATGATTCCAATAATTTTCACGAGAACGTCATTATAAATAGCCAAGACCACGAGTTTCTTGAGCTGCTCTGGCAGCCAAAGACCGAAATAAAAAGACATACTTTGGTTATGCTTTGTGCTCCTAAACTGCTAAAGCACTCCATGCTTCTTTTAACTACAGTCCTAATTTGCCAGACTGACATATCAAAACTACTTTCAAAATAAAGCAAGCCACTACTTTATATTCTACCTCCATTTGCATGCAAAACTCCTTTTTCCTGTCAGTGTCAGCTAAGCTACACTGTCATACATCTCTTTTGATAATAAGCTCACCATCAGCTGCCGTCAGTCACGCACGAATTTCAAATTGTTGCTCAAGATTAACATCTAATCCGTATAGTCCGAAGTGCTGTCCTTATCCCGTCTCAGTGCAGTCCTCTCCGTCTCCCTGACTCTTAAATTTCCACACACACACACACACACACACACACACACACACACACACACACACACACACACACACACACTCTAAATATTTCAGGGCCTGTCGTGTTTAAAATTTAACGCTGCACTAGTGCGTGGCTGGACAAACACATACTGCAGATTCAACGAAGTCTTCATTTTGAAACCTCCAGCTCTGGAGTTCCTGCTCCAGAACATTAAAAAACAAAAACAAAAAACAAAACAAAACAACAACCCCCCCACCCCCACCCAAAAAACACAAGGAGAATCAGCAAACGTGTGTTCACCATGATCTTGATTAAAGTGCAGGATTCAAAAAAGGTGCACAGTTCAACCACCTGACAACACCATATCTAAGACTTCAACTCTCTGTGGTTTCTACTCATTTCACGTTTGATTAAGCTACAAACCTTACAAAGTGAGCTCTTAGCTGCCTTACAAAGTTTTTTTTATTCGCTAACATAGAGCCTAATGTCTGAGCCCACATCCAGAGAAATAGGCCAAAACAGCCTCAACAATCTGATGTAGGGCTGGGCGATATGACCCAAAATTCATATCTCGATATTTTTTAGCTGGATGGCGATATAAGATATATATCTCGATTTTTTTTTTTAAGCCATAAAGTAAGAACAAAAAGAGAGTTCTTAGTCAAAGCTGTGTCCCAGATGTCACACAGGCACTTTTATTAACATACAGCACAGATGTACATGAAAAATTACTCAAAATTAAATTATGAGAATTCATTAAATAATAATGCTCCATAAATAAAAGAAAACAAGGTTGTTTTTGTGCTAAACAAAGAGCTCACAATTGTGCAGTCAAAATGTAAACTAAAAGACGCTGAGCGTAATAACAAAGACAGATTTCACAGCTGCTCTGTTCCCAAGTTTTACTGTGTGACTGATAGCCTGGAGTTTGAAATCCGCTTCATAACCACCTCTCTTACAGGTGCCATTTATGGTCCTTATACACACACAATACGGTAATATTACGTTGATGCACAGTACGTATCACTCCGCGAAGCTCCTCGGTAGCCGTAATGCGCCGACAATCTATCAAGCGGTGCAGCTCCGTAGCTTACCAAAGTCGTACTCAAACATTTTTGACAGATTGCTGAGCGCCGTGTACCACATAAAATCGGTTCGCGGCCATCAAGCACAACCAGAATTCATACATAAGGCGCGCTATCAACTTTTGAGAGAATGAAAGGATTTTAGGGTTAGCGCTGTTAGCTCATTAGCATGTTTAGCTCGTTAGCACGTTGACGCCGTCCAGCCCCACGCATGGGGCGATGCGCAGTAACTCGTTAACGGAGATTTGCCGTGTCCGTCTTGTCGCTGCCTGCACGTGAAGCGATGGGGGAGGAGGGGGAGTTGTCTTCAGTGAAGGCGAGGCGGAGTAACGTTGCGTAGAGACAAAAGTGGACGAAAGAGAGGCAAACTTGCGGCTCCACAACTATAACGTAACATAGACTATATCGATATAAAGGATATTGTCACATCTTATATCTCGTATAAAAATATATCGATATGTTTTAAAAACTCGATATATCGCCCAGCTCTAATCTGATGCATGACTGCGAGTGATGAAGCTTAGTAGGAAAGGAGCCAACGAGTACCCTGGAACCACATGTCACCATATGATTTCATGAACTATTGAACATAGCTCAGAGAAGGGAAAAAGCTCCCATTATCCTGAGGCAAGGCAGCCAGAGCCAACGCATGACAGAGAAGTGGGAGGACAGCAGGGCTTCAGCACTCGTGTTAGTATGTTAATGAACCCAATTAATTATTCACTCTCCTTGCGTCTGTGTGGTCAGCCTGTACCATCTTCCCATCAACGCTTGGTTCTTTTAAGTCTGTGCAATGAATCAAACCAACTAAAATAGATTTTTTTTAATATAGTATTCTCTGACAAAAACAAACAAAAAACACACATGCTTTCCTTGTACTGTGTAGAACCAAGCAGGCACAGATATATCACAATTAACAAATACATTGTCTGAGGTTAAAGAACCACAGGTCTAATTCTGGATTAGTCTGATTCTGACTCAGAAATTAGATCTGTTATTTATGACAAAAGGCTGATCCATTTAGTTCAGCTGTATACTGCTCTGTTTTATACTGCTAAATATCAGCAGTAGTGTGCTGTGGCTACTGAGAGGAAGTTAACAGCAAACTACCAACAAATGAGATGACCGGTATAAAAAACTTAGATAACTGTGGCTTTGGCTTCTCTTTTTGTTGTTATAACACTTGCAGGGAAGTATTTACTGCATTTACAGTAGAACAAGGTGTTGTCATCTATCAATTACTGCTATTTTACTTCCTGCTTCTTACCAGCAACATAACACGTGTTGTGTGTGGATGTGCACAATATTGACTTTTAGACTGAGCTTAAATTAAGCTTACTGTAAATAAATTACAGGATTACTACAAATACGTGGGTTCAACCACTAGTTTAACATCAAACAGATAACACCATTATGTGCATTTTGTAAATTATCCTCATTTAAAGAGCATAATTTATAATGTTCTTTGAATGAGCAATATTATTTGAGGGCTTCTAGTTTCCAAATATGAAGTTTTACTCATGTTATTTGTTGTGTATGACAAAAAAAGTTGATTTTAAGCTTTTGATGGACATAACAAGCACACTGAAGATGTTACTGCTGAGTTCAAGAAACTCAAAATGACGTCCAGATGAACAGAATCAACTTTTGGAGATCTAAATGACAGTCCATTTATTTATCTTTTAAGCATTTCATAGAAAATACTAAAAACAGCATTAAATGTTTAGATTCCCAATCAACTGCTAAAGACATAAACCCAGTTTGGCTGGTTGATGTTAAACAAACAAACAAACAAACAAACAAACAAACAAACAAACAAACAAACAAACACTTCTTTAGCTTATTCTTAGCATGCTCCAATCAAACAATCAATGTTAAAACAATCAATGTGGTCTTAATGAAACTGAGGGAAGCACCTCGTGATTATTTTAATTATTAAATAGTCTTATGTTTTTGGTCCATTAATGTTAGAAATTTCAGAAAATAGCAAAACTTGATTGTTTTGATGAGTACACCTGATATGAGCAGAGGAGGATAGGCCTGGAAATACCAAGGAGCACATGATCACATGAATGCTTTCATTATGACACAACACTGTGTGAGCGTAAACACAAGACGTCTTCAGTCAGACGCCTAAATAAAGACAACAGCACAATAAAGGCAAGGGAAAGGATGTTTGTCTCTGTTTTTACGTTCCTACACAGCATTACATGATCAGGTGATCAGTTTTTAACATTATCGTCTCCAGGTTGGCAAGTTAAGTCAATCACTCTAACGTAATGTCAAACATAAAAGAAACAATACGCAACATCTGAGCATAAGTTGTTTAACTAGGTCGTAAATGTGAGGAAATATGTCGAGCAGGTGGGAATTTAAAGGGATGGGGGATAATTATAACAGAACCCAGCGACCCAACCTGCTTCAGTTTGAATCAGAGCCAACACCTGGAAGCATAGCCTCATATCTTTTAATGTTATGTCACTTCTGCCAGTCAGAGTGCGGCAACATTAAGTGACAGTTCAACTGAAACCGAGCGGGAGGGTTTTGGCAGCAGCTAATTTAAAGTCGCCTTATCAGAGCAGGTTTATTCAAACCAACCCCATGCCAGTCTTTCCTAGCCACGCAGTCTTAATGTAAAATGATACGGCAGCTAAAGTTAAAGTGGCTAATGTAGGCTGTTAAGGTTACCTGAAACGGGTTGCTGAAGTCCGGGTCCGCGAAGGGGTTGCTGTCGAAATCTGACATTGTCCAAATAGGACGACTTATTCCGCTAAATGTGTCTTAAGGCTAATATTTATAGCCAAAGTCGGCGCAGAGAGTTACAAAAGACCAACTGTTTCGAACAAATTGTAATAGAAAAGACAAGGGCTGAAGTCAAACGTCAGACTGTCCAGGTGGGGGATTGGTCACCAGCAGCGGAACACACGTGACATAACGAGACGTCAGGCGGAAGTAGGGAAACGTAAAAAAAAAAAAAAGATCCAAAAAGTAATTTTTTAAAAAAATAATGTTTTATTTAGAAATAATTTAACGCTTTACTCACACTCATTTTTACATTTTGTCATAGAATTGTGATATTTTATCTGCGATTAAATGTCAGGTCGTACATCGACTTATCTACGTAAAATGAAAGAATTAAAAATATCCCAAAGTTATTTTAAAAAATAATATTATTACTTGGAAAATATTTGATTTATTTTTTTATACCCGCACTCATTTAGACTTTTTGTCATACTTTATTACACTTAAAGTGTAAAAATAAAGTATGACAACAATAGCACAAACTTCAGGAAAACTCACTTTTCTTGAAAATATCCTGGTCTTGACAAAAATGTTGCTGTTTTGACCTTGTGGACTTTATCGTGATACTTTGGCTATTCAACATTGTGGCAACATCTATTTTTTGGCCGAGTCTCTTCTAGTTGCCATAGATCTATGAGCTCTCTGCCTCTGAATCCCTGTCATGTGACGCTCACTTGTCCAACTCACACTTCCGCTACTGCGTGTAAAAAGTTGGGTGATACATTAAAGAAGTTTTTGCAGGAACTTTAGCGTCAACATTAAGTTAACATTATCACCAACTTTATGAACATTTCATAGCTCGTAAGAAAAGGCGAGTAAGTTTTCTTTGTCGGCCGTTTGCCTTAAAGCTCAGCATGTCGACAGGAGTCTCATACAACGACCAAGGAGGAGCGGAGGCTGCGGTGGAAGCGGGTCAAGAAAGCACCCCGACCTCCTCGAGCACCGGAGCTGCCTTCGGACTGTTCAGCGCCGACTTTAAAAAGTAAGCTAGCTCAGCGTGTGTTCCGTTTCTCGTCACGGTGGTTGTTTTTGGCACAGTTGGGTTGTTTTTGTTGAACTCCATATGGCTAACTTCCAGTTTCGTAGTCTTGAAAAGAGGCCAGTAGCATCCACAGGCAGGGCAATGGTGGCAAATGACAGCCCCCTGTCTCTTCTGCAGTAAGCAAAGCTGAGCGATAAAATGGCAAGACATGGCTTGGACGTGTTTGTGATCACTGAGTTTTCCTTTTTCTGGTTGGTTTTTCCAGTTGCTTTGCACCTTTCTGTGTGCTCAGGGTGTACTTGTATTGCCTGTTTTTTGCTGTTGTTTTTTTTCCATCTCGTGGTTGTTTTTCGTATTGTAGTGTACACTTTTTGTCACGTTTTGTCATTTTTGCGATCATTTTTTTTACTATCTCCACCTGATTACTTTGTATTTTACTGTGATTATGAATTTTGGTGGCTCTTTTGTGTATTCATCTCTGTCCGCTTTGTGATTGTTTGGGTTAGTTAGTTCAGTAAGGCTCCAGTCATTGCAATCACTGCACAGGGAGAGCTTGATAAAATATCAACTGCAGTGGCTTCATCACAGAATCTTCGGATACCGGTATTTATTGTGAAACAGCAGAAAGTGCTTGCATGTTTTTAAGCGGATGCTACACACTTCACTGTTAAAAGGGACGCAATCCTCCCCACTGTCGCAAAGTGGGTGGTTATAGTGGAACACCTGATCGTTGGAGTTCTCTTCCAAATCTTTCAAAAGTTTTTACCAGTTTAAAGCACTTTAAGATGAGAGCTGCTGTGAATTTGCTGGCTGTAAATGAACAAGCGCTGGGACACACGTGTAGTCCTGTTCCTGCAGGTGGATTGCGCTGACCCTATTACACAGTGGTCAAAAGGCTTAAAGAAAATGTCGAAAACTTCATTTTTTTATGCTCATTAAAGCTGCTGTTATCCAGCTCTAAGCAAGTAAAGGAATCCTTGGAAAGATAAGTTTGTTGTATTTCTTGTCTGTACTTTATTCACCTCTTTCTGTCTCAACCTTTATAAAACTGTATGAGAATATTTCTATGTTTTATCTACAATTCAGTTTACTGCTGTATTAGCTACTTTTTTTTTTAAACCAATGTTTTTCAAATGTCATACTGGGCCTATTGACTTGTCAACAAGTAAGATGGTGTTTTACTTATATCGTTGATCTTTGTTGCATCAGTTTTGTGCTGCATAACGCTTAGTTTATACTTCTGCTGTAAATCTATCTAGAGCCTATGATGTAGCCCACATAAGTGCCCCATACATTTGCAAGCATTTATACCTGTGCTGAAAGTAAATGATCAAATATGGAATGATGATAAAATGAAAAGTTTCAAAATGTATTTTTTATCATGAGAATTTCTTTGTTTTGCACAATAACTAGCAAAACATAATATACCACCAAAAAAAGGAAATAAATACTGGACCCAGAATTTGACAGTCAGTACATTTCTTTCTAAGACCAGCAAATGGAGAAATGCTATTAAGTTGCCTTCATAAGCTTGTGTTGCTCATGTATTTTAAGTTCCATGTCTGCATTCTACCACTAGAGGGCAGCCAATAACCAGTTTAATCATCTTTTGACTTTGGAAATTTCTTGCAAATTCTGTGACTATGCATCTCAGTTGTTCTAGTGTAACAGTCTGTGTTTGAAGGTACATACACAGGGTACCAGATTCTCTGGTCTAGACTTGACTGCAGTACTTAAAATCTGAGGAGCTCTAACTTGATTTAGACTTATGCATTAAGCCTATGTCCCTGCGACGTAACCGGAAACCCCTCTTAACCATACACTGCATCTACTGTGCTTTAGTAAATTTCCTACTAAAGCATAATTCAGGCCTCAGTCTGTTAGTAAGTTTTATACATTCATAAAAGTTTTGGGTCACAGTTCAGCTTCTGATTTGATTTTAAGCGTTTCCTGCAGGAACCATCCTCATGTATCCTTTTGCTTTTCATCACTGTAGATCTTGGTTTTCTGAAATGTTTCTTATTAAGTTGAAATAAACCTTAACACTGTCTCACATGATCATCTACCCAGTTGGGGGAGGTTTGGTCATGTGTTTGGCCACCTCAGGGCCAAGCTGAGGGACCAGAAGAATATGAAAGGGCTTGAATGATCCTTCTGTTTGTATGTCTGTCTGACACAATTCACAATGACCAAGTCTGTGAATCCAAAATGCATTTTGTGCTAGTGCCATTATCTGTGTCTCATATTAGTGCTGCACGCAAGGCTTGTCAACTTCACCATGTCTGTGCTTGGAGAATACATTGCATATTTGTTCATTAATGTTTTAATAGCTGAGGATATATTTAGAGTCCTTTTAAAATTAGATCAAATTTGGAAGTTTAGTTAAAATTGCTGAATGTGTGTTGCACGTGATGAGAGATGCAACTTTGCTCTAATATGTTCTAGTGTTTAAAGGGCGCTTGTTTCTGTTTGAGAGCTCTGTGCTAGGGTTCAACAAATCATAGAAACATAAGGCTAATTTATTATCTGAGACCAAAGAGATGTCTCACTGTGGCTGAGCAGTTTGGTTGTATCGACTTATTGTATTTCTCTGTGTTGGAAGCAGTCACAAAAAAATAAAAGGAGCGATGGATTTAAATGGAATTATACTATTTTCACTTCCCTAATCTTGGGAAGTGCTGGAAGATTGAATTTTGTATTTGAGGCTGGTTGTGCATGTTAAATGGTTATTTGGTATTTCCAGCCTACTGGCATTAGTCAGGAGTAGAGCAGGGCGATATGGCCAAAAATATTTATCACGATATATATTTGAAAATTTGCGATAACGATATAACCGACGATATAATTGATGCGAGACAAAATACAACTCCACAACATTACTAGCGCAAAAAGACAACCTTCCATTTATTTTCACTTAAACAAGAAGCTGGTTTTTATGTACATTAAAGCTTTATAAAAATGTAACAGTACAAATGCAAATTCCTTGCTGAAAGTTTAACCAAAAGGCATTTCCACTAGAAATGGGCTGACATGTCCTGAGCATAACCATGTATAATATCCACTGAAGTTAAAAAGAGGTGCTTTGCAACATTAAACTGCAGTGTGCAGTACGCATTTTTCGGACCATAAGGTGCACGGGATTATAAGGCACATTAAGCGAAACAAAGCAGTCAGATAAATCAAACTTTATTAAACTCATTCTTCTTGCTTCCTCCATTTCTGTACCATTGATTCCTTAATGTTGAATTCTCTGGCAGCTGCTCTATTCCCATGTTGTTGCAGTATATTAATGACTAACCTCGTATTGTGGATGGATTATCTCAGTTGTTCTCCTGACTGAAGTTTGGTCCGTTTACAGCATCCTGCCATGCGATTGCATTTGTCTCTAACCATGAAGAACCTTCACGTTAACTTTTATAAGTGGAAAAGTGTTAGTGTTCGTCCTCCAGCTTCACTGTTTATGTTATGCTAACATAGCTGTGTCGCTAGCGATCACGTAGCACATCATTATATACCAGCTAGCCCAACTTCAGTAACCCTACAAACGTCACTGCTGTTTAGTTTCCTGTCTTCATTTATGTTGCAAGTGATAGCAGAGGTGTACGTTTGATTTTTTTCAGAAATCTCTCAGTCAGAACATGCAATATCATGCTTAGGTAACTAGCGAAACTAGCGAGCTAACTTCTGCTAGCTTCCTGCTAACTTCTAACTCCGTTAAATGTAATAACTTTTGTTTTCATGGATGCCTGGAAGTTAAACTTTATAGTTACACCTGGTAAAGCAGCAATGCTGATCGTTTTATTAAAGATGAAAGAATTTAGACAGTTTTTAACTCTTAGTGATGCTGCAGTGTTGTTTGACCTGAAGCATACGGAGTTTAGGACCCAGATTACTCCCAGATTTAAGAGCATCTTAGTCCGACAAATACGACAATAACAACGGCCGCTTGCATGTTCTGCAAAAAAATGTGCTTTGTTGTGTATCTGACGGACAAACACCAAACCAGTTCCACATCACGGAAGTTGCACCATTTTTACAAACCAATTCTGGATCATCTGTTTCACTCAACAATGGGCCATGTGCGTATGAAAACAAAGGCACTGCGCATGCGCGTTTTACTCCCATTCTATCGCGATATTTCATTTTCCTATCGTTGCCTAACATTATACCGGTATTACCGTATAATATGGCCCAGCCCTAGTCAGGAGTCATGCAAATTTAGCCTTGCTACTCTTTTTTTTTTTTTTTTTTGTATTGCTGCTGCCAGTTTATCCCTGAATCAGCTGATAATTCCCACTTGCAATTTTTTTTTTTTTTACAGTTATTCTTTTATTACTGCTGTTCCAGTATTGTAGACTAGTCTTGCTTTTCCCAACCTGTTGATAATGTGGATCATAATATTTTAACAACCTTGCATCGTAGATTTAACTTCAGGGTGATTCCACGTAAAATAACCAAATGTGAAAAAAGTTCACATCTGATGTCCTCAGGGTCAGCTGTTTATTCTTCCCAGTAACTTCAGCTCACAGTAGAAAACGGTACCATCATATTATGAATATTTTCCGAGTTGCAGCGCTTAAAGGACATAGAGGTGCAATGAAATTTAGTGCTTTTAAATTTTGCCAGCATTTTTCAGCCCCTTTGACATAAACTATGTTATGTCACATGATATTGATGCTAAAGTTTGGTCATAGCAAAAACAAAACAAAATCATGATTTTGCTTTTAGGATGGGACCATTGGTGTGGGTGTGTAATTGAACTGGTTACAACTGCTGACGACAGATTAAATGTGCTTTACAGGTTTGAAAATTTCACCGGAAGAGCTCCTGTTCTTACGAAGTTATGATGGCTCAAAAATGCTGGAAATGCTGCAAAATTTGGCACCCATTTAGTAACCACCTTTTTTTTTTTTTTTTTTTTTTTAAGATCTGGCACTTCAGACTCTTTTCCATGTTAGTTTAAATTGATGATGATTGAGTGCCAAGAAATATTTTCACCATGAAAATATTTTATTTTCTAATTTTATACAAGTTATTTTCTATACACATCATAAGGTCTGTGTTCAGATTTCTGCAAAAAGGAGAGACTACATAATAAAATGTGTTTGCGTTCACGTATTACAACACAGCATTAAATGAGATGGATACACATGTGGCCTGTTTGTGATAAATATTCATTAGGAGACTGCCATGGGTGTATTATATTCTAATCAATCTCAGCAGTGATGGGGAAAAAAGATTTGAAAAGCTAATAATCAGCCACACGTGATGCAGCTCTTCTTCTTTCTTTTTTTTTAACTATTTGAGTTGTTTAGGTTTTCAGTGTAAACAGAAAAAAATTGGATGCTATGTTTTTTTTTGTTTGCTTTTTTTTTAAAAAGGAAAGAAAATTGGATATTTCTGTCGCTACCAAACACAGATTTGTTCCGCTCATGTGCAAATATGTACTATTGTACTTAGTGCTCACTGAAGCCTGGATTATACTCTGTTGTGGACACATACAGCTGGTGACCCGACAGCCAAGTAGTGATTGCCGTTTTATACTTTTCATGTTCACGGGTCCACTTGGGTCCCTGTGTTGTGAATTTCGTCCACAGAGAATTTATATTACAATGCACCAAGCAAGCATGTGCCCAGGCGGCGGATTACAAAGAACTATAACGGGAATAACTTTTTGGCCGTTAGGTCTCCTGCTGTCTGTGTTCTGCAACAGAGTATATTTAAATGGTTACTATAGATGGTGCAAAGGATCAATTTAGATTAAAGTGTAGCAAGCACACACTTTAATTGTGCATTCTTTTTGTGACCATCGTGTGGTCGTGATACCTGTGTTTGCAAAAAGATGTCTGGTCCCATAAAAGTGTAGGAAGGTTGACTTTGTAAACATTTGTCGATGGGCTCAGTTACTCATTGTAGTTTCTACTAAATTCAGCAGTAAGTTGACTGTGGAAATTATCCACATTATGCTCACTGGCTAACAACCTGTCAATCAGAAGTCCCCAGCCAATGAGAGCGTGATTTCAGTCAGATTCATCCATGGCTTGTTTCAAAACACAGAAGATGGCAACAGTGAAAATGCTCACCTTGAGACTTTAGAACAGGACTTCAACATGGTAGCTATGTCCTTGTCCTTTTTACTTTCTATCATGTTACTCAAGAAAATCTTTTGGAAGAGGGAGCTTTGGATATACCTGCCAAAATAATCCTCTGTCATATTGCGTGTGATGAATGTGATACTGTGTAGAGCAAAAACTTTTCCCAATTTGCGCCAATGTTGCTTACGAAACATTTCAAAGTCGAGTCATTACTCAGTCAGGCCCTCATGTTACTCATCTACTCCGGAATAAAGTCCACATTTCTCCCTCTTCAAAACCCTTTTGTACCATTCACATCTTCAGGAGTATTTCCTGACATTCAGCTCGGTGCTGTTATCTTTGATGTCGGCCTGTCCTGTTGGCATTGTCAGTAAAACTTGGCAGACGCATGTGCTCTAAGTGGTGCCAATTTAAAGTGATTATTGTGCAGTGGTGGTGATGAAAAGTAGCTCAGTGTTTACCCACCAGAGATAAGGCCCTCCTTTTTCCTCTAGAGGGAAGTGACCATAGTCACACAGAGGCAGAGTCACATACACAACCAGGAGCCAGGTGAGACAGCTTTCCATATGAAAGTCAGCATTTTTCAGAATAGAGGAGTAACAGTTTAATATAGTAATGGCTAATTAGCCAAGTAAGTGGTCATTACCCTCAGGCATAAGGATGACTTGCCATTAGTGAGCTGACGGGGCATCTTGTGACTTTTTTTTCCCCCTTTGCCCAACAGAAGAGGAAGGGAGTACCGGTGAATGACAGTGACAAAGCAGTGGAGCCTGTGCTGTTTTTCCACAGTTCCTAGCTTTGACAGTTATGAACTGGACAAGAAGACAGCTGTAAATAAAGCCAAGAGAACTTGGGAGTACACTCTGAAGGAAAGTAATTACCACAGCTCTCTTTGGTCCGTGGAAATTCAGTCAGCCGTGGTTTTGTGGACTCTGTTCTTTAGACAGCTAACACACACGCACAGACACCACTGAATGGACTGCAGCGGTATGGACGCTGGTTTCTCTTCTTTGCGCTCGGAGGCAGCAGGAGCCATGAGGACAGTGTTGGTGTCTGCTGAGAACTTACAGCTTACTCTGAAGCCTGAACTCAGTCAGGAAGAACAGTCACTCACACACACCAACAGTAGCCCTAAGGACTCACACAAAGCCGGGTACTGTAGTAAGACAACACAGGTCATTGTTTTCTTGTAACATCTGACAGCTAAATATATGCGTTTTCCTTTAAATAACACTGAAATCTTTAGATGTAACTAATACAGGTAACAAATTTTTAAAATGATGACTATTTGTGGATGGAAACTGAATTTTCAGATTACCATTACAAATTATTCCTTTAGAATTAAGATTATCATATGAAAAAAAAAGTATGAACAACAGTCATTGACTTGAGTGCAGTCTTTTTAACTTGGCAATGTTTAAAGTGGATTTAAATAAAATACTGAAAACCTATAATGAATTAAAAGTAAAGCTGTTTTCACTCCTGAATGCTAAAAAATGTCACAGGATCAGGTCTAGTTGTGACCAAAGTTGTAGAAGCGTAGATGCTGTTTTCTTTCCCGTCACCTCTGAACTAGGCCGATGGCTTCCCCTCCCTGAGCTCGGTGCTGTCAGAGGTTTCTTTCTGTTAAAAGGGAGTTCTTCCTTCCCAAAGTTGCCCATTCTCACCTTTGGAAAGACTGCTAGGCGTTGGTGAGTTTGATGCCTGGGTGTTACACAGGCGAGTTCAGCATGTCATGGACTTTGTACAAGGGAGCAGTTAAAGACAGTTTAAAGTTTGATCTAAATGTTTGGACAAGTTCACATATCATGGTAGCAGATCTGACATGTCAGTGTTTTTAACGAAATGCTTGTTAACAGCGTAAATTGACAGTTTTTATATCATTTAACAGTGTCACCATTTGTCTATTACAGTAAGATATAAAGTAAAATCAAGGTTGTTGGGAATTTCATTAGTTACGTTTGCTTCTCAGTGGTGTAAACTGACTAAAGTGATACTGAAGTCATACCAAACAATATCAGATATTACAGATTCACATGCAGTGGAGCTTTTTTCAAATTTAGTTCAATCATTTTGAGGCTCTATATAAAATATTGTTAAGGTTTCAAAGATTTAGTTGCTGTCCTACAAAAACTATTTTTTTTGTTTACAGATTAAGAAACTAAAGTTTGACCTTTTTGAGCTTTAGGATATAAAATATAATTGCTCATTTTATCCTATGAGACATCCCATATGGAAAAGAAATAGTAAAAACTTATAAAAGACTTGCATACGATGTGGCCAACTTCATATAGTGAATCATATAAGGCTTATTTGATTTACTCATGAAAGTGGCCACTTTCTCATTACTTTCATATATTGTTTTAGTAAGTATCCAAAACATACAAGTTTCATTTATATCATTTTTCAAGGGATCTTATATCTGTTTTCACTCTTTCATTTGTTTTCATACAAGATTCACACAAGACAGATACAAACTTTGTAAGATTTATATATATCTTTTCCATATGGGATTTGTGTGAAATAATTAGCATGTAAATTCCTGAGTTCGAGATAAAGTCTTGACCCTTGACCTTAGATCACCAAATTGTAATAGGTTTTTGCCTAAATTCAATTTGGAGGTTTGTGTTTTTCAAATTCACTTAATGTTTTTAAGACATCGCTTCCTCACAATGGGCAGACCCAAAGCTCATAAACACAATGCATCTGTGTCAGTGATAAATAATGTCATGCATCTGGATTGCAGCTCAAGCGCCATGTTGTTGAGTCACTACTGCTAAATATTGGCAGATTTGATCTTGTCATTAATTTTGATCATTTTGGATAAGCACCAGGTTATTATATACCTAAAATAAAACAGAACATATCTGCACTCCTTATTTTTGTCTGCAGCTTGCTTTCCATCCTGCACAGCATCTCTGTGGAACAAGCATCCTGTTGTGTGGGTTGTTTTTGAGCAACATTGCCTGGTTGAATTAGTCAAGGAATTAATGTGGTGATCATGTGATTGCTGAGTAGCATCATTGTTATGATGCAGTTGTGTTGTTGTTTAGGACACCATTGTTGCTGCATTGTGAGCAGACACCTCATCCATTTACATATTCTTTTGTATTTGTGCCCATGTTATGTACAAGCATGAGTTATCTTCAAATCTAAAAACTTATAACCCGAAACCCCAGGGGTGTTCCTCCTCTAGCTCAGCAGGTAGAGCAGCTCATCTATTAATTGGAGGGTTGGTGGTTCAATCCCTGGCTGCTCAAAGTGCTTGTCTGCTCTCTAAATAGTGAATCTGTAAAGCACTTTGAGTGCTCAGGTAGAGTAGAAAAGTGCTATATAAGAACCAGTCCATTTACCATTTACGATCTTAACCCGAGGCTGTAACATTCCAGTCTGCGTTGATCCAACATGTAGTTACGTTTTTCTAGAGGTGCACAAACTGTTAGGCGGATGATTACTGCTTAAGTTGCAACCTAGATTTCCCGCTGAATCATAATTCGGACATAAGTAAAGCAACTAACCACTGACTACAATAACACCCAGGATGTCTTCTGTCCTCAGGAATGAAGACCTTAAAGAGATGTTGGAGAGCAACAAGGAGTCGCTCAAACTGGAGGCCATGAAGAGAATTGTCGGGGTGAGTGCATCACAGGAATCCACTAAAGCATTTCTTTTAAGTAACTGAGCTGTTTTGTGCTGGTAATAATTTTTTTTTTTTTTAATTGTTTCTTTCTTCTTTTTTTTTCTCCAGCTCATTGCCAAGGGCAAAAGTGCCTCTGAGTTGTTTCCTGCTGTGGTGAAGAATGTTGCGAGTAAAAATATTGAGGTATGACACGATTGAGAAATAACGCGCACTACTTCATTTATTTTAATGCAGTTCACTGTTATGATTCATTTCGTTCTCACGCAACGCAGCACGTGACTTCCCAAAGCATGACGCCCAAAGGGGGAACTTACAGAACAATAGTTAGATCCACTGAGAATCTTTTTCTTGCTTTAGACGCATGCATGTGCTTGAACATTTAAAGTTAGTGTTTCTACAGAAAGCAAAGCAAGGAAACGGGAAATGGTCGCAGCAGATTGAGATAATATTGTTAAATAGACTCGGTGTAAGAATACAGTCTGTGTTATGGAAATAAATACCTAATACATCTCTTCAGTTGTAAGAAAATGCACCTCTTTGTTAGGTGTATTACATTTCAAGCAAGTTCACAAAGTTGCACTGACTTCTGTGTCTTAGACCGCAAAGTATGATAAAACAGCAGCATTATTATGCAGAGCTAATTAAAATTAGATTATTTCTCAGCCCTACTTTGAGCCATAAATTGGTACAGCAGTAGCAACAGCATAAATATTCTGTAAAGCTGCTGTGAGCTTGCGCCAACATGCCACTGAATCCTGCGAGCCTTGGAAAAACTCAACCACCGCCTATTCCAGTGAATGACCGAACATTAAGCAGCAGCAGCTCAAGAGGCGCTCCCATGCCCAGAGCCTGTGAATATTGATTAGCAGAAGCAGAATAATCAGGTAGCATGAGAGGCAGCATGTAAGCCGGTGTGGAGGGGGGTCCAGCCAGGCCAGGCGCTGTGTGCGAGGCATGCAGCCGAACCAGCTCGTGGCAGGGGTATGGGAGCAGGTGGGTGGATGTAATTGGGGGAAGAGAGCTCCGAGTCACATCTTCTCTCTCCTGCCTCATACACACCAGCTGCTAAGGTAGTGTGAGGTCCTGGTCTGTGCTTTCTCTCTCTTCTCAGTTTCTGCTCAGCTACAGTATGTCGTGCTAAAAATGGCCTCTTATTTCGCTCCCGCCGTCATCCCTTCTACTTCGTGTCATCTCGAGCTGCCCATGAGCCCCAACAATTAGAGCGTGAGCGTAACTGCACAAGAACATGCAGTTTATTGATAGCGTTTCGTGGTTTAATGTTGGTGCTCTTTGTTTTATTTACTGAATTTTACACTGAAATTCAGGGACAAAATAAAATAACACGAGATGGAGCAAGTTTCATCTGTACTGCACGTAATTGCCTATTTAGCAGTTCAAAACGAAGTCCGTTGCATGCTCTGTGGTCACACAAACCCGATCCTTGAGGGCAGATGGGTTTTGTCTCCTTTTTTTTATAGTGAGTAATGCCATTACTTTCAGCAGTAATGGCCTCAATGATGATTGAGAACTGTGCTGTGAAACCACAGGTCAATACTCGTTGCATTAGAAAGCATGGTGCTGATTACCAGCTAAAGCGCTTGGTGATTTGTACCTAAAATGTAACCTTAGACCTGACCTCCAGCTTAAATCAGGTTATAAATTAAAAATAGTTCCTTAGGTAAATCATTTTTCATAACCCTTTCCTCCCAGTTTCATGGTCTCCAACCCAACAGGCTCATAGGAAGAAAATTAGCTCCGTCTATTCTCTCTCGGAATAGCTGATGTGAATCAGCAGGCAAAGCACCTTTGACCTCTAGTTAAACCTGTCAGAATCCAGAACAAATATTATCTCAGGCTTTCCGGTGAGCAAAGAATAGGTGAGGGAGCCAAAGCACAAGACTCGGGAGGGAAATATAAACACATAATACAGCTCCTCTGTCTGAAACCATTCTCTATTGAGAGTGCAGGTTTTGAAATTAAAACAGGAAAGCTTTCCACCTCCATCGACCCGCCCCCAACCGCCAACCCCCAGTCTTTTAAAATAATAAACTCAAATTTTTCCCTTAGAAAAATCAACGTAAAGGAAGCCGATTTTTGTATTGTGTTATATTTTGTACTCTTCTTGTCTGTAAAAAAGCAAAACGGTGTGTCCTCACACAAACCTGCTTAAATTTTCCAACACAGCTGGTTTGCTTGATTAGTTTCATGTCTGCTGCAGTGGTTTTTCTTTTATAGCCGTTTCGTTTTATTGCTGTTTTTGATGTCATTGTTCTTCGCAGCTCAAGAAACTTGTGTACGTGTACCTGGTGAGGTATGCAGAGAAGCAGCAGGACTTGGCATTGCTGTCTATTAGCACATTCCAGCGGGCCCTTAAGGTAACATTCAGTCTCTCTGGATGCGGATAGATGAATGTGTTGATGATCAGAGGATGATAAATGTCTCACTTCTCCCTGCTTTTCTCTTGGTGCTGGGAGGCACTGTTTTTGTTGTGGCACACTGTCTCGCTGACAATTTGTTTCTGTGCCAGGACCCAAACCAGTTCATCCGGGCTAGTGCTCTGAGGGTTTTGTCCAGTATCCGCGTCCCCATTATTGTCCCCATTATGATGCTGGCCATCAAGGAGGCTGCAGCTGACCTGTCCCCATATGTGAGGAAGACTTCAGCACATGCGATCCAAAAGCTGTACAGGTAAAGACATCAATGGTAAAGACTTGTAAGTTTTACTGGCTCGTCTTACTGCCTCAACAGTGAACTGAGCAGTAAATGCAGTGAAGGTTGGGCAATGTTGGCATAAGGGGCTTTGCCCCGCTTTTATCGCTCTCTTATCTTAGTAGTAGGTGCATGTTTGATGATCAGTGATGGTTCTTTAGAAAACCTGGCACAGTTTTGCTATTTATCTGCACTGCTTCTGTCAGATTCTTGAAATTCCTTCATGCTCTATATACCGTAGACCTCTTATGCTTTTCCTTATGTTCTGTTCTATATTGTAGAGACTTGGCAAAAGGCTTTGTGAGTTTATTCCAGTGTACACATAGAAGACAGAAACCGCCCTTACAAAGTGATAAGTTTGGGGTAATAAGTTTACTGTGAGCTGTAGAAGTCCATACATTTGGAAAAAGCTTCAACACATTTTTAAAATGCCTGTCTTCAAACAAAAAACACCTCTAAAATAATCGTTGCTACTTGATTTTGAAGCCTGTATGGCATGGATCAGTCAAAACTTTGCTCTACGTGAGGCTTATCCTATCGTTTTCATGTGCCACTGTCTAGATGTATTGGATTTTTAAAAATGTTTTTATTTTATGATTCCTACGGCAATCGTAGGATATTTAGTGATTCTTTTTGGTATGATAATGTACATTTGGAATTGTGTATATATATTTGCTGTTTGTTACCTGATTTTATGCAACTCGTAGGCTTTGGGGAAGCCTGTTTCACAAAGAACGATCTTATGTTCAGTTTGGAATTTGTATTTTAATTGATTTTTTTTAAATAAAATGAATGAAAACTGAATATAGGGCTACATACTACTACTCATATTAAACATGGCATGCAACCTGTTTGTGTGAGCACAGCAACTTGTGAAGAGCTGCCAATCACAGGTAAGCGGTTTTAGGAGGTAGGGTTGCCTTAAAAGGGGAGGGGCTAAAACAGCTTGTTTCAGACAGAGGATAAACTGAGGGCCTGTATCAAGCTCTGGATTAGTAGTAGTTTCGGGCTACTGGATTTAATTGGTTATGAAAATGTTTCGTGCTGATCTAACTGGTCTCTGTTAATCAAAAGCAGCTACTCTCCTGTCTGCTAACATACCAGCAGTGTAACCTAGAGTGTTTTACAGGTTAAAAATATGGTCAATGATGATGTTTTACAGTAGTCTAAAGTGAAGCAGTGACGGATTGATGCAGGGAGTGGCTTTGGTTAAACACGCACAGACATCTTTGTATTCTGAACGCACAGCAGGGACATGATTTAATTTGTTAGTCTGTATGTGAATAATTGCCATTCTGTAGTTGACAATTAGTTTCCAACCTCTTTGTCTTTTGTCCTCAGCCTCGACCCAGATCAGAAGGAGCAGCTGATCGAAGTGATCGAGAAACTATTGAAAGACAAAAGCACGGTAAGCAGACACAGAGTACCGTAGTGGTTCACAGTACACCTCCCATGTTTGACAACGAAGACCACTGGAGGGCGCCCCAGTCAAGTGATTCTTCTCTTAGCTCTCCATCCCACAGCTCATTCGGCAATGCCACGGTTTGTTAACACCCACTTAAACCCACACATCTTCAGATGCTCCTTGTTAAGTGTCCATTTGGAAGGAATTTTCGCACTGATGCTAGTGTCAGCTTAATTTTCTCAAAGGCCAGCTTCTTCTTTTTTTCAAATTTTCTCCCAAAATGGACCGTAAATGACTTGGATTCTCAAATTCTGCAATTTGGCCAATCACAGACACAATGCAGAAGGTGCATTAGAAGTCAGCAGGCAGCGCATTAATTTGACGAGGTCACAGTGAATACTAAGGGTGCTGAAATGCCAATTTCAAATATGTAGACACTGGCTGGAGGATGCAGTGCGTTGTGTTTGCATGTGCAAATCATGCACAGTTTGTTATAATTATGTATTCATACAGTATGCCTACCATTATATAAACAAAGCAAAGCGGCTTAGGCCAAACGGGAATGGGGGGGGGAGTGGAAGCCCAGTACCAGATGCATAGCATATTTAGCCCCAGACGCTAACGAAGACAGATGACTTCTCCCTGTTGGAGCCCACATTGTGAGGCAGGGGACAGAGAGAGAGGGCACTATCATCACACAGACGCACAAGCACATCAGTCGGTGATGAATGGTGAAAAACCTAAATGCAGTGGATGCTGAATAGCTTTCAAGTGAGGCGATGCATTCGACGATGCCATGTAGAATTTACAAGTCCCACAATAATGTCCAGAGCTGAATCGGTGCCATCAGAGGTTCTTGTTATATTATATGTAATGGAAAGGATTACTCCTGCTACTACATTCAAGTGTTAGTGTACTAGCTGGATGGCTGTTTTGTGCTGCCTTCAAAAACTTTCTAGGATCTTTGTAAGTGTGAAATAAAAACCCTGATGATGACATCAGTTGTTATGTATCAGCTGGATTGATTGCGATTGTGAATATTTGTTATGTAGGTTCTGTTATGAACTCAGCGGTCGTACTTACTTTGGGGTGGCAAAGTATTTTTTAATCCTTGTCTCATATTAAGAAAATATCTCACATTATGACTGCCTTAAGTTTACAAAGGCGAATATCTCACAAAATACGTGTGGTCCAAACAAACAAATGTGCCGATCTATGATCTTCATCCCTGCTGAAATCTAAAAGTGAAAACAAGACTGCAGTTTAAATAAAAGGGAACAGTTTTAACAGGTATGTTAACACTTGAACACTATTTTCATACAGTTTTGCCAAAAATTAACTGTATATGTCCAAATTTCAAATTACAGACAGCATTAGCTCTCAGCATTAGAAATCTGGACTATTTTGCTTGTCTACTAGAGACTGAGTTGATTTATCTCAGCTTTTGCTGGTTTGATTTTCTTCATCAAAATCACATCTGTTGATGTTTGCAGACATGAAATGCTAATTTTCCAGGCTAGCCTCTCGATAATGTTGCTTATAATATTGGAGAAAAAGAAAAGGCATTTGGAGCGGTTGTAAATGACTAAAGATTACATATCTAATTCGTAAAAATAACACAGGCCAGATCGCCATCCTCTGTATGTAATTTTTGCATTTTGTATCATTTTTTTATTTTAATAAAAATATCAGAATGTCATTGCTTATGACTAGTCATAACTAGTTCTGGCTTGGATATATGAACATTGGTTGAATATCACATGAATTTGTCAAAAATCCATCTTCTCCTGCTATAAGTTAAAAATTGCAGTTTAGAAAAGAGGCCAATTCCCCAAACTGTGTTTGTCACAAGGTGACTGGAAAGGTCACTATTACCTCTTTTAATTTCGCACGTTCCCACGAGATCAGGGAAGTTTGCTAAGGAGATGTCCTTGGGTTATTTGTCTTGTTGTCCAGGGTGAAACATAGAGGAGACTGAGCCTTTCGAATAGCTGTTCCTAACCCCCGGTAAACCCCATTCACCAACAAAGACTGTTTTTAAAGACCTGGTTGAAAACTCATTTTAATTCCTTTGCCTGTAAATCAGATCGAGTTTTGATGGGGGTTTTTGTGGATGTTTTTTAACGCTGTATCACACTTTGATCAATGCCAGTTGTTATTAGATGTGCTTATAAATAATTTAATGAGACTTGACTATAAAGGGTATCCATATGCATTCATGCCTAGACATTTAGGTGTGCTAATGTTTAATGTAGACGAGTCAGCATGTACAGCAGGGTTACGGATCTGGTTTTACATAACGAAAAACATATTTTGTATTTATAAAGCTATCGAAATTTCAGTTTTTAACAACAACTCTATTGGAACCTTACGTTTTTCTGGCAGCTTTTCAGTCAGATTTCAATTTGTTGCACAGTTTTTCTTCATACTAAGTTAGCTGTGTGGCTTAAAGCTGTTGAACTGGTATTACAATGGTGTTAGTGGGAGATGGAAGCATTTGGTTATCATTCAGGCTATGGCGTTGTCCAGGCCTGCTGACATTTACCTTTACAGATGTGCCTCTTTGGTTAAATGGCTGTGACACATGTGGTGGTGGGTGGGGGGGCTGCTTATAGGCAGGATGGTTTAAAGAGAAAATGGGAAGGCCTGATGACAGAGACAACACAGGAGTTTGTGCAGCTGTTTTACCGTGATGGATCTATTATCCAGCCATTACAAGATAAATGATCGATCTCTCCCGTCCTCTCCCCCCCTCTCCCCCATGCACCTTCTGCAAAATTGAAATGAGAAGAGAAAGGAGGAGCAGTTGGGGGGAGTGGCAGTGGGGGTACTATGATTAGGGGCTAGGTGAGATGCCCATTAATTTAAGAGAAAAAGGAGAGAGGGAGGGAGGGAGAAAGAAGAGAGTAAGCAGAGGGAGGATAGGCCGACCCCACACCGGGCCATCAATCAAAAAGGCGCGCGTTGTCTCTGACGTGATGACCCAGCACTCTGCCTTCCTGGCACCCTAATTAGAATTCATAGCAAAATAGATGCAAGGAAACGGTTTGAGCCCTTCATAATTTTATAGGAAATTTATTGTTATTAGAAGAACCATTTGCTTAGTGTGATTTTTCCATTACCGGCTTGTCATGCAGGGTAGATAATATGGCCGAGGTAGGGGACGGGGAGGAGGTGTATGAACTCCATAGAGTGGGGTGTCAGTTTTGTTGATGGTGCATGTAGTTTACCTTGGAGCTGTGTCTAATGGGGGAAGTTGGTAGAGAATGCACAAAGCCTTGCTGCAGGATGCACGTGCTAAGGAGTGTTGCTTTTAATAGCCTCAGAGACAGGAGAGGGTCAGAAGAAGACAAAAATACACACGACATACTTAAAAATCCATGTTTTACTAAATGCTTTGACTAAGTTAGTCTGCTGTAAAATGTTATTGACACTGATGCTTAAATGAAGGTTGCTGGAAAGATTTATGCTACCGGTCAGACTCTATGAATAGTTTTCATTGGAACGTCTTTCTATATATTACAGTGGTTGTACAAGTGCTTTAAATTCTTTTTAAATTCTGAAATGATTGGATAGAGGTGTGATGATTCAATTTTTGTGGCTTTAACTAATTATTTTTTCTTAAAGTTCCATTTAGACTCATGATGATGATGATGATGATAGGATATAGTGAAACATGGTTTAGGGTTATACTTTCAAACTGATTTTTGTGTGAACTACAATTAAAAGTAAGTATAATAATTAGTTTTCAGCAGTTGTTGAAGACCAGATTCAGTTAACCCGGTGGGCTGATGACGGCAGAAAGTTTAAGCGGTACAACCTCAAAGGTGTGGTTGCCTCTGTATTTAAAACAGAGTGTGGACCTGATGATTGAACAGGCTGACTACTGGAAAGACTTGTCAACAGTTTTGCTATATATACAGGAGCCTGGCATTATAGAACTTTGTACAGTGTATCCGCAAAGTATTAGAAGTGCGTCACTTATTCCACATTTGATCATGTTTCAGCCTTTTTTCCAAAATTGATTAAATTCATTTTTCACCTTATAATTCTACACAGTGCTGCGAATACTTTCTGGATACACTGATGTAAATAATAACATTTTAAAATTCTCAATTTCACTGAAGCAAGTGAAGCAGTAATAGGGGTGACAGGAGTATGTGTTGTTTTTTGTTGGCAGCCTAACTGCTGCATTCTGGGTTATTTGAAGACATGCAAAGGAGGACTGAGAAATGCACATGAAAAATGAGTTGGAATAATCAAGACAGGAAAAATGAAAGTTAGAATTATGCATGTGTCTGTGTGTGTTACTATTGGCCTTAGTACATTAATCACTGTCCGGAGCGCCGTGTCATTCCTTGAATATACATAAAATTCCTGTGCATATCATGAAATATAACTATATATACAGCACTGCAGTATAGTAAAACATACTTGTTTGTGTGTGATTTCTGTGGGAATCTACAGACGGCAGCTATGCACATGCACATCTCTCACACTCACGCAATCAATGCAGGCTCATGACAGTGCTGATGGGTAAATGCTCTGGGTTCCCACAGGGCCACCAGGGGCCAGAAGGCTTTAATTGGGAAGACTGAATTCTGCTCCCTTTCTCTTCATCTTCACCTGCCTGCGATAATGCTGTTTGCATATTAATACACTGCCGTGTCACTCACTCAGCCTTGCAGTCAGTCAGCGAGGCAGCAGGCAGTTGGGTGATGGTGTGGGTGGGAGTGGGAGGTGAGCAACAGTCAAATGGGTTTTTTCCCTTTACCAATAAAGCATAGTTGATTATTGGATCTCTCAGCTGCTGCTTCCTCCTTGGCTTGCTTTCCACATGAACTGAACACTTATGCTTGAGAAAAACACTCTGACTGATGGGCTTCTCTCAAACACAAAGCAGTAGAAAACTTATGTTTTTAAGTGCAAACAATTTACTTTCAATTATCAACTAACTGCTTACAGGATGAACTGTGTATTTTAATCAAAGCTGTAAATTGCCATTGCTTTTTTGAAAGTGCAATTATAATACTTTGCATCCAGGGTCACGTCTGTTAACCAGTGTTTTATTTCTCTAGAGTTTGTGTATATTGCAGCTTAGCCAATTTGCTTAACTAATCTATACAACCCTCATTAACTCACATGTTAACAGTGGAGTGAAATAAATGGGGGGGGGCATTTTCCTCACGAGTTTGCTTCTCTCTGTTCTTTGTTTTAATTTTGATCCTTTCTATAGCTGGTGGCTGGGAGTGTGGTCATGGCCTTTGAGGAGGTGTGCCCAGATCGCATCGATCTGATCCACAAGAACTACAGAAAACTGTGTAATCTGCTGGTGGATGTGGAGGAGTGGGGCCAGGTGGTCATCATCTCTATGCTGACCCGCTATGCCAGGACACAGTTCACCAGTCCCTGGACGGAGGTAAGGGTTTCATGGGCCAAAAAGCAATAGTGATTCACATTTGTAAAGTACCAGTTACATAGACTGTATGTAAAAGATGTGCAAAGCCAGTGTGACGCCACCTGTTGATTTTTTTTGGACTGCACATTTGTGAAACAGTTGACTGCTGTTATGTTTTTGGAGACAGAAGTTACCATATTAAGACAACAGGGTTGGATTATGCTAAGAAGCTTGGTTAGCACACTGCATCTATAAACTGCATGGGTGCATCACACGGGCACAGGCTATTTAGTGCTATCAAACAGACTAATAACTCTCCTTGTACTTCACACCAAACCACATTACTTGATAGCTATTGCCTTTTTAAGCATTCTCCAAAGTGAACCATGAGCTTAAATGCACTCGAGATCACCAGTTCAGTGACTTAAATTAGAGGAAGTGAGGCCTAGCAGACAGTTGGCCACAGCTGCCTGTGTCAGCACATCTGTCAAAGTGGTCCGTGCCAAAAATGGCAGTTCCTGGAATAGCCACTTAACACCAGCTCCGAAAGAGAGTCAGTCTCTATAAACATCCAGGTTAAAAAGCATAAATTTAGAGCATTAAAACACACGGTTTAATGGAGTTATCTGACAAATAGTACAGTCCACATGTTTGTGCTTCATTTTTTATGACAGTCTTACTTATGAATTAATTGGACATGTACAGTTTATAGATGCATCTCACCAACCAAGCACTCCAACAAGACTTAAAAGGCAGTGTTCCTTCAGCTTGAGGGCTGGGCATTTTTAGTTCACAAGAATCCAATAAAAATCATTAATTGTAATTTTGTTAGAGGGTTATTTTTATTAAAATAGTTTTGTGCATTAGTTTGATGTACTATGCTTGTGTTTCAGGGTGCTGAGTTTGATGAGAATAAAGCCTTCTATGACTCTGACTCTGAGGGAAAAAAAGACCAGACAGAAGCAAAGCCTTACATCATGGATCCAGATCACAGGCTGCTGCTCAGGAACACCAAACCTCTACTGCAGAGCAGGAACACCGCTGTGAGTCACTCAAACGCTGACATGTAGACACAAGTTCAGGTTTAACCCTGGGTTTTCATGGTTACTAATGTGGTTCACATTGCCATGGTAACTCATGCTCCATCAATAAGAATCTGTATCGCTGATTGATTAGCATCAGTGTGAGATGCAGAGAAACAGACTGGTGCAGTCGGGCGGTATCTGCAGAAAGATAGGAGGTAAATTTACTGTTTTAGTTTTTGTTAAAACAGTGTCACTGGTCTATAGTTATATGCCAAGTCTCTATGAAATGAGTTGCAAAAGTTTTATTCATGCAGGCCTGGAGAACAGTCGGTAACAGCTGGTCATTGGGGAAAAGGGTATATTCTGCAACCATTTGATGGGTGGATGCTGAAGGTTGCTGGAAGCATGAAATTGGTGGCAAAGAGGTATACAGTACTGCACCAAAAACCCTCTTTGTGATTGCTGTAGTTGTTAAAATATTGCCACAGCACATATTTTAATTTACTTACTTTACTTTTACTTTGAAGGAGAACATTCTTCGTTTCAAGTTTCAGTATAGCTTGGAGAGAATATAGCGAGTGTTTGCAGTGTGTAGGAATTATAGGTAACTGCAGCAGCCTTCTAGCAGCCAAAATGATCATGCAGTGTTTTTCATCTGGAGACAGTGGGCAACATTCAGCAACAATCATCCCTGATCAGTTGGGAAGTGAGAGACCAGAGGTTGCCTGTCACAGACAGACCTCTAGACCTGTTTGATTCAGACGTCAGGCTAACAAACTGTAACACCATCTGTAGAAGCAGTCCCCTCATAAACAAGTTACAGGCTCCATTCACACATTATTATGGCACTTTTTTTAATGGTATGCAAACATGCATAGACTAATACGACTGTTTTTAGTCGAATGAACACACATCCAAAGTTGATGGACATAGTAGGAAACACAGCGTCTCTTTGTGTCTGTTGCCTACTGAACACATCAGCTAATGCTGTTGTAACCCTGGAAGGACACATTTATGTGCAATAACACATTCACTCAAAGTACTACATACAAAGGACACGCCACACACACAAAGACACGAGAATACCTGTCTTAATGCGCCACACAAGCCTGAATAAAAGCGATAAAAACCAGGGTGAGTGCGGGTCTCCATCATCCGGGAGCCTCAAGGTCTCTGTCGCTATGTAGCAGCGGGAAGGAAAAATGCTCCCAAATGAAAGTGTTGATTAAAATGTGACATGCTGTGTCTTTACTCATGACAACACGGTGACATCCTCAATCTTCATAGACGCCCGAAGCCTCTCATTGTGCCTGCAACGACGGACACACGTCCTCCTGCTATTTAAAGCGCTTCTGAAAAATGACTTTTAGAGTCTCTTTGAGAGTGCCAGTGTAGAGCCTGAGCAAATCCATGTGAAGGAAGACGATTTTAGTGTGAGCAGACAGAAAGTAACAAGTTTGTTTTAATAAGATGCTGTGAGATAATCTACTTATTATCTTATTGGGTTGATATTTTTAGGTAGTGATGGCTGTTGCTCAGCTTTACTGGCATCTGGCTCCTAAACATGAAGTCAGTATTGTCACCAAGTCACTGGTTCGACTCCTGAGAAGCCACAGGTAAATAATAATAACAATAATAATAATAATAATAATAATAATAATGATAATACATATATATGTGTGTGTATATTTATACAGCATTTGCGTATTTGCTGCTAGTGACTATGTCCATGTGTGAATGTGCTGTCTTCTTGCTGTTGTGTGCAGAGAAGTGCAGTACATTGTGCTTCAGAACATCGCCACGATGTCTATACAGAGAAAGGTGAGTGCTCATGGATAGCAGAGGGATGAGAGTGTGTTGGGTTGATGCAGCCTGTGTAGTAACACGAGTTCTCTTCAAACAGGGGATGTTTGAGCCCTTCATTAAGAGTTTCTATGTGAGATCGACAGATGCCACGCATATCAAAACACTAAAGGTAGCCCCTGTTTTATTTTCTGCATTATGTACATGTAAGCTCAAATAAGAATACTGAGCTTAGTATTATGTGTAATAGTATAATATTATGTACAAGCTTGACACATTTAAATACTGCCATATTGGCTTTTGAGCCTCTTTGACCTTTTCGTGAACCTAACAACAGTCACCTTTCTGTTTATGATTTTTCCAGTTGGAGATCCTGACCAATCTAGCTAATGAAGCTAACATCTCCACAATTCTGAGAGAATTCCAGGTTTGTTGTTTTCTTTGTGTGATTAGATGTGTTACCTACTTTCCAGTTGGGGTATTACACTGAGTACATCTGATCTTTCTTTTTATTTATTTATTTTTTCCAAGACCTACGTGAAGAGTCAGGACAAGGCGTTCGCAGCAGCTACCATCCAGGCCATCGGCAGGTGCGCCACCAACATCTCTGAGGTGACGGACACATGCCTCAACGGTCTGGTGTTGCTGCTTTCTAATAGAGACGGTAAAAAGCCCTCACTGAATAGTTACCTGAATCCATATTTGCACTTTGAGCTCGTCATTAGAGATGTCGGCTCTGTCCAGTTTTGTGAAGACTTGTTTCGGTTCTCCAGAGACCGTGGTGGCCGAGAGCATCGTGGTCATCAAGAAGCTGCTTCAGACTCAACCCACTCAGCACGGTGACATCATCAAACACATGGCCAAGCTCTTCGATAACGTCACTGTACGGTTCATGATTGTGCTGCTCGTGAAAGTTATCACTGGAGCATTGTGTCTGAAATAACACTGTGACAGGTGCTGCTCTTTGTCTCTGATATGTCACCCTCAACTGCAGGTTCCCATGGCCCGAGCCAGCATCCTGTGGCTGATGGGAGAGTACTGCGAGAAGGTGCCAAAGATTGCGCCCGATGTACTGCGCAAGATGGCAAAGACGTTCACAGCAGAGGAGGACATCGTCAAGCTGCAGACTGTCAATCTAGCTGCAAAGCTCTACCTGACCAACTCTAAGCAGGTGCAAAATAAGACATGCAGAGAAAAATCGTGTGTGTGTGTGTGTGTGTGTGTGTGTGTGTGTGTGTGTGTGTGTGTGTGTGTGTGTGTGTGTAACTGTTTACAGAGCTTTATGTGCGAATAGTTGCAACTCATTGCTAAATACCCATTTCAAGTATAGAGCTGTGAAGCAGTTTTAATGTAATGCATCTTCTAGAGCCACTTGGTGTCTGCAGACCCATTGAGTCAGATGAGGTAAAATTGGTGTGTGAGCTGATTTTATGAGCCCAGACGCTGCCTTCTCAAAGCACATTATCACACCTCTTGCTCCTTGTAATGACAATTCAGTAAAAGATTGGGGCGATAATGCTGCTGTCACGACAGGAGCAGATTTTGTTTTTATGTCTACCTAAATCATTTATGTTGGTGCAAGTGCTCTGTCTCCCTGTGCTTGGGTGAGACGGGGGTTTTGAAGTAAGGACTCTAGCCTTGTGGAGAAGGAGATGCCTGTTGATGAGCGACACTCACATTTGCTCCTGGCTCAGTTCAGCTGGTTGTACACCAGGTTTGCAGGCATCACTGAAAGAGTTCATTGATTTCTAAAGTGTTAGTTGGATGTTATGCAAACGTGTCTGCTTTATGCTTCCACAGCTCTGTCCAAAACAGCACCTCTAATGATATATTTTTAATTATTTTATTTATTTATTTTTAACTGGTTTCATCTTCCTCTTAAATACTTGAATTGTTTCCTTGACATTTTTTGTTGTGCTTGACTTTTTCAAATATTCACAACCTAATGGTCTGTCTTGGGTTGGTCTCCTTTCAAGTTTCTAATCTCGTGGGGACCTGCTGGTTAAGTACATAAAGCATTGAAACACCCACACTTTTGTCCCCAGACCAAGCTGCTGACCCAGTACATCCTGAACCTCGGCAAATACGACCAGAACTACGACATCAGAGACCGAACACGATTCATACGGCAGCTGATAGTGCCCAACGAGAAGAGCGGCGCGCTCAGCAAGTACGCTCGACGCATCTTACTGGCCCCCAAACCGGCTCCAGGGCTCGAGTCTGCCTTCAAAGGTACTTTTAAATACCTTTTCCATTTTCAGATTAAATTTCATTCCTCTCCCGCATCACTGAATACATATTAGCTGCTCATCTATTTCAAACCTAGTGGCTCTATTTCCTGCAGTATGCAAAGTTGATTCAGGCTGAGGTTTTATTATTCTGCTGTGTGTGTGTGTCTCTCTGAAGGGCAGTTAGGTCAGAAACCTTTACCTCACACTAATGAGATGGGTAAATTATTGCGCTCATGCTAACCTTTTTTCCGGCTTTCTCATTTAGCTGTCTTTTCTTTCTCTCCCCCACTTGACACCAGAGAAAAGCTGCCTTCTACAACATTAACATTCCAGCTCAGTTTGCACTTACTGGATGTTTATGAATGTGTTAACGGCCTCTGTCATTCTTAATATTCAGAAGTAGTCCTTTTTTGTGGTTGGCAAATCACACCTCCCAGAGCACACGCACTGATTGTCTTCTTGTGCCGCCATTTGGGAAGGCAGAGCAGGGAGTGTGATCACGTGTTATCATAGACAGAGAGGTGACGGTGCTTGGTGGAGAAGATGCCACTATAAGCTGTTTCCTTCATTTAGAACACAGTGAGGTCATTGCTGCCCCATCCCATTTCTCCACCACTTATTAAACTTTTTTTTAAAAACTTTTTTATTTTTTCCCCATAATTTTTCTTCTTGATACTTTCAGATCGAGACCGTTACCAGCTGGGCACTCTCTCCCACAGTCTTAACCTTAAAGCCACTGGGTACCAGGAGCTCCCAGACTGGCCTGCTGTTGCTCCCGACCAGTCTGTGAGAAACGTGGAGATTGTTGAACCAGTAAGAAATCCACCTTCCTAAACGTCTTTACACACCAGATGTGTAAAATTCAGGAGACTATTTTACGCATTAAAAATGTTTTTTTGGACTCACTTATATTTAATGCGGTCACTTTTTGTTGTTGTGTTTTTCACAGTGGGTTTTTTGAATACACATTTTCTGCAAAAACACAACACACTGAGTGTGTGTATATGTTACATGACAAGTTCAGATGTGTTGCTTTTTTGCCTTTTACACACTCCTCATCATATTTGCAGTATTCAAGATGTGTAAAGAAAAACGTGAGCCAAATCAGACATTCAAAACTAGCTCAAATGTGAGGAAACTCATGCCCTTAGGGGAGGAAAGAGAATGCACCACATCTCAGTCCTGATTCTAGAAGTCATAGGCTCTCTGTTAACATTATGAAGCATTTGTCAGGAAAAAATGAGAAGATCATTGGATTTACCTCCAACTATTACTTGGCTGACTGGAGGGGAACTCCAAACTGACTGTTTTTAAAGGTGACAAGTTTTCCTAATTTCCAGCTGCAAATCTTTATTCTTGTTTTCAAATTACACTTCAAAGTAGTTCTCATTTGCTGCATACTTGGCCTTTGTGCAGCACCTTAGATTATTCTGTGAGGATTTATGAAGTGGTGCATTTTTCTCATTTTTCCCACATTTTATCAGTCAACCAATGACTGAGCAACACAGAAAATATAGAAAAGAAAACGTAGAAAAGATTTATTTATATTTTAAGCATGATCATTTACAACCTTTATAGAATTATTCTTGTGTTTAGTTTAGTTTTTATTTTGTGAGGGACATTATTGCTTTAGCATTTTCTCTCAGGTTTATCACTGTTACTTTGTGTGTCTCCTGATACAACAATAAGCAGCAATAAAGCGGTGGTGTCAACAAACTTAAGTCTGAGCTTTAGCAGAAACATATTTGGGGATTTGGTGGTGACGACATACTGCTAAAAACTCCTTTAATTGAAAAAGCCACTGCTGGTTTTGCTTAATTGAGTACATTTAGGAAGCCTGTGTGGAGTGACCAGCAGCTACACAACGTGCAAAATGTGAACATGCCTCTGTTACGTGTTAGGAATCAGATTTTTATAGATTCTAACTCATGCTTAAATTGCATGAGTTAGAATCTGAGTTGAGTTGGATTCTGTAGTTTAACCGGTCCATCTTCCCTCTGCTGTGTCCGTTTAGCTGAGAGAGTCGGCACTAATAGTTGGGAAGACCAAACAGCCTAAATCTGACAAGTTCTACTCAGATGATGAAGATGAGAAAGAGGAGGAAGGATCCGACAGCAGCGGCAGTGGAAGTGAAGACAGCAGCAGCAGCAGCAGCGAAGGTTTGTTTCTATCTGTCCGATTTAAAGTTTCCCCTTTTATGAGGCCTAGTTAATGTTGTTGGTTATTAGCATAACCAACATTAGCATGACTGGTTGATTTAGTGACACACTCATTATTTGAGGCCATGATCCGACTATCCTGCACGGGGCAAAGCATATCAAAGTTTGGTATCTTGTTTAGAAGCTGGAGGTGTAAAGCACAGCAAAATTTTCACTGCGTTAAAACTTCCTGTGTGTATGGTTCTCGATCCATGCATCCATTTTTATTTTTATTTTTTTTACCATTTATCAAATCAAATCTGAGATGCAGGATCAGCAGTGTTGTAGACACAAGCAAAATAGAACACACAACATTTTACTAAGCATAATAACATTAAACTATACAGATTTGTTAATGTGTTTTTCATTTTGATGTGTTTTCAAAAGTGTTTGATTTTAGAAATGTGTCTCTAATTTTATCCTTCCGTCTATTTTTCTGATGTTTATCCAGGTCTGGCTAACTGATCATTTTGAGAATTTACAAATTTGAGCTGAACAACATTTGATGTTGTTGTGCTTTTGGTTTGGAATATATTAGTGTTGAGCAGCAGTCATTTCAGAGTCCTGATGATTGACAAGCTGTTAGCCAGTGAAGTTTTAGATCCATCCCTCATTCATCACGTGCAGTTGCAAAACAACCAACTAAAACTTAAAGAGGGGCCTTCAGAAATAAGTAGTAGCTGCAGCACAGATCAGAGTCAGCAGCAAACAGTGAGGCTGGTAATTGATAAATAAAATGACAAAAATCGTTTGTATTTGATATACAGGTGGAAATGGTGCCCCCCCCCCCCCCCCCCCCAAAAAAAAAAAAAAAAGCTATAAATGCATACTATAAGGTGCTAATTGACTGTCAGTACATTTAGTGGCTGTTGCTGAAGAAATTAAGATCATAAGTAATATGAAAGGAAATTTCAGCAAAGAATAAAGTCTGATTTGTTTTGGGTTTAATATGTACAGTGTCCATGTGTCTGTACAGAATCGGGCAGTGAGAGCGAGGAGGAAAGCAGTGAGGATTCAGAGAAGACCTCCAGTGATTCTGGAAAAAGCTCCAGTGGATCTGAAAAGAGCTCCAGTGAGTCTGAATCAGATCAAAAGAAGAAGAAAAAGACCAAGAAAGCACCGCAGAAGAAAAGCAAGCCTGCTGGTGACAGGTACACTGAAATCCCTGCTGTCTGTCACAATCTGAAAGCATAATTTTTCTTCCCTGCAAAGGCGGCGTGTCCAGATGTTACCTGCGTCTTTCTCTTCTTCTCTTTCTGGCTTTGCTAATTAAGCAGGTGTGTGTTTGCCAGAAACACGTAGTCAGCAACAAATGTGCCCACGATTCTGCTGCATCCGAGCAAACTCCATCTGTTGAAAGATTCAGCAGTTTATATTATTCATCACAGCCCACTCACAGTTACAGTTCTTAATGCTCAGTTGTAGCTTTCCTCCACTAAACCCCTCAGACTTGATATGTCAGGATTTACATTAGCACCTATAGTGTGGATAGAGGATGCAAAATTTGCTCAATCATATTTTAAAAAAAAGGACATTCAAAACAAAATGTGACAATCAGAAAATGTTGTAAAATCTCAACTTAAAAAAAGGTATAGCTGTATTCAAACTGGCATGTTTATGGATACCGGAGTAAAGCCTAGCAGTCGTCCAGCTCGAAGCCATGGTCTTTGTGCCAGAGTCTTTGTCTCATCTACTTCTAAGATATGCGAGGGGCATGGAAACTAAATCCAGTGGATCTCTTAGAAGGAAAAAACCAAACATTATAATGGTCTGTAGCTACGCAGCCCCATACACAACCAACTGTACTGCACGGTGTATTTTGACATCTTTCTGTCAAAACCAGCATGAACTTTTTCTGCAGTTTGAGCTGCAGTAGCTCCTCGTCTGTTGGATCGGACAACACGGGCCAGCGACCTTCGCCACCCATGACTGTAGTTTGTGTTTTTTAGCACTGTTACTTGGATCAGTTTTCATAGATACTGACCACTGCAGACCAGGAACACCTGACGAGAGCTGCAGTTTTGGAGAAGCTCTGATCCAGTCGTCCAGCCATCACAATTTGGCTCTTGTCAAACTCTGAAATCTTTATGCTTGACAATTATTTTCATCAACTTTGATAACAAAATGTCCACCTACTCCCTAATGTGTTGTCCCACCCATTAGCAGGTGCTATGATGAAGAGATGATCAGTGTTACTCACGTCACCTGTCAGTGGTCAGAATCCTTTGCCTGATCGTTTATGTTTCTAGTTAAAGTCTTCTGGGAGATTCACATGGAGGGAAAAAAACATCATACACACCTGTTACACTCTATATGCACCATCTCCCTCTCTCTCTCACACACACACACACACACACACACACACACACACACGATGGCAGCACTGCTGGAATATTGTTAGCGCGAGTTCCATTAACAAGCTAATCAATGAGAATTTTCCTCCAGTAGCGTAACCCACATTTACATGGCTAATGGATAATGACTTTTGATTGGTCATTTAACAGCCCGGTGTTACCAGTGAATGAGATTTGAGTCATTACTACTGAGTATGCTCACGTACACTCTCTTACACACTAGCAAATTTAGTTTCTTATGCACTCTACTTCATTTGCTCATGGACACACAAACTCACACCGAATGTACCTGATTTCACTGTGTGACAGGCCGGCGGCTGACCCTGTTCTCTCCATTAGAGAGTATAATTAGAGCAACTCACCCCAGTGCTCAAACACACACAAACACGCGCACACACACATACACACGGTAATTAGAGCAGCTCACCCCAGTGCTTCCACAACAAACACAGCATAATGCCCTCATTATGGCCCAGTCATTTCAGGCAGGGCCTAATCAGGCCCACAGTGATTTATATCACTTTTTCCTGTTCGCAGCAAATGAAATCTGTAGGCCAAATTAATACTGGCTTTTCATCATCGCCCAAGTTAAAAAGCCAGTTACCGTCACAATTCCCATCATTAATTTAACGGCTGAAAATCCCAGGCAGGCGGAGTAAACACTCATTATCGGGACAAATTGAAGAGGGACAGCAAGACTGAAAGAGAGAGGAGAAAGATGGAAAAAATCTTTTTGAGTAAATGCAACATTGAATTAACTTCACAAACAAAAACAGATTGATCTTTGTTGTTCTAATCGGGGCTGAAGCTTTCAAGTTGGATGCAAAATAGGAAAACAATAGCACCAAGTTTGTTTTATTTGTTGGCTTCCAGACTGTTTTATATTATGGAATAAATAAATATTTTACTTTTAAGAAATAATGGAGAGTGTTGGGTTTTTCTGTTTTAATGTGTATTCTCTGACTACTAAGCTTATTTTGTTTTCTTCTTCAGTGACTCTGATGAAAATGGCAATGGACCTGTAGGCCAAGCTAGCAGCTCATCCTCTGAAAGCTCCTCAGACTCTGAGTCAGACTCTGAGTCAGACTCGCCCGCACCCAAGAAGAAGACTGAAGAAAAGGCCAAGCCCAAGGTGACGATATAATGCATGGATGAAGTGGGCCTATTTGGATTTAACTGCGAGTGAGAGTTTCTAACTTTGAGAACAGAGGCTGCCAACAGCATCAGTGCAGTTCCACCAAAAATAAAATGCATTTGCTTTTTCCAAAGATGGTGGGGTCGTGGGTTGTTTGCAGTTCGTTGATCTGTCGTTTCAGCCTGGATCAAATGACCCTCAACTACTGCTTTGTTGTACAAGGTTGAGGCTGATTCTGCCCACACCGCTTATCTTCTGTTGGACAGTAGCGCATGCCAAAAATCATGTCGCATCCACTGGCACGCACCACTGTTTTGCCTTGGCTTTTTATTACGTGATTATAGGATTACTGGGGATCGCTCTGTGTCATTGCAATATCTCTAAATTGAATGCAATTGAATTGAACTTCAACTTATTGGTCGCTGTAGTTGCACACGTTTGCAATAATGGCCTTGAATCAGTGTCTTTGTAGAACTTCTTAGACTATTAAAAATACACATTATAAATGAAATTTAAGGGGAGAAAGATCCATTATGCAGTGCTAAAGAGAAGATAATGGTATAAAACAATACAGGAAAACACACCTTTGTCACATTATAATGTATGATATTGTACTATATTTACAATGCATAATGTCTAAATCAGTATAGAGTATGATATTAGGATAATGGCCCTGCTCTGCTTAGCCTTCTAAATATTAATGTGCAGTTCTCGCAGCGAGTTTTTGTTCTGTAGGTGCACAAGAGCTTCTAAATCAGGATTTATACCTTGGGATATGATTTGGCTCCACTATACCACCTTTTGTTTTTTCCCTTCCAGCATTTCATTTGGCCCCTTTCAGCTCTTACAATCTTTTTCTTATCTGTTTTGCTCATCACATTATTTCTCGCCCTCCGTTTGCTTTTCTGCACTATGAAATTCTCATTTCATACACTTTGTCATTTGGGCATGGCTTATGAATTATGCATCTCTACCTTTCTTTCTACACCTCTCTCTCTGTCTGTCTTGCTCTATCACAACACCCTTTAGTAACAAGGTTTCCGTCTCTATTACCACCACCGAGCGTCAGTCAGAGAAAATCTGATAAGATACGGCCTCTAACTTTATGGTTTGTTTTCACTCATATCACATTGGTTTTTTTCCCCCCTCCCTATCTGCTCAGCTTGGGCTATGCAGAGTGGAATTTTATGGCTCTTTATGCGATGTGAGTGGTGCCAGGTTGGTTAGTAGGGTATGGAGAAGGAGCGATAAAAGCCCTCTTACATTTAAGCACTGTTTTATTGTCAACACCGTACAAGCCTGACTCAGTTGCAGAGGGTGGTGAGTAGCAGTTGTGACTCAAAATGACATGTGACCGGTCACTGAAAATTCCAGACATGTTACCCGTGAACGTGGGATGAATGTGTTCAGAGACACTGTTGGTGAAATTGAAATTGAAACCATCATGTTGTTGTGCTTTCTTTTTAGGTGGCAGTGAACTCCAAGAAGGAAGTCTCTTTACTGGATCTAGATGACTGTGAGTTTTCCTACAGTTTCCGCTTGCATAAACTCACATTAACAAGAGCAGCAGGCTTCACAAAAAAACCTCTGATGTGTATTCTATTTCCCCACCGCCCAAAGTAGCAAGCAGACATAGATGATCAAGTCCTGGTGAGGAGAACTGAATTGTACCAGTTAGAGGTAGAAAAAATATTGGACTTGCATTAATCGCTTGGCTAAAAATAAAGTGCAGTTCATTGGAGAACTGTAGTGTAGGCATTCACAACATCACGTTAGAATTTGTAGTAGAGTTTAAATATTTACAACGTGTGGACCAAGAGGCGGAAACCTCAGCTGAAAAAATGAAGCCAGAGTGCCAAAAACTGCAGTTTAGTTCAGACACTCCCAACTTTGCAGCATGGAAAAGCCTTTTTAACTGTATAGCTAGTTTCCCACCTCATAACAGCTCTGAGTGAGGTGAATTTATGTATAACTCGTCCATCTGGAGGATTATGTCCAGATGTCCTGACACAGGCAGCTGCAGCTGGTCGCTATCATCTCACCTACTGAGTCACTGACCTGCAGCCCTCTATTTTGCGCCTTTGAAGCATCTTAATGGATTGTCTTGCTAATATTGCTGTGAGGTAAAGACTGCCCAAGAAGTTTTAGCTTCAGGTCTGTTGAATGAAATTCGAGTGTTTTATTGGTCTATTACTTTGCACTAATTAGCTGATATGTGTATATGTCTGATGCATCTGCACAGTTTATGGAGACAGCTTGCTAACCAATTTTCCTGGAGTTATTTGATAAATCGCTTCTCCTCCAAATGAGATCATCTCTGGCTCCAAAAGCTAACAAAGCATTGAGGTTTCAAAATGTGTTCCATCTTTTATACTCTCTACAGGGAGTGCAGAATTATTAGGCAAGTTGTATTTTTGAGGAATAATTTTATTATTGAACAACAACCATGTTCCCAATGAACCCAAAAAACTCATTAATATCAAAGCTGAATGTTTTTGGAAGTAGTTTTTAGTTTGTTTTTAGTTTTAGCTATTTTAGGGGGATATCTGTGTGTGCAGGTGACTATTACTGTGCATAATTATTAGGCAACTTAACAAAAAACAAATATATACCCATTTCAATTATTTATTTTTACCAGTGACACCAATATAACATCTCCACATTCACAAATATACATTTCTGACATTCAAAAACAAAACAAAAACAAATCAGCGACCAATATAGCCACCTTTCTTTGCAAGGACACTCAAAAGCCTGCCATCCATGGATTCTGTCAGTGTTTTGATCTGTTCACCATCAACATTGCGTGCAGCAGCAACCACAGCCTCCCAGACACTGTTCAGAGAGGTGTACTGTTTTCCCTCCTTGTAAATCTCACATTTGATGATGGACCACAGGTTCTCAATGGGGTTCAGATCAGGTGAACAAGGTGGCCATGTCATTAGTTTTTCTTCTTTTATACCCTTTCTTGCCAGCCACGCTGTGGAGTACTTGGACGCGTGTGATGGAGCATTGTCCTGCATGAAAATCATGTTTTTCTTGAAGGATGCAGACTTCTTCCTGTACCACTGCTTGAAGAAGGTGTCTTCCAGAAACTGGCAGTAGGACTAGGAGTTGAGCTTGACTCCATCCTCAACCCGAAAAGGCCCCACAAGCTCATCTTTGATGATACCAGCCCAAACCAGTACTCCACTTCCACCTTGCTGGCGTCTGAGTCGGACTGGAGCTCTCTGCCCTTTACCAATCCAGCCACGGGCCCATCCATCTGGCCCATCAAGACTCACTCTCATTTCATCAGTCCATAAAACCTTAGAAAAATCAGTCTTGACGTTTCAGCTTGTGTGTCTTGTTCAGTGGTGGTCGTCTTTCAGCCTTTCTTACCTTGGCCATGTCTCTGAGTATTGCACACCTTGTGCTTTTGGGCACTCCAGTGATGTTGCAGCTCTGAAATATGGCCAAACTGGTGGCAAGTGTTATCTTGGCAGCTGCACGCTTGACTTTTCTCAGTTCATGGGCAGTTATTTTGCGCCTTGGTTTTTCCACACGCTTCTTGCGACCCTGTTGACTATTTTGAATGAAACTCTTGATTGTTCGATGATCACGCTTCAGAAGCTTTGCAATTTTGAGACTGCTGCATCCCTCTGCAAGATATCTCACTATTTTTGACTTTTCTGAGCCTGTCAAGTCCTTCTTTTGACCCATTTTGCCAAAGGAAAGGACGTTGCCTAATAATTATGCACACCTGATATAGGGTGTTGATGTCATTAGACCACACCCCTTCTCATTACAGAGATACACATCACCTAATATGCTTAATTGGTAGTAGGCTTTCGAGCCTATACAGCTTGGAGTAAGACAACATGCATGAAGAGGATGATGTGGACAAAATACTCATTTGCCTAATAATTCTGCACTCCCTGTATGGTGTGGGACTGTATTTAACCATATAGATGTCAGTTCATGTATCGGCTTACAATTTGTAGGTAATCATCCTGTAGAAAACCTTTGCTGAAACTCATCTCACATGTCCGTGCACACATTTGCTGCACGTTTATCTGTGACTGATGCAAGCTATCAAATATAGAAAGCAAAAATGTCATTAACTTCTGTCTTGGACATAACTCAGTATCTGTGGAACTCAAGGGAGGCATAAAAGACGAATGCTTACAGGGATTTGTAGGATGATGATGAAAAAGAGCTCTAAACTTTTTGTTCATTTCTTCAGTGGCAAAAAGAATTCAGAGTGTTTACAGTTCCAACTTCCAAAATCAATGCAAAGTAAAACACCACAGTTTTTATGTGATATTAAAAAGTGCCGTTCAGCTTGTGTGGAACAGGAGAATCACAGTGTGAGGAGTAGTTTATGTTAAATTGTGTGTCTAACTCTGCATCCAGATAATCTTCATGTTTTGGGGTTTGAATCAGGTTTTCCTAAATTACTTTTTGACACAAGATCCCATGACCCTGTTGACATTTATATCAGTATGACTGCTCACGTTCAATGCTGAAATATTTTTATACGTCAGTTTGCTCTGACATGTTGTGACGTGACTTAATAATAACACTGGAGTAAAAGTTAAACAGCCTTCAGTTGCTTTCTTTTGTCATAAAGTATTATTATTATTAATATTGTAATTATATTTTAAAAAGTAACTTTGTGTGCGACATCGCTGTAGTACCGTAGCTTTAATAATCTTTACGTTGTTGTTGTTTTCTTTGCGTTCTTTAGTTTCTCCTGCACCCACCAACGCACCAAAGCCTTCTGTGCTCTCTCAAAGTCTGCTGTCCGACCTCGAAGGCCTTTCTCTCTCCAACATCTCCTCCACTGTGCAGGTTAGTGTGTGTGTGTGTGTGTGTATGTGTGTGTGTGTGTGTGTGTGTGTGTGTGCGCGTGTGTGCATGCGTGTATTAGATGCACACAGGCTGACATTTCCTCCATCAATGTGTGTTGAGAGTCAGTCGTTCCTTTCTGTCTGACACTGACAGTACAGCAGAGCAGCATATGAGATGGTGAAATGAGCCTCACTCCCTTGTGGAACATTTCTGCTCCAGACGCCAACTATTGACCTTTTCTGCCTTGTTATATTTATAGCAAGTCAGGATGGTCCAACAGCTCTCGTTGTTTCCTGTATCTCTTATAGTCTGTCTTTCTCACCGTCACTGTCTTTTGCACTTCCACACCCTTGATCTCTATTTCTCTCTCGTCTCTGAGTCCATCCCCTCGCTCTCTCGCGCGCTCTCTCGCTCTCTCTCTCTCTCCCTTATTTCTCTCCTCCTCCTGTGTCACCCTCCATCTCTCTCTGTCAGATGTTGTGTCCCTTGTGTCCTCATGTTGTGTATATCTGATGGTTGACCTTTCCCAGTGTGACGGCTCCTTTCTCTCCTCAGTATATGAGCGACTCTGCATGTCTGTGTATTTTGTATCTTGTCTCCCTCCTGGGAGGGAAATGTCCAGACTATTCTTTGTGCTGTTGCTGTGTCTTATTTTGTGACACAGCTGTATGGAAACTCTGCTCTTTGACAATGTCACATCAGAAGGTTAGAATCTAATTGAGTAGTTTTGTTGTTTGTGGGCTGTGAGTAATGATTATCGTTCTAATACAAAGCTATTTATTGATTTCAACCTTGTAAGCATGGCATAGCTTGCTTTTCCCAAAGATATTAGTTGGTGAAATAAATAACAGATAATCTATTAACGTTTTTTATTTTTATTTTTATTTTTTCAGTGAATGAATTCCTTAAACCGCTTAGTTGTTGTTATATTTTATTACTTCAGTGTCTAGTTCCACTTGTTTTTGGGGATTTTTATAGCTTCTTTGTACATGCAAAGGGTAATTTACTACTTCAAAAAAAGCTGAAGCTGAATTACCTAAAGTTTTTAGTCTAGGTGTTTTCCCCCATTACTTCTTTGCCACTATAATCCATTACTAGAAGCTCTTCTACTAACTAACAATTGCCTTTTGCTCACTTTTGTCACCCTCACCAAAAGTGACATCAAAACTGCTCACTGTGCTTTAGTGTCATTTCAACTTGTCATTCACAGTTTTTGTCCCAGCTCAAAGACGTGAGCACGATTTTTGTCGCACTTTACTGCGATTTCAACGACAGGAGCTCAGAGATTCTCACGTTACACAGAAGCAGAACAACAGTAAAAAAAAAAAGAGGAGACAGTCAGGTGAAGTGTTTGAAAAACAAAAAACAGTTGCTGTGCTTCCTGTTTTGACTTCGTCTTGCATACAGTGCTGATACAGAGGTTTTTATGTGAGTGGTGAAACCTATTGTTCATGAGAAGACTGCAGTGGGCCCTCTGGCACCACAGCACCACAGTTGGCACGCAACACAATGAATACAGTGACTGTAATCGAGGCATAAAATAACTGTATAAATGTAATTTGTTGACTATAAACGTGAACCCCGACTCTTCCTGAACTACTGGCATCCAAGGAACTGAAGACTGAAGTGGATTGCTATAATAAAGAAGGGCTGAGCGTGGGTTACTATGTTTTTATGTTGCATTTTGGTTTTTTTTTTTTGCTTTTTGCTCTGTAAACTCCGCTGACTTTTTGTTGTCATCACAGGCGTGTAAATGAGCTTCCTTTGGTCTCTTTAAAAGTGACTTTAGGCTGTCTCTAACTTTTTGTACACCCAGATTTAACTGTGTGTGTCTGTGTGCGCACTCCCAGCTTATGTGAATGGCCTCTGCTGCTGTGCGTTGGTCTGTATTCTAAGTTTGCCCGTCAGTTCTGCTCGCCTGTCAGTCAGTATGATTGACAGCTGCTCTCAGGCCAGCATTTATGCAGCACAAGTCTTGTTAGCCAATCTCTCCTCAGGTGAAGGCCAGGGAGTAATAGAGAATAGAAATGCAGATTAGAACAGGGAACTTTTTGCACATCAACATCTGATTTAGAGTCAATTCTATGCATAAATACATGATGGGCAACGGGATTCATAGACAAGGGTAAATAACCTCACCTTTATTCACGCACGCCCCTCCCCATGCATGCTCTTCAACAACAGCTCTTTCCCACACCCACACACACACACGTTGGCCCCAGTGTCATTTCTATTTCTCAGCAATCTGCCCACAGAGGCAGCGAGTCTGTCTCAGCTGAGTGCTCGGGCCTTTTTAGAGAATTACTGCATGGTTATCAAAGGCATTTAGATTAACCCTGGCCACTGTCTTTGACCCACCTCCTCCTCTGTCTCCTCCTCCTCTCCTCAGCTTCTTCATGCTACCGCTCTCTCTAATAACATTTTGACATTAGGATCTCTCACAAATGCCTCTTAAATCCTCCCCACCATCGCACCTCACCCCCAAACCTCTTCCGACCGCTGTCCGTGTGTGCGGCGGGGTGGCTGAGGCTGATAACTTTTCATTCATAATTAGCAGTCAGCGAATGGGGCTGCGCTGGGGGGAAATTGAACTGTCAGCGGCGGGGCGCGGGGCATTTGACCCCATCACACCCAGAGGGGGCCATCATAATTTGTTCATTTGGTGTCCATCAGGCGGACGCCGGCTCGCCCCCTCCTCCTCCCTCGCCTCCCTCCTCACCCTTCTGACCTCCCCCGTAGTGGGCGCTCTGGGTTCACATCTAATTATGAATCAGCAAAAGGACCTCGAGCGCCACGAATATAGAAGCTCCTGCCCTCCAAACCTCCTGCTGCCACTCAAACTGCGGAGATTGCGGCTTAAGTAGGAATAAATGCCCACACGGAAGCAGCCAGTCAGTGTAGCCAGCAGGTAGTTTGGGAAATGTTTGTATTTTAATGGCGACTGCCTTAGCCACTTCTTGCTTATTAATAAGTTTGTTTCAGGCGCAATTCATTTTTCTATATCTATTTTTATATATATAAGCATTTTATCTTTTTCATATAGGTTTTGTTGACGCCATTGGTCTGGCGTGATTAAGGTTATGACCGTGTTCTCTCAAACCTCTAATGATCATATGTGTGTTTTCATTAACAGTTGACACCTAAACTTGTCTTAGCAAAAACACTTTGCCATTTAATTAATGGGGGCCACTGCTGTAAGCTCTTAAATCTTTATTTTTACAGTTATTAACATAATTGCTAGGCTATTTTTCTGCCTTTTACTGTCCATTTCTCACAATACATCATGTTTTCTCATCCTCAAGTTAAGGTTACAATAGCATTAAAATGCTTGTGAAGATTTGACCTCCATAAATAATTGGACTTTAATAAAATATGTGATTATAAGTGTATTTTCTGAATTGAACTACAGTACGTTTTTCCTATTGTGTTTCTCAAATAAATGTGCAGCTGACACCTACATAGCTAACTGTCAACTGCTTTCCCTTAACCAGATGTTAAAATATTAATTAAAATGACAGTAAAGCATAACATCTAAATCAATTGTAATTGACTTGCAATTGCTTCAGACTACAAGTCACATTTTTCATATACTTATAGCTGTTTAGCCATGGATGTGAGACAGACAGCTGAATTACCAATTAACCTAGTATGCATGGCAGTGGGACTTTGGGAGAAAGCTGGAGTACCCACAGTGGCAAAGAAAAGCCCCACCTGGGGTATGAACCAGGAACTTTCTTGCTGTGAGGCAACACAGTTAATCCCTACAGCACGGTGCCATGCATAAGTAGTAGTGGGTTACTATTTGTGGGTGACCCACAATACCATGTGGGACAGTGTGACAAACACAGACATAAAGCAAATGAGAGTAGGCAAGGCAGATGTGCTGTAACTTGATATGATGTCAAGTTTTAATGGCTTTTTGCTTTTAACATAACAAACCTAAGGATACAAGAATTGTGTTCCCCCAGTAGTGTCCAATAAAGAAAAAACACAGACAATATTTGGGTCAGCAGTGCTTTGTAGGAGTTGAGTGCTTGAATGGCTGACAAGTTTGTTTGAAGAAGTGAATAAGGTAACCGCGTCAGTAGTACACTCTGTCTTCTCTGCAGCAATGGCTATGTTAGAGGAGCAGCATGTTGAGTGCTTAAAAGTAAGTGTTGAAGATTTAATAGAAGCTCTTATCATGAAAGCTTTGTGACCAAATCACGAAGTCTTTCTGTGAATAACAATGTGTACTGTTGGGAAAATATCCAAGTATATGCGAGTTGCTTCCTTATTCTTATGCCAGAGTAAATGTATACTCTTATCATCCACTAGTATCTGTGATTTATAAGCACGTGCATACATCTGTTAGTATTCTTTAATCCTGATCCGAGTGTCTGTGAAAGTTGTGTCTAGTTAAAATTCATGTTTTTGTATTTGGCTCTGAGTAGAGCTGAAATGATTATCTGATTAGAATCGGTCATCAAAAAAGGTTTCGGCACACAATTTTAATAGTCAAATGGTTCAAATTTGACGGCTGCAGCTATTAAATCTGAACACTTGCTTTCGTAGTCTTCAGTTCTAGTGTTTTGATTCAATTATTGTCCAAGTTATTAAGTGTTAATGCAGAAAATAATCAGTTGCAGTTGAAGATCTTTTGACTATGATGCTAATTCAAAGAAAGTGTTGACAGGCTGTTAACAGCACTTGCAAAACTCGATGAAGGACACCTCTGTTTCTGAATAACAGTCCTCTATTATTGCTAATAGTCTTTAATGGAAAATTTCAAAATTAATCATTTTAGAATACCTAATTTACAGACAAATTGGCATAAATGAACTAACCTCTGTCTATATGCGCCAGAGAGACTTCTTGTTACATTAAAGTAGTTTTAGGAGGCTGTAGTAACATTTATTTAATTCAATTTGCAGTCAAGGTCCTTGTGACGGCCCTCAATTAATTGTCATCTCCTGACTGAAGGGAACAATTAGGCCCTAAAGTCAAACACATGTCCCTCACCTTAATCCTCACAACTCTTGTAGAGCATAATGGAATCCGGTGTCTGAAAAACAGAAATGGATTTTCAATATATGCCCATACATCTCTGTACGCCTCACCCTGCTTTCTTTGAAATTGGCCTTCTAATACACACAGCACAAGGCTGCCCGGCTCTGGTTAGCCCTTTTGAATATGTCAGCGGGATTTTCAGGTCATTTGCCAGAGAGGATGCTGGGAACGTGTCGTCCGGGTTCTGAAGGTGACTGGTGTCTGTGTCATCCATCACGGGAGCTTCCTTTAAGTTGATGCATAATAGAGCCTCTCAATCAACTTCCTCGCTCATTGTCACCTCCCTCCTTCCTGTCCAAGGTGGAGACTGAGAGCCAAGCTCAGAGAGGCGGGGAGGGAAAAAAGGCAGACTGACAGAGAAGTCAAGGTTACATTCCTCTTCCCTTCTTATTTACACTTGAGGTGTTATGGGCTTGCACCGCATAACAGGACAACAATGGATGGAAGGGTGAAGCGGCTTGCGTGGGCACTTGTGTCAGGCTCTAACTGTCCGCTGTGTCAAATTGGTGATAATAAGCAGTTTGAAACCCTGTCCTATCGCTGTCCGTCCCTCCTGCCGCCTGCTTGGGGCGAGGCGACAGATAAGACCTTGAAACAGGATGTGTCTGTCAGGGAGGTAAATCTCTGCTGTGATGGGGTGGCAAACATTACGACGAGCTTTATCGACACCGACTGCTCTGACACATCCAAAAGTGGCCCAATAAATTTGCGGGCCGGCGGTGGCGTGACGGGCGCTTGTGGGGGCAGAGCAGCGTTACAGCGCAGCAACAAATGTTTGTTTGACCTCCTTTAGAGACGGCGGTCTGGGGACAAGAGACGCTGCGAGCATGTCACGAGGCCGAGGGGAGATGATGGTGTTGTTGTCAGAAGAGTTTATTCTGTATGTGTTCGTGGTTATGGATTTGTTGATACTGGTGGCAATAAAATACATAAATGGCCAAAAGTCTTTTGTTACTACTGAAGAAGTAAATAATTGAAAATAAGCCACAGATGTCATACTTAGTAAAAGTAATACTTGATATAATATTTATTGAATCCTACTATTAGCAGTAGATGAATGTTAAAGCTCTGATGTTTACTTACCTGTATACTTGCAGAGGCACTTACCTATTTAAAGGTGACTGTTTTAGCTTTTATTTGTTTCTGAAATGGCAGAGTTGAATCCAGTTGAATTCATTTTTATTTATATTGCGCCAAATCACAGCGACAGTCGCCTTAAGGCACTCTGTAAGGTAAAGGCCCTAAAACAATAGAAAGAAAACATATGACTTTCTATGAGCAAGCTCTTGGTGACAGTCGGAAGAAAAAACTTTTTAACAGGAAGAAACCTCCAAGAGAACCAGGCTCAGGGAGGGGCAGCTATCTGCCATGGCCGGTTAGGGGTGAGGGGAGGGACACGGGGCAAAAGACACACTGTGGACGAGAGCCAGAGATGAACAGTAACTAATGATTCAATGCAGAGTGGTATATAAACAGAGAGAGTGAAAAGAAGTGAGTGAAGAACAAATACAGTGCATTATGGGAAGCCCCCAGCAGCCTAGGCCTATTGCAGTGTAGCTAATGGAAGGGCCTAGGAAGCATAACTAAGCCAGCAGTCTCAGCAAAGGTCTACAATGAGGTGATTATAAAAGCAAAAGAATGAATTCAGTGTATTACCATTTATCTGACTCAGCCAACAGCGCAGGCTTCAGACTGATCTTTGGTTTCTCCTCTTGTACCAAGGCGACATCAGCTTGGAAGGGATTTACGTGCATCTGAGGCAGAGCTGAGTTTACCTGAGTCCACAAGCACTGGGTTCTCTTTCTGGGCATCCTGGACGTTATTTGAAGTTGCAGAATGTCATGGTCACGGCGTGGTCTCTGGTTGACATGCTGCTACTAATCTGTGGATGTCCCTTTTAAAGCAGGGGTGGGAAACTCCAGGCCTCAAGGGCTGGTGTCCTGCAGGTTTTAGATCTCACCCTGGGTAAACACACCTGAATCACATGATTAGTCTTTTACCAAGCTGCTGGTGAACTTCAGGACACATTGAGGAGGTCATTTTGCCATTTGAATTAGCTGTGTTGGATCAAGGACACATCTAAAACCTGCAGGACACCAGCCTGGATTTGCCCACCACTACTTTAAAGAGATGAGAGCTACTAGCTAACCTTTAAGGCCTGGGAAAAGAAACTTATGTCCCATGGGTTAATGTTAATCCAGGGTCAATCCACTGTGTACATCAGATTTTAGGCTCAATCTGCCGTACTCGTTAGCTGAATAAAGCTGTTAAATTTTGTTTGTATAGTATTTGTTGAAACATATAGAGTTTTCTGTCATATATACACTAAAGTGATGAGTGGCCACATTGAACAAGTTTCATATGATGGTCAGTGTATAAGTGATCCCTGTGAGCAAAAACTCTGAAAACTTGATTTCAGATGTTTTTTTGTTTTTTCTTTCAATCTTTGGTTTGTATGATGTCACTAAGAGGAGATATCCTTAATGCGGTCATCTCAGGCACACAGCTCTGGATGTTAAAGGGAGAGGTACTGAGAAAGTTATTCTGAGCCTTCAGTCTCATAAAGCTTCTCTAATAGTCCCGAGATGGAGCGTATGCAGTAGGAAATAAGCAAAGAAGACTATGATGCTGTCTAATTTACATTTTGTGTCTTTGTTTGTTCATCAAATTTATCCAAACTGTCAGACTTTTTGCTTCTCAGCACGTTGCTCCAAGAGTACAGCGATAGTGTCTGATTTCGTCTGATCGCTTCCTCGAAAGCGAGCACATTCAGACTCGTCTCGGCAGCTCTCGTCGTATGTCAAAGCGATTCTTCATCCTCACGCAGCACATGACAAGGCGAAGGATTCCTTTTACATTTCCCACCCAACTGAGAGTGCTCTGGCAGCGCGTTCTACTTTAATAAAACAATGCACGCTGACACTACTCAACACGCTGAGATATACCATCAAGCCCGCCCCTTTCCACAGTTTCCTCGCATTATATTCTTAGTCATATTCAATTAACTCAGTTAGTTGAAACACCTCGCTTAATCATTTATTTACAGGATCTGTTTTTCTTCCACTGCTTGTTTTGTTTGTTTTTTTCTTTTGCCATTCATTTTGTTACTCTTGTGACTTATTTGAGTTTTTTTTTTTTTTTTTTTTAATCTCTTTCAGGTGATAAATAGATTTTTTTTTTTTTTTTTTTTTTTTTTTTTGTTAAGTCTCTGTACTCATCATTATTTTCACCAGAATGACATGCATCTGTTTAGGCTCTGTGCTGGTGTGTGAGTGCATTCAGGTGCTAATTGTTTCAGAGGGTGTGAAAAGGCTATATCTGTCTCATGTTTTTAACTAATTAGTGCTGTCATTCCAGACAGAAGAGCCTTTGACTTCTATTGACTGTTAAACTACTGAAAGCTGTTATACTTTGGAGATTTTTTTTTTTTTCAAACTTAGTGTTTTTTTTCCTCCTACAGCAGAGGTGTGTCTGGTGTTTGTGCACATGATGATTTTCCCCCCCACTTTGCATTGTGTAGTGTACCACTGCTGGCTGTCCTATCTTCTCTTTCGAGAGCATCTGATAAAAATCTCAGCCGCACCGGTTGTTAACAATTTTTATTCTAGTAATGAGATGTTTAATTTTTACATTTTTAAAAAAAAAACATTCAACCACACTCTTCCCCCTCATTTCATGTCTGTATGTTTTTTAAGTTAATGCTGTTTTCTGCCTCTGAAAAGGTAAAAGCCCCTTTAAAAGGCCAGCGAATGGCAGTTTTGGCCCATGCAGGCACTTGTGTTTCTTTTCATTAGAGGTTGTTTTTATTCAGCCTGGGTTGACTGAGCATCCAGCCCATTTCCACCTAACTGGGCTGATTGGAGGGCATTTCTTAAATGTGCTCCTCTTTATCCTACAGAGTTAATAAAGGGAGCTTTGGGGTAGGAGAGCGGGCACCCAACACTTCGTCCCACATCGCTAAAAATGCAGCCTTTTGGCCGCTGATTGGATGAAATAAATTGTGTGAATATAGGTGATGGGCAAACCGAGGATTTGTATTAATTTGACTTTTTGTGTTGATGCATTTGCGCTGTAATGTACAAAGCAGTCTCTGGTTTTGTGTTGATTCAGGAAGCTTTACGCTGTTGGGTAATGTGCTGCATTTGCGGTTTTGTTGGGTGTTTGTTTTTGTTTTTTAATCATCAGCAGGCTTTGGTTCATTCCTGCCCAAACTGGAGTTTATTACTATAATGATCATTTTTTTTATGATTTGATTTTTTTTTGTCAGCATTGTTTGTTTCCTCAAAATGACTCCAAAAAACCCACATTTAGAACCAGTGGTATATCCCTGTTTTATATGTCCTTCCAGGTCACCACTTCATCTTTTGGCCCTTTGAAAACCTATGAGCTGCTTCACCATATGACAGGAAAAGGTCTGTCGGCCAAGTACCATTTCCCCAGGCAGCCATGTTTGTACCAGCCCAGTATGGTTGCAGTACAAGTCATACTGACCAACAGCTCAGACCACGCCCTGGAGGAGATCCATATAGGAGACCAGAGCCCTGCAAGCCTGAACATCCACTGCTTTAACACCATTGGTGAGTTTGATTTCAGTAAATACTCCACAGTGGGTCATCACAAACCCAGTAAATAGTAAGCACACTACTTATTTTTAATCAGGATGGCACATTTTCAGCATTGTCTTATAATTAAAGTAGGTCATGGATTTACATCAGTGCTAACAAAAGAAATTCTGTAATTCTTCTACACTAAGGATTACAGTTTTAAATCTGTGCTAATGATGTATCGTCTCCTGAAGTGTTCTTCCTTAGCATGCTTTGTTGTGCTTCTGCAAGCTGTTTTTAGTTGCTTATAAACAAAACTTTTACTACTTTTAGTAATTTAGTTACAATACATGTCTCGAGGGGTTTCACTGGAAGAAGCTTTTTTTTCTCACAAGCAAAAAAGATCAGTGACCCAAAGTGTGTGAGTGGCAGCGATAATAAGAGCTGTTAGAATTCTGCAAATACTAACAAAAATACTATCACTGCTTCCTTTATTACTTCCTTTAGCTTTTAATACACTGGGCTAGCTTTTATTACAAGAAAGGAGATAATTCTATCCCTTGTACTTTTAATCTGGCAGATGTGCTGAGAACCTGTCAGGGAGCAGTGCAAGTTTACTCAGATTCTCTGCTCTTCTCTTTTGCTCAGTCCTGATAAGTCTTTCTTCACACCTTGTTTGAGTCAGCAGCCACTTCAGTCTGAGTTTAGGCCTCCTAGAGTCTGCCTGTAGGACAAGCAATGACCATACCACAAACCTGACTTTTAAACCAGAACAGCACTCTAAGCTTTAGATGTTTTTCATGTTGTGTAAACTCATTTAAATGTTTTTTTTTTCTTCTTGCCGTTTTATGTCATCCTGCATTAGTTAAAGTGTTTGTGGCAGTATTACTGTCACTGAGTCCTTGATGTTCTGGCAGCGGTGGTGAGGTCTTTGTTTTTCAGTCAGTGGATTAACCGTTGGTCTGGATAGTGACTTAAAAGAATTCCTTGATCTGACCAGTACACTCACAATCAGGTCACTCCTGATTGTGCACAATCATCTTGTGCAGTTGTTTGTTTTTGTTAAATGGATATTAATGAATGTAATAAAAAAAAAAAACTGTAACCTCTCATCAGCTAATGACACCATCTCATTCCCTGAGCCTGAAAACAGCCAACGTTACTTCAGCTAATCCCTTTTCTAATCATTACAAACAAACATACACTCACACCTATTGCCCTTACACACTCTTGTATGATGACTACACTTGGTATATTCCATTTGTGTAGACACACACACACACAAAGAGAACTGCTGTGCGTCAGAGCATGTTAAAACTGTCAGTTTCGGGGAGATTGATTGGGCATTGAAGAAACTCGAGCAGCCAAACAGTTTCTAATTTGGATCAACTGAGCCCGGCGAGTGGGCGGCTGAACTTTATTTGGATAATTTGCAGAGGACGAATGCAGACAAACCTTAATGTGTGGTGAGGAGAAATACATGACACAGTTTGTATTTAATATGAAATCTTGCCCTTTTATTACTTGATTTGTTTACCGACATGTTCCTAAACCAATTAACAGCTTTTCTGTTAACTCATTTGGAACAAGTACTTTACATGTAGCTTATCTCAATATGGCCAAAACAATTATTGTAGATTTAGATTAGTGGATATGTACATTACATGTGTAGGTGTAATGTAGATTATCTTCTTCCCCAGTCCGTGTTAGATTATCTCCAATTTTTACCCTGTGTTAGAATAAAAAATTTTAAATACTAAAACAAGAATAAACTGTTCCTTTGCTACTTGTTTAGAGGTCCTTACACCCAGCTGAGTGTTCACAACCCAGTCGATATTCTTCTTAAAATAAAATAAATAGCTAATAGTAGAGCTGGGCGATATAAGATTTTTTCTTATCATGATATGTTTTTTTTTTTCATTTCAGGCGATAACGATATCTATCACGATATAAGCCAAATAACTATATTTGTAAGATTTAAATGTGCTGTTGCTCACAAGTAAAATGTGAAATAATCAGCAGCTTGTTTTGATTTAAATATTTATTTCCCATAATAAGTTCAACAGGGTAGATGTACTTAAGGAACATGAGACTTTTTCAGATAAATAAAGGCAAATATTGCAAACTACACAAAAGGCAGCCGCTAAAGCGTTTAAGTTTCAAAATAGAACAAACGAAACAGACTAAATTGTCAATTCCACTTAGAAACAAAATATTAATTCTAAAAATAAATCTTAGTTTGTTTTACAGAAGAACAGACAAAACTCACTAACTTTTGTCAATATCAAATAAACTGAAAACTCAAAGGAAATTCTCAATCTCTCCTTGTTGTATAGCTTAGCTTTTCAAACAGTTTTAACAGTTACTTTAGTCTGACAAAAGCCGAATGACGAATTAGCGCTTCCAGTCAGAGATTGAGCATGCACCGCTTTATTGCATTTCCAGACTTGCTTTCGGCACAATTTACAGTGCGCGCTACTCTGTTTTTTGTCAGACTTGAAATAGCAGAAATACCTTCACACTACGGAACTTCTATGGCTCTTCCGTTCAACAATCTCTCCGGCGTTGGAACCATCATCTGTTTTCTCTTCGGTAACCTTCGGTCACGCTCTCGGTTGATTTTTCTCTAGTCAGCACACTCATTTCCTCCATTACCCGGGCGGCACGGCGGCTGGCTGCTTACCAAACAAATACACATGTGCGGCTTGGCACTTGTGCTGTACGTAACAAAATCACGTGACGTGACGCTGCGGCTGTGATTGGTTCGGCTCTGCACTATTTAATTTGGATTGGCTGTTCTTCTTCTTCTTCTACTTCTTTTTTTTCTTTTTTTTGTTTTAAGAGGACGAGAGATGAGGCCTATCGCAATAGTTTAACTTTTCTATCGAGAAAAAGTTATTTCGCAATACATATCGTTATCGTTCTATCTCCCAGCTCTAGCTAATAGTGCACATTGCTTATTTATTTGTGTACAGACTCAAAGACCCTAAAGACAAAGCAAACACTTTACTTGATTTAGAGCCCATCACAGAAGGCTGGATTGGAGGGCGTCCATGACGGCTCTGTTTTTCACTGGGTTTCCACTTCCTCCTCCTCTTCTATCTGTGGAAAGAGTTGTACAGTAAACGGGCCTGCTCCACAGAGAGAGAAACGCAGGCCGAGTAGGGAGGCGTGCAGGATGTTTCTGTCTCTCTGTGTTCTTCTCATCGTTAACCTCCCACTCCTCCTCTTCCTCCATCACCTCTAGCATTCAGCTGTCCAGATTCACTCTTCAGCATTTTTGGCTTTGCTTCACTTCTGTCTCTCTCTCTGTGCTCCCTTTGACAAGCCTGTTGTTTTGGAAATATGCTAGTCCTTCATGTTTTTTGTTTTTTGTAGCTGAGGCTGAGGTGTGTGGAATGAGATTGAAGGATAGATTTCTCACACACGGTGGCCTTGCTTTGTGAAGTAGAAAACACAAGTGGTGTGGATGCCTGTCTGTTCCACTCTGCTGCTGCCCCCACCTCCCTTCTCTCCACCTTCCCCACACTGCACACTGTGCCCTTGTCACTCACTGATTCCTTTGCTCCTCTTGTCTTCCCTCCCCTCTTTTCCACTCTCAGAGCGGTTGGAGCCAGGGGCCTCGGTGACGGTATCCATGGGTATTGACTTCAGTGATTCGACACAAGCAGCCAACTTCCAGTTGTGGTAAGACAGCCTGACATCCACTCATATTCAGTCAGGTGTGGTTCCCCCCCACCCCCACCCCAAAGACCTTCAGTTGTACATCTTCCTCACCACCTTTTTTCTGCTCCTGTTCATCATCGCAGCACCCTTACATGTCATTTTCTCTTATGTTCCTTTTTCCTCTCTTTGTGTTCTTTGTTAATTCTCCTTTTCCTACCTTTCTCTGTGCCAGCACTCCCAGGTGAGACATCAGGCACAATTGATCCTGGTTCACTGGAATAACAATTATTCCTCCAGTAATCAGCCCTAGCCCAATCAACCTGCTGAATGCCATTGGCACCGCTGTGCAGCCGATCAATAACCTTATCAGAAAATCAGTTTGAGATTGGGCGGACGGGGGGATCAATGTGGCCCAAAATGCCATTCACCCAGCATGGTTTACAAGATGATCAGAGAAACATTTCATACACAAACCGAGCATACATACACAAAAGTGCACAGATGTCTTAAATTATGCAGCAAAAAAGCAGTAAAGTGTTTTTGTTTGTTTGGTTTTTTGTTTGTTTGTTTTTTTTTGGGGGGGGGGGGGGGGCATTTTTGCTTATTTCTTTGTAAGAATCTGTTTTTGCTTTTTCTTCTGTAAATAAATCATTTGCTACTGTGGTATGTGTGTGTTTATCCTTCCTCAGCACCAAGGAGGACCAGTTCAGTGTGTCCATCCAGCCTGCTGTAGGAGAGTTGTTAATGGCCAGCACCATGACAGAACAAGACTTCTGCAAGGAGCAAGGTGAATTACTGTGTGACTCAAAGATTATTGTCGAACGAAGTAAAAGTGTGTCTTGTTTTTCCGTTCTGTTAGCTGAAATGAAACAAGGTGTTTAACACACAGAAGCAAACAAATTGAACCAAATTGAATCAAATCACCATATTTTGAGATGGAAATGTCAATTCATGATATATACTGAAATTATTATAATCTCACAAGCACATTAGCAAAACTGGCTGATGAATTTGAGAGAAGCAAAAACATTTAATAGATCATATTTAAGATTTTGCTGCGCTTATCAGCAAATTTCACTTTGTGTATTACCTTCAAATGAAACCATTTAAACTGTTTTTCCTCTACTGAGGATAGTTGAGTTTTTCAGATGTTGTACTGTCAGGGTGTTAAAATATTTGGCATCAGGCACTGCTCGAAGCAGTCAGGAGCTCTGAACGGCTCAGAAACTGAGCAGACACGGTCAGAACAGCAAAAGAGATTTTAGCCACCTGAAGGAAGCCGTAGGTTTTTGCTGTATTTAGAAGATTTCTGCTGCTGCAACTGCCATCAGGCCACGCTATGGCAAGATGTTTTTGACAAATCAGTAATGAAGCTTCACAGAAAATGAGAAATATGAATGACTTGATTGGTTAGTTTGCAATATTGTGACTTTGTTGTTCTGATTGTGATTGATAGATAGATACAAAATACACACACACACACCACACACACACACACACACACACACACACACACACACACACACACACACACAGGCAAATGTTAAATTTAGTCAATCACTAATCAGCATTTCCTTTCCTTTTCTTTCTTGGTCATTAAAACACTGCTTGCTTCTTTGAGGCACTTAACAGTATTTCCAGCACATACAAACACCTGTAGAAGTGCATGCTGTTGTCGCTATTGAGACTGGAGAGTGTACTCTCATATCTGAGCCATCAGTGTGCTCTTAAGTGCCTCCTAAATGCTGCTCCTGCATTAATTAAGTTTCATTCAATGTGCTTTTTTTTTCCTTTGAGTGCCTCTGAAATGCAGACAAAAGAATTTAAAAAGAACAACTTGCTTTTCAGGACCATTTTCTCTCTAGCAGATTTATCATTCTTAAAACCAAATGAGTGGAGTTTAATTCTTATGGTAATAGGTTTTTAATATATTTGTCTCTTTTATTTTTACCTCACCAGTGATTTTCTTTTAAACTGCTTGCTCATTGCTGAGTGTTCATGAACCAACCAGGGAGTCTGTTTTTGCTTTATTGATGAAGGCATTATTTCATTGGGAGGTTTTAATCTTGAAACCTGATTCCACAGTACTGCACAGCTAGGGTTGTGTTTTTTTTTTTTCTATACTTGACTGTGGACTTTTGTGTAATTTTGCACTTACTGATTTAAAAATGCCGAACTATATTTTTATTGGTGGCTAAACATTTTGATCTTCTCAGGTAAGCTCCAGGGCATGAATGAAGCATCTGCAACCATCACCATGGCAACAGCTAATGCATCCAGGCAAGCCATCAACAAGCAGGTCCTGTCTGTAGCCAACGTAGGAGAAGTGCCTTCCAGTCAAAACAACTTCAGCAGGTAAAGGTCATTCACATCTCCATTATTATCAAGCTCTTTTTCTTGCTATAGATTGGACCTGCAAATAGATTTGAGATTTTCTTATATAAGCACTATGATTTTTTTTTTTTTCAGATGTGTGTTTTTTGGGTTGTCTACCACCAACAGTTGGTTAGCTTAGCAAAAAGACGTGAAATAACGTTTGTGTGCCAAGTCAGTACAGACTCGGATGGCTTTAGCGTTTGGCTTAAGGGTCACTGTTAATTGTCCTTTACCAAAGTTAACTTGAACTGTAGTTATTCCTTCAAATACAAGGTGATTTTATTTCATCACTTAAGTCTTGTTGAGGTCTTATTTTCAAGGGAGAATACTAGTTACATAAAAGATTAAAAGAACCACTGTGACGACACCCACTGGATTATGGAATATCAGTTTGAAGCCTTGAGATTACACATGGCACACTGCAGCAACTCAATTCATTTAGGCATGTAGTCAGGATGTTCTGCTGAACTTCAAACTGAGCATTAGAATGAGAAAGAAAGGTGATTGAAGTTACTTTGAATGTGGTATGGTGGTTGGTGTCAGATTTATCCAAGTCAACCAGCTCTAGAGTTTAGAGAAATGCTACATCCAGTGAGCAGCAGTTCTCTGGGCGATAATGGTGGTTGGTGCTAGAAGTCAGAGGAGATTGAGCTTATAGAAAGGTGACAAACTTTTTAACAACGTTTTGCATAACAGCATCTTTGAATGTGCAACAGATTAAGCCTTGAAGCAAGATGGGCGACAGCATCAGAAGACATTCCTGTCACCTAAAAACAAGAAACTCAAGCTACAGTTTGCATTGGCTCACCAAAATTGGATAGAAGATTGCAAAAACATCGTCTAGTCTGATGAGTCTTGATTTCTGCTGCGATACTTGGATGGCAGGTTCAGAATTGGGTCTAAACAGCATGATGGTGTTGGTTTATTCTGTCTGATATCAATGGATCAGGCTGATGATGGTGGTCTTATAATTCTACTTTTTTCGGACACTTTGGGATCCTTAGAAGCAAGTGTTGTTGCTGTCTCCATCCCTTTCTGGACACTTTGTGTACTCAAATAGCTCCAGAGCCACCAGATCTCAATCCAATAACACCTTTGAGATTTTGGTCCATGTTACCGTTCTGTTGTTCCACCACATCTCAGAGGAGTGTTTCCTGCAGCTTGTTGAATCTTTGAAGAATGTCGTAAACGTCAAGGCAGATGGTGAAAGGAGATCCAAGTAAAGTGTACCTAATAGTAAAAGAGTTATCACGTTAAAGTACATTATAATGAACCTTTCCCCCCTAATATTAGTATTACATTTTGACTGGATGCTGCATTCTAAAAAAACAAACCAACACTTACGAGCAAGTCTTTCCTCACCAAAAAAAAAGATGTTTGTGCAGCTAACATCAACGATAAGGACTCATATCAGACATTTAGTAGTCTTACACTACTGTCTGCGAGTTGTTCCCGGGCGCCCGGTGCATTTTAGGCCGAGTTTGGTTAAGCAGCGTGCATGTGGGTGTCACTGAGTGGAAGTGCTTGTTTGTCCCCAGCAGCCTCACATAGACATGCCAGGGGAATGCCCTGAGAAGCCTGGCTGTGTAATTGGTGTACACAGAGTGTGCTAATGAGCTTCCTCCTCTGTCACGCACACCCGAACACCTGATAGATAATTACACCTCCCTCTCTCCCTCTGTTTCCTGCTCCGTCTCTCTTTCAATTCATCTCTGCACCCCCATCTGTCTCTCCCTCTGCGCTGCTGTCTCTCTTTCACTTCCTCTTTGTCTTTCACTCCATCCCTCTGCACCGCGCTCCGACCTCCTCACGGTCTCTGTGTCTGTCTGTTAATACCGGCCCGTGTCTCTGTCTGCTCATCTCTGAGTGATCTTGTGATAATTTCTTTATGGATTAAGGCCACAATAGAGGAGAAATGTTGGAGAAGCTGGCTAAATAAGGGACAAGCGAAGAAGAGGGACACATTTGCACAAGGGTACAGGGAGCTGAAAGAGTGAGTGGAAATCAATGTTAGCCAGTAGGAAAGACGTGCATCCAATAAGCCCATACTTCATTCAGAATAACCGATAGCTCAAATGACTCCACGCTATCAATCTCCCTGCTGCATTTGTGACTGCTGAAGAAGAGGACAGCGTCCCAGCATTACCCCGTACCCTTCTAGTGATAAAGACGCTCTTCCATATGGTCCGCTGCTGTCCATACGGTGACCACCTCTTCCACACTTGCTTCCCATGGAGGTCTGTCTGATGGAGAAGGTGGTGTTCCTCTCTGACAGTCTCCTCAAACATAACTGACATCTTTGACAGCGTGATCTGTAAGAGGTGGTTATATGTGGTAACCTAATAAAATGGAAAACATATAATAATCATAAAGTGATTTGGCAAGAGTAATGCTAAATGTGCTTGTCTAGTCTAATCACACACACACACACACACACACACACACACACACACACACACACACACACACACACACACACACACACACACACAGAAATGGACTGGTTCTGTAGTGCTTTTCGACTCTACTTGAGCATTCTAAGGGTTTTATACAACATGCCTCTTTCCAATGAACGCTCAGGGTTCAGGATACTTTTTCATGCAGACTGGAGCAGCCAGGAATTGAACCACCAACCTTTCAATTAGCAGATGACCTGCTCTACCTGCTGACCCCACTTATGAATGCGTTGGGACAGTTTATGGTTCAGTAACACACAGGATGGAGGAGCTCAGGAAGTGGACTGCTGAACTTCTCTTTACCTCCTGAGCTGCTCCTGAGATGCAAAAGTGATTTTTTTTCAATACAGACTTAACATACAGTTTTAAGGTTAATTATGAAAATAGTTTTGAAAAGCACAAAAGTGCTGCTTTTGGCTATTCAGATGTAGATATTTTGTTTGGTCGGCCAGACAATGAGCAGTCTGAAGTTTGCAGATGTGTCTTTCTTTAACAATGTCAGCAGACTGCTTTTAATCATCATTTCCCAACCCTGTGGTTTCGGAGGTAGAGCGGGTTGTCTGCTAAAGAGAAGGTCTGTAGTTTGATCCCCAACTATTTCTGGGCAAGATACTGAACCCTAAGCTAATTAATCTGTTGAAACAGTTTGTATAAAGTAGTGAAACTCGCCCATCAGAAGTCCAGCATTTCTTCTGAATCCCCCAAACAGTCAAATATATCTAGGGCTGGTCACTGATTTCTAGAATCTATTCGATTACGATTCACAAGGTCCCGAATCGATTTGATCGACGATTCGATTCGATTTGAATCGGGGAAATTTTGCCTCAGACAGTCAAAAATATTATAATTCAGATCATGCATCAGCACATTTCCATATTTTTGTATCTATAAAAAGAGAGCTGAAGCTTGTGAAACTTTATCAAAGGTGTGAGCATCACAGCAGATGCCTTTGTGTCAAAGTAGCTGAGGATAAAACACAGAAAAACATGAAGGTGATTTTCCTGGCCTGGGATTTTATAAAAATATTCTGCAGTAGATCAAAAACGAAAGAAAACCATTAACCAACATATGAACATTACCTGATGCTGCTGAAGTGAAGCAGAGCAAAGTTACAGAGGTTTTATTAGAGATGCAGCTAAGCGTTTTGCATAAATGTTTTTTTTAAGTTTAATTTTGTTCAGAAGCCTATTGAACAGCAGAAATGAGGCTTTCTTTTCAGAAGTAAGTAAAAGGAAAAAACAGCGGCCGGCAGCGCTGTAAACAACGGTAGACTTGTGCATAATAAGCAAGAGAATAATGCAGAAAACAGATTTTTAGACAGGAAACTGTTCTTGAAGTACACTGAGAGAGAGAGAGAGCTGTGCATGAAGTGTGATTTTTATCGTGATGGAAGCAAAACAAAAATAAGAAAGAATTCATGACGATGTTTATGTGAAGCGTAGTTTGGATCTTCTTTTGCTGCTGGTTGAGTCAATATTGTTTGGAGAGAGATAAAACCTACAGCTTCAGAATCAGCGCAAAAGGGGCGTGAACACAAAGCGCAGACCCGCCGAAACATCAGAATCGGCGAGCTGTCGTCTTTCAGCCCCGACCGTGTCCGTGCCGTCGGGTGAGAAAGGCGACATCTCACTGATTCTGATCCGTCGGCAGGTCCGAGCTTTGTGTTTACGTCTTTGTGCAGGATCCGTGTTCCTGCTCTCATTTACTGTTTTAGCTGTTTGGTGGTTGTTGAAATTTTGTGAGTTTTAACCTGAGATTCTGGCATCTCAGGCAAAATAAATTTATATTAAAAAATCGATTCAGGATTTTAATGAATCGATATCACGTTATCCAAGCTAGAATCGATTTTAATCAATAAATCAATAATCAAAACCCACCCCTAAATATATCATGGAGCCTGGTAAAGTGAAAAGCATTTGCAGTCTTGTTACAGTCCAGTGTCCTGCTGGGAGACCATGTGGATGTGACTTACCCAACATTAGACGGTGGTTTTAATGTTGTGACAGATCAGTGCATGAAGCAGTGTAAAGCAATAAATCTTTATATTTCAGAATCTGCAGTGAAAAAAAAAAAGCATAATATTAGCACCGTGTTTGAGCACTGGTGATCATTTTACTTGTGGTATTTGTGTGTTACTGTTTCCCCCCTGAATAACACCCCAACCCACACACACAAAGCCGAGTGATCGATCAGATCGGATACACCCACTGAGAGCTTATTGTAGAGGTCACTCTGCATTAAATGTGGTATGTGAGGTGACCTCCAATCCAGGCCCTGTTTTTCTGCTCTGATCTCCCTGGAGAAAGGACTCTCTAATCTTGGTAAGATCACACAGGAATCTCCCCTTTGCAGAGTGAGACTTGGGCTTTAATGTAGAAATAATGGATGGGATTTCAATATGAAGCCCAAGAATGATACAGTTCACAACACACTCTTCTTGCTCATGAGGCTTTGTGTTATAGATCACAGCGCTCTAGTCGGCACAGGTGCTTTTTAACAAAGTAACAGCCTGCCTCCTCCCAACCCCCCCGCCTCCCATCTACATCCCTGCATTCCCCTTGTTTATCAGCAGGGTGCAGCACTGCTTTTCCCAAACAGGCGTGAAGGCTGAGCGGAGGTGGAGGGGTGGGGATGCCACTGAAACACAAAAATTGATTGCTGGAAAGGAGGATGGCAATAAATCAAGCAGGAAAGCAAATGTAGAAAACGCTGTTCTTGTTTATGTCTAAACAGGCGGAATAGAATAAATGTGCTCTATTTTTCAGTCCGTTTGAAAGCAAATTTGATCGAATTTTGCATGCATTGCCAATCCCTCCTGTTAGAGGCTAATTTTGAAAAGCAAAAAATAAATAAATAAATAAAAACCTCAGGCGCTTGATTTATAAGCTGTTCATTCTCTTTACTTTACAATTTGATATTATTATTTTTTTTGTCTAAACACTGGATTTTCCTCTATTTCACTGAAGTTGTCTCTGTTTAAAACCGGCCTAATTACACAAATGTCCTCTGTGGCAGGTTTATTTTATCTTTTATCTTCTTGTTCTGGTCTGTGTTTGTCCTCTGCTGTCTGTCTGTCCCTCTGCCCTTTGAGTGCAGTGCTGCAGTTTGTCTGTATGGCTTAGCTCTGGAGATGCGCGGAGGGTTCCTGGTTCTAACCGGGGCTAATAGCTTTGGCCATCTGCCTGGCCGCGGTTGAGTCTGCTCGCTTGTGTTCAGCTCTGGTCTGGCCTCACTGACCACTCAGTTGAAGGACACTTGTCCACCTGGCCAAGAACCAGCATGGCTCTAGCATCCAGCTGTAGTCTCCACACAGTCAGCTTCAGCCTTTCTGATTTTGGTGAAAACATACATGATGGTTTTTGGGGTTTTTTTTGGTTTTTTTTCTTTAATCAAACATGGTTGCATGTTTAGTTGAGATGCGGGTGAGGAGTGTGTACTTAATCCATTCTTGCGTGCCGAGCCGTATCCTCTGGGCCTTCGCTGTCTTCTCCGCGTGAGGCTGAATGTAAAGGTGAAGCCGACGTTGTGTTTCCAGTGACGGGGTGGAGGGGAGGCAGATGGCACACACAGGCTCTCTGCACTGAGGAGAATCACAGATAATTGGAGAGTGATGCTTAGCCGCAGCCCTGCCGATCGATGCCAATCCACCTGCTCTAAGTCCAGGGGTTATGCTTTGCTTTTCTTTCCATACACTGCAATTAATCCAGTGTTTAGCCCGATATGTGAAGAGTGCAGGAGAATACCAATGACCCATTTAAGGCGCGCTTGACCTTAATCTTTCCCCCTTTTAGTCCTTAAAAACGCGCAGAGATTGTCTGATGTTTATGGGGGGGGGGGGGTTTGTTGTTTGTTTTGTTTTTTGCACCTGCACACAGCTACAGACGGCAAAGTGAGAGTATTCAAAGCAAATACGCTCAGAAATCAAACCCAATCATGTTTCTTTCAGTCGCTCTTATTACCACACGTGAACAAAAGCCCATGGCAGCGTCTCCTGAGACGAAATAAAAGCAGCCTCGGGGTAGTGTTAACTGTCGGAGTAAATAAAAGATTTATATCCTAAATCTATTAGCAAAGCCACAGGGACCACATAGACACCTTAGGCTGTTTGACAGTGGGGGGAGGGAGGGTTAGGGAACAGGGCAAGGGACAAGCGTTTATGTTTAGATTTGTTCGTGATTCTCCGGTGAAAAAAGAAGAAAACATTTCCTTAGCACAAGTAGGATTTTGTTGTTTTGATTGGAATGCAGTGCAGCTGCAGACACATCCTGCACACAGCTGGAAACCTAGATGAATACACATGCCCGGAATTATTTAAAGAAATAAGAGCGGGGCAAAAGAGGTTGGTACTTTTGCAAGAGAGAAATTCATCCTCTTCATGAATGGCTGCTGTTTCCTGCTGAAGTGGCTAATATTTTAATTAAGCCTGAGGAGGACTCTCTCTCTCCTCCCTGAGAGCTCCCTGATAAACTCCCTCTTCTCTGTTTATGGTAATTTAGCAGCATCCCCAGAGACACACCACAGACACACTGGGCTTCATTGTGTACGCATGTGCCCCCCACCCCCCTTCCCATCTTTAACGTGTGCGCGCTAATTGGTGGATGTGCTAGTCGCTCCCACCACGCACCCTCTGTGACGGCGCCTGTTCACGGGCCATCCTGTGGGGGCTCTTCACAGGCTTTAGTCAGGCCTAAGTGGAGCTCTTTGTGGGCTGTTTGTCAGGCCTAAGCGGGCTGCCACGGGGGGTCTTTGTTGCGCGATGTAGTGCTAAATGGAGGCAGATGGCTGAGAGTTAGCCACGTGAGGCTCAGAGATGCAGAGGGCCAAAGGGGGGCAGGAGAGGGAGCCCGGCACCCTCAAAGAGGGTCACACTGGGTCACAGCCCCTGTCTGCCTCTTGTTAGCCCTCTCAATGGGGACCATGTGTGCACAGATATGCCCCCAGTCTACAGGGGATGGTATCCAAGGAAACGGGAGGCTGAGAATTCTCCTCACTGCCCACAGGGAGTTGGTTGGACGGAGCGTCCCCCATACTGGTCTCAGGGCTCCCACACACTCACAGACACTCGGAGTCCATAAAAACAGGAGAAATTGAGTTTGACTGACTGCAGGGCGTGTCTCCTCCCTAATGAACTGTCTGTTGCATTGCTCTCTGTATTTCCTGTCACATCGTTTTCCTCTTTTGTCTCATTGCCTAATTTAGGGTAATTACAAGGTGTGAGATGTTAGAGAAGCTTCCATTGCAAAGATTTATGAGTTTGGGGAAACAATGCAATTATCATTTATCATCTATCAGTGTTTATGTGGATCTGAAGGGGTAAAATGTTAGTAAAGTTGTTGTTTTTGTGCGTACAGTAGAGATTAATAGATATATGAGCTGATATCACAATAACATTTTTAAAAAGATACTTGCTGACATCTGTGCTAATGTTTCTGTTTCAGTTTTTTGCAGACAAATGTTCAGATGGTGTGATTAATGTTTGAAAGACTTTAAAATTATCGGGTATGAAATGACACAAACTAATCAAGCAGACAAAAATGTCAGCGCTGGGGTCAGCGATCAGCTGAATCTGCATTTTTAATTGCAGTATTGGCTTAATATCTTTGTTTACTTATGGGGGGCAATGTCATTCGCCTGGTTTATCTGTTTTTATCAGCTCTACACTGGACAGGCTCAAAGATGGTCATCAAATAAGATCAGTAATCATAAAAATTATATAAATTTTTATTTATCGGTGGTATAGAATTAAACAGTCGCTCATAGGATGACCCATATGTGCCTTTTAAGGTCCCACTTTCAGCCTTGCACTTCAGTTCCTGGTTTCTTCTTTGGTTGTTTGAAACTGATCCAAGTGTTCCTCCTCTCCTGCAGGTTTGCTGGGCAGACAGTCAGCAGCAGAGCTCTGGTCTTGGTGTCTCTAGAACTGAGCGAGTCCTCGGGAGCGCTGCTTACCATCAACACAGAAAAGAGCGTCATGGCCTCCATGCTGCTCCAAGACCTCAAACAAGCCCTCGCCCAGGCGTAGGATCCTCCCCTCTTTTCATCTCGCTGTAATAAAAAATAAACGGGGGCGACGCTTAATTGAAGATTTCACCAAAATGCAGAAGAACCATAGCGAGAAGTGTTCACAAAGAATGAAGTGTAAACAACTGAAAAATGCTATTCAGTGTTTATTTCTGTGGCCTATGTGTTTGGAAACAGAATATCTTCAAACACGAGAATAATTGAAATCTTAAATCTTTAGAAGCCTCATGGAAGTTAGAATAAATTAGAATTAAACTGAACTTGCTGTCGTTGTGTTTAAGTATTTCCAGACACAACTCCATGGTAAAAATATCCGACTAACTGGCCATTTTCCTCGGCAGTAATTACTTAAATCTCATGCTGTTTATGGTTTGATGAAGCATGATAATGTACCAACATCTGTACATACATTTGGGGGGAAGAACTGCATCACCGCTCCACTCACAGTGCCAACATGTCTGTGCCTCTGCGATGTTTCATTCGACTTCTTTGCCACCAATAACAGGCGAGAGGGGGGGATGCTCTGTGGCATTTTGACCCACAAACACAATGTCAAATCATAAAACTGTATGAATACCGTGACACCAAACACTGATTTAGTTTTACATTCTAGCCTTGAAACGTTACCAAATCACATTTGTTACAGTGCCTGACATTATCAAGAAAACCAAACATCAGACTCGGATGTCCAAGAGTGTTTTTTATCTGTACTGCTACATCTCAACAATAAAAATGTGACTTTATTAAAACTAAGCTGTGTCATGCAGTCTAGTCATTTAACAGAATGTGGCTGAAACAAAAATTGAGCTCTAATTGGCAGGCTGAGGCTGGTAATGTTTGCAAAAGCCCCTATTTGTTTGCACTTGTTTTAAACTAAAGAGGTTGATTCCTCTTGAATCACTGCCCTCCTACAAGCTAAGGTCATTCACTTTTAAAAGAGAGTGCATTATATGTGGAAGCAGAGTCAGTATAAACATGAGAAGAACACCAAATTTAGTTGTAGCTTAGTTGCAAACTGAGAAAAGTAAAAGTAAGGTGCAAGATTAGGTGCACCATAAAAAATGTTTTATGGTAATTTTTGCAGCAAGATGCATGAGGACTTTGTGTATGTACAGCCATGAAAAGGCTTCAACTTGACTGTTGAGCAAAGCTGCTTCTTGCAAACTAAAACCTCTGTGCCGTCTGAAGGCAGTTCTGCCGTGTCGCTCATTGTTGAGTAAAGTTGTGCAGATGTACGTGATGTGTTTGAGCACTGAGGAGGCCGGTGGCGGAGTGTGCTTTTGCGTCTGGCTGTCTTTTCCGGCTCATAAATAGCGTCTCTCTGAGGGCTGTGGTGAACACCTGTTAGCTCATCTGTCACAGGAGCTCCACTCGCATCCATCACCTCTCCCTCTGTACTCATTCCCTGAGCCAGCTGTTCCCATTACACACACACACTGTGTCAGGCCTGCCAGACACACACACCTTGCATTTCATCATACAGATCCACACAGAGAAGGTTTCCAAAAATACTTGCATGCTTTACAAGTTTTCACACAAAAAGAAAGACTTTCTTTCAAATGAGGCCCACAGGAAGCAGTGGGTTGGGCAACTTGTTGGTGATTATATGATTGTGTCTATGTGACTGGCTCTGACACAATCAGCCCAGATTTCTGCCTAAAAGAAGACTCGTTTAAGTTACAATTTCATTGTGTGTGTAAAAATCGGATTCGTCAGAGGCTGAATGAGGATATCTATATCTGAGATAGTGAGTGACTTAGCTGGTAAACTAGAGGTGTTAAATGAGGACAGAATCATCCACTCATTCAGTAAGTCAAGCACCTAACCCTTTAAACGTGTACCTGTCCTTGCTAATGACTAGCCTCCATTGGCAAGATATTCACAACCATATGGACCTTTTAAATAAACAATCATCATAACACACAGGTGATGCTCAAATTACAATTTTCTTCTCAGAGTAACAAAGTGAGCAGGTAGCTCCTCCACCATTTCAGAACCAGAAGCAACCATATTTGGATGAGAGAGTGGGGTGCAAACAAACAAGCTAGCACTAGCAAGCTTAGCAAGTGGTTTTACCAGATAGAGATACCTGATAATTAGTGCATATAGGATGAAATATGTGGAATATATGGAACATATGAATAAAATAAACCGTAACCAAACAATTATCAGGTAACTGTTTTTTTTAAAGCTTCAGAAATCACTAACACCATCAACATGACCGAGAGGGTCAGATTAGCTGATGTTGAAGCCTAGAAAGCAGCTAGCGGTGGCTACAGACTGAGCAGCCAAGCCTGTAATAAAGGGTTTAATAGAGTTTAAATGACTGGGATCTTAACATGTTAGATGCTCCACATGTTAGAGCAGAATTTTAGCGGCATGACTGCATGCAGGTTAACAGTCGATGTGGAGAGCAAAAGAGATATTGCTCTTAATGCGCTATTATCTGACAATGAAGTAACTTTCTTAATTTTTTATGATCTAATTATATTCTTAAACAACACTGATGGATAGAACTTGAGGATACCTGCTGGCTCCCCCAGAACCACAGAAAAATTTCCAGTTGCCCCCCATACACTCAGTCAGCAGATTACCTTACTGACTGAGATATTTCCCAAAAAAGAGATATGTGTTGGTTTTCACAAAACAATATTGAATATTAAAGAATATTATTATAATTTTGTGATTTAGGTTCAGTCTGAAAACACTAGAGTACAAATCCTGAGGTTATTTTAAGTAAATAGCCCATGTCCATGTCACAGTATTGCGACTGTAGTCAGAAGCCACGAATACCTGGTTGGTAACATGTCATAATGTCATAATGTGTGATAGAAAAGAACCTTCAGCGGCCTAAAATATAAACGGGTGTCAAATCTAGTTGCTGAACTCCTGATCGTGTAGGTGACGTTGGCGTTAATATGTTGGTGTATTATCGTACGATGATGAGCATAAACGGAAGAAGAGAGCAGCAAATGGTGGAAAGGTTTGAATAAACATTAGAGCCTTACATCAGCGCTTGTTGACTTAAATAATCCCTTAGAAAGAGACTAATTCATCTTTCGTTTATTAATTTAATTTTTAAAATTATTTCCAGCTAAGGAAATAACTCGTTTAACATCCTGGTGATGAATAGATGACTTTTGTCTGACTTCAACTTCATAATGTGCATTTAATTAACGGAAGCTTAGCTGGCTCTGGTTTATTGTCTTTTTATAGCTGTGCAAACAGAATCACTTTGGAAACCTCAGCATAACAACAATATAAGACTCACAGATACTAGAGCAGAGCCGAAGGCCCCTACATATAGGCCAGGTGCAGGATAACTGATATTGTGAAGAAAAATGTCATTATGCTGTCAATAGGTTGTATATGGACATTTTTAAGTAACTGGACTGATCACATGTCAAATCATCAGAGGTTAATGTAAACACAAGGATGATTGATATCGGATAAATAGCTATGAAATCTTGTACAGACACATTAACTGTGGTGATCATCTTACTTTCAATAAGCAACTTTATTTTCCTTAGCATGTGGCCATAAAGCAAATACTAAGGAAAAGAGCACCACTGCACTGGATTTTCTATCAATCAATATGCGACTGAAGTAGAGACTAGTGATCATGTTACACCTCCCAGCAACCTCGAAATCCAAAGCTCATCTATTGGCCAACTGAGGCTGGCTCCTAAAGCGCGTTGATCCCAACAGATTCAGATGTTCAAATGCTCAACTTCAAGCATCATTAAAGATTTTCTTTAGCATTTTTAATTCATATTCTGGAACAAAAAAAACAAAACAAAACAAAGCATATGTATAGTAATTGTGTGGGAACATGACCTGCTGTGAACTGCAGACATTTAAAAAGTTTGTGCTTCAGCTTTAGTGAGTAAAGCTTTAGTATGTCATCACTAATTATCTGATATCTGTGTGTGCGTGTTCCCTACTGAGTCCCTAGTTCCCTAATGAGTGTGACTTGCTAGCTAAGCTTACTAATGATACCATTAGCATTTCACCTTCTCACCAAAATAAGGTAACTTTTTAGGGTAAATAAAATGTAGAAAAAAAAAACAACACATGACAGAGGCTAAGATGCTGACACTGAGATTAAAAAATGGGTCTGTGCTACTCTGTGCTAGTAGCTCATCGCCTGCTAGATTTCAATCATATAACTTTGAAGAAAGAATGCTAACAAGCTAAACTAAAGCAGACATGGTAATATAGCAGAATAGAATGACCTTTATTTTCATTGTACAACCTCACTTGGGCTGACAAAATCAAGTCGTCATAACATAAAACATTACATTTTCAGGGTGAAGACTTGGTTTAAGGTTGGATAAGTTTCTAGAAGATGAATGTAAGTCAGTGCCATGTGCTCTGAAGTAATGGAAACAACACTGTGTGTGTGAGTGTGAGAGTGTGTGTGCATGCGTCTCCCAGTGTTGGCACCTGCTATAATGGGCTCTGTGGAGGGAATGGGAGAACAGGCGGCTACCTCTCTTCCCCTTCACCTCTCCCTCAACACTCCTGCACGGTGACAGCTTGATTCGGTTCCCCTCACTGGGCTGCAGCACAGTGACATGATGGGCCTGTTCACTTGGTCTTATCACAGCCTCTGTTTGAACAGAGCAGAGTGAGATGAAGGGAACGATGGCGCAGAGAAAAAGAAGAGCCCGGCTCGGGAAACGCCTGTCTGACCTTACCACCGAGAGCGACTTCTCATTAGCCTGTGCAGTCTGATCAACCCCTCGTTCATCTGACAAGGAGCCACGGATAGTGCAGACAAAGATACAGCACGCATAAGCAAAGATGGCAGTGGCAGTCCAAATTATTCCTTCGCTACATTTCGAGTTTTAGTTCTGTCATAACAATAAAATTACATTTACATTTGTTTAATCAACATGTCAGCTTCTCATACAGACTCAAACAAAGCAAATAGTACTCTTAGCAGCTCTTTCTTTATCATCGTCTGCCACTTATTTGATTTATCAGTACCTAAAAAGCCATTCACAGACAACACATGAGCTCTCTCGCTTTATAACCCTTTGGAAGTCTTTACTGTTCAGTTATCTTTTCTGGTGTGCTCTCTTCCACTCTTACAAAAACCAATAAAGGTCATGTTGTGAATTATAGTTATCCAACACTTTTCATATCCCCTCTCATCCACGGGTGAAGGCTGAGCTCTAACAGCACGGATGTATTATAAAGTGATGGTAACATATTCATACTGTATACTAGCCGTAACTGGGACTTCTACAGCTATGACCCACTGGTTTTTAATGGGTTTTTAATGACATCATTAGAACCACAATGATTCTCACTATTGCCATCCTGTTCACCATTATTGTCACCACCACAATCATTATCACCAACATCACCCATTGCCATAATCTTTGCTATCATCATCAGTGCTGTCTTCATTACCATCATAGTCACTATTATCACCATTATCATCATCATCATAAACAACGCCATAACCAGTACTATGAGTAGTAGTGTAAGTGGTTTGGAAGAACTATCCCTTACGCAACATTTTAAGCGCTTGGTCAGGCATTGGAGTTAAATGTGCACACACACATAATAATATATGTATATTATCCAAGTCATTAGCTTACTCGCTAATGGCTTGCGATTGATAAGTTAATAGCTAGTAAGTGTGGGTTTCATAATAAGATCTGCCTGTTGCTAGTCACTTCCTGTCTCTAGAAACACTCATCTTGAGGTTTTAAAATAGGACTTCACAGCAGCTGTCTCCATCTCTTTAACTATCTGTGGTTTGCACACATGAGCCCCGGACAGTGTCGGGAGAATCCGATTAGAGACTGTTGGCCTTCTTCATCTGATGCACACGACAGGTGTGCTTCAGCTATGTTCTTACTACTGAAAATTCTTTGGTTTAAGTGGGGGAGTTGTCCGGGCACAGCGTGGAGGCTACAAAACACATGGTGACCCCTCGCTTGCTGTGAATTAACCGGACTACTACCTGTGCTCATCTCACATGGGTGATCAGACTTCACACAGACTTTGTACCAAGGTAATGGCAGATTAGAGACTATTTAATGTCCAGGCCAAGTCCCTCAGACATTTCTGGTGTCACGTTTACCCTTGTTGAGTAATCTATATGGGGGAAAAAAAATCAGGGTTGCACAACAGCTTCATGTTTCCGAGGGTTCAGTTGTTGTTATAGCAGGTTAACGTTATCAATGCAATACATTATCAATGGTTAGAAAAAGAATAGGGGAATGCCTACAGTCAGATTTGAGATATTCATTAAGATATTTTCCCCCAATATTTATTTATCTTTTTCCTTTTAAGAAGCTGATTGAGATCGCCCATTGGCTGATTCCAGCCCTCAGGCCATGTTTGGCTCACGTGTGGCCTACAACAAATAATATCACATAAGACTTAAAGTTCTGAAAGTAAAAAATGTTTCAGGAAAGTACATTATGTCAAAAATAAAGGTGACACTTCTTGTAAAGAACCTCACATTTTGTTTCGATTTTTCAGTTATTGCCGTTATTATCCTTAAAGGTACAGTGTGCAAAATCTCACCACTAGATGTCAGTAGATTGCAGATGGCAGTCGGCTAAGTTCTGTTTCCTGACCCATCCCAATTTAAGTGCATAATCCTGGCTATGGTGGCTGCTGTAGGACAAACAACTCGTTCATCTATTCAGTTTTTTTAATACATGGTAAAATGGTAAATGGCCTGTATTTGTATAGCGCTTCACTAGTCCCTAAGGACCCCAAAGCGCTTTACACACTCAGTCATCCACCCGTTCACACACACTCACACAATGGTGATGGCAGCTACATTGTAGCCACAGCCACCCTGGGGCGCACTGACAGAGGCAAGGCTGCTGGACACTGGCGCCACCGGGCTCTCTGACCACCACCAGTGGGTGAAGTGTCTTGCCCAAGGACACAACGACCGAGACTGTCCAAGCCGGGGCTCGAACCGGCAACCTTCCGATTACAAGGCGAACTCCCAACTCTTGAGACTCTTAAAACTATACAGGGCCCAATCACAACAACAGTCACCTCAAGGTGCTTTATGTTGTAAGGTAGACCCTATACTGTACTGTAGTGAGTCTGAGCTGAGTCCTCTGTTTACCTCAGCTGGTGTCCACGTCTATTCGCTGTGGAAGAGGCTATACAACTTTGTGAAAGGAGTTGGATATGAGGCGATGAGTCAGTAAGTGACTCATTGTCATGATCATTGACAATGATCATCATCGACAGTGATACTGAGATGAGTTGTTTAGGTTATCCTGAATTTTTCAAACATAAAATGTAGCTATTTTTGCTGCTGTTAGCTACTATTAGTGAAACTTTCTTTGAAATGGATCCACTTCAAAGACAGTTAGCAAATAAACTCATACAATGTGAGAAGAATGTAATCAAAATGTTTATCAGAGGGAAAGAAACTCGAGCCTAAAATTAGATGATATAATGTTAGCTCATAACCAGCTGTTGTTGTTTAAGACAGGAGGATAGCGTGCCTGATCTGCTGTCAATAAATAACTGTCACAATATCGTGACCTGACTTTAATTCAGGAGATGAGGCCTGAGGTGTGGAGGAAGAGGATGAAGTGGAAATGAGGGAGGAGAGAGGCAGAATGAGAAAGAGATGATAAAAATATACACGTACAAATGTTAAATGGTCATATATAGTTTAAAGAGGTATTTTTAAACTTTGAATTAAAAGGAACTTAAACCGATCTGTAACCACAAACCTTAAAACACAATTAAGTGGGATGGTGATGTTGATCTTACCCACGTTTCTATTGTATAACCTCAAAAAAAAAATCACCTACTGTGCCTTTAATGCTGTTAGCCCATGAGTTTAGCTTTAATAATTCTGCTTTCTGACACAAAGAATGGCCAGACATTCCTAAGCTTTATAACCACAATTATTACCCAAGCTTCGTGAAAGAGAGCTGACTTAAAAGAAGGGGCGAGGAAGTGAACTGAGGGGCTGGACCAAGACCTAGTATGAGATACAAAAGGAAAGTTACTGGAGTCCCAGAAGAGTCACATTACCTCAAAAACGTTAAGCTAAGAACTTTAAGCAGAGTAGATTTGCTCCTTTCTCAGATTTAGATTACATAAATGTGGTTTGATCACTAAGGCCATATTTTATAGATTGACTTACCACAAGCTGTTGTTAGATGTGTAAAAACAATTAAGGGTGACAGAAGACTGATAGGATACAAACAAAACAAAGCTTAAAAAAATGCTCAGGCCTGGCAGATTAATTTATGCCCAGTGGGCTAGACTGCTGTGGAAGTGAAAAAATATTCTGGGTGGTTAAATTGATGCCTGGATATGTTAAAGGTTTCCAACTCAGGGCAATGGGAGATCATTTAGGACGACGATGATATTTTTGTTTTCTTTTCACTTTAGCAAACACATTTAGAAAATCTCCTTAAACTCAGTCAAAAACTCCCATTTTTACTACGCTGTTCACTTTGGAAGTGTTATTTTCCAGACAGCATATATTTTCACTTTTCACATGTATTTACAACACAATTCTTTCCTTAGATTTCATTTAAGTTGCCATAAAAAGTTAATTTAAACAAAACGATGTCTATAATTTCCTTGAACTGACCCTTTAAACTATCTCATGAAACACACACATATGCACGCGTATTTGATTTGTTTCTCAGGCTGATTGGTAAAAGTCTGCAGTGCATAAACAGCAACTGATCATTTCACAACACGCTAATGCAGTTAATCCTCTGGAAACACAAAATTATGCTCCCTTGATGAGCTGAATGCACTTAAAACACAGACCCGCACAGCAACGAGAAGATGTGTGACATCTGAGGAATAGGTGTCATATCTTCGCAAAGACATTTTCTTTCTTCTTCTTCCCTGAAAACAATCACAGTGTAACTTCAGTAGACCCATGGGAGCAGTAATTGTGGTGATTATGCTTAAATTGATGCTTCACAGCTATTCCTGTGACTCCTGTATTGTAATTTGATTTTTTTTTTCTCCTACTGAAGTTTCTTTTAAATGCTTCCTTGGAGCACAGAGACTAATGACTACATGTTTGCCCAGTGAAATGTTCAATCAGAGGCTCATTATGAGGACAGACACATTCAGCTCTGCTGATTTGATTTTTCACTTTCTTTTTTGGTTTCCCACATTTATCGATCTACAGTCCAGAGGAGATGAGGAGCGAAGGGTTTCTGATAGGTTACTTGCTGAAATATGCTTTTAAAGATGATGATGTAGTCTGAAAAAGTACTTACATGGTATTTCATAAGTGACACTATAAATGAAATGTGTGATAACAGTTAACAGGTATTTTCTATACTAATATATTTTTACTTTTTTAGTGAAAATAAAATACAAAGTAGAATACATATATCGGTTTGTGCTTGTCTTTTAGATGTTTCAAAAATAAAAAAAGTGCCTTAATCTTAGTAAAAAGAGTATTCGCTGCCCGCTTGACCACAGTTTGGTCAGCCGTCTCCTGTTCTACCGTATCCCAAAGCTGCTCTGTTGGATTGAGATCTGGTGACTGTGGAAGCCGTTTGTGTACATTATCATGTCTGAGATGATCTGAGTTTTGTTACACGGTGTTGAAAGATTCCTACCCATCAGAGGATGGGCACACTGTTTTGACAAGGACTGGGAGTAGTCAGCAACAATTCTCAGGAAGGCTTGGGTGTTTTAGCAATGCTCAGTTGGTACTAAGGGGCCCAAAGTGCACCAAGACAATATCCCCCACACAGTTATACTACCACCAGCCTGACCCTTTGATATAAGACACGATGGATGCAAGCTTTCATGCTGTTTATATCAAATTCTGATCCTACAGTCCAAACGTTGCAGCAGAAATTAGCACTCATCATACCAGGCACTGTTTTTACAATCTTCTATCATCCAATTTTGATGAGGCTGTGCAAATTGTAGTTTCAGTTTCATGCTCTTAGCTTACCGTCTAACTCAGCGGTCCCCAACCTTTTCTTTTGCCATGGACCAGTTTATGTCCAACAATATGTTCACAGACCAGCCTTTGAGGTGTTGCGGATAAATACAACAAAATAAAACCAGTAGCGGTACCCAAAAAAAGAAGATTTATTCATAACACACGGTAAAAGACCTGGGGAAACTGAGTTAACAATAAAAATGATAAATATTTAACGATAAAAACCCTTAAAACCATACATTTCACACCCAAGCCTCAACTCTCGTGGCCCGGCACCAAACAACTCATGGACTGGTACCGGTCCATGGCCCGGGGATTGGGGACCACTGGTCTAACTTGCACTCAGTGTGGGCTTCTGATGCTGTAGCTCCTCTGCTTCAGTTGCTATGTGTTCAGGTTGTAACGAGTGGCTGTTTAAGCTACTGTTGCTTTCCCATCAGGTTGATGCAGTCTGTATATTCTTTTCTGACCTCTTACATCAACAAGGGTCTTTCTCCCAGAGAACTGGTGTGCAATTGGGAAAATCCCAGTAGATCAGCAATTCAACACGACATGTTCAACGTTACTTAAATCACTTTTCTTCCTCATTCTGAAGCTCGGTTTGAAGATCAGCACCTCGTCTTGATCATACCTAAATACCTAACTGCACTGGGTTTCTTTCATATGTTTGGCTGAGTAAATGTTTGCATTCACAAGCTGTTGAACAGATGTATCTAAAGAAGTGGACAAATAAGAGTACGTTCCAATTTGTTTTTTAAAAAGAAAAAAGAAATCACAGTGAATCCCATTTTTCACAATGAGTTTTTTTCTCTCTCAAAATCTCCAGAAATCTCCACGTGACCATCCAGTTTGATTTCTATCAATACTGCGAACATTTCAACAGGTGATGTTTGCTCAGATATCATTCAGGCTGCAATTTGCCGAACATTGAATTCTTAAAAACATGATGATTTTTTTTTCTGGCTGTTAAATTTCTAACGTTCCAACAAAATGAAACAAGAATTCAATATGGCTTCAGATTTTCTTCTGAATTTCGTATTCAAATTGGCTCATATGTAGGTACATAACCGCTTGTTTTCATCATTTATAATTGTTATACAACAGAATTTGTTTTAACTGGGTGAGAAAACTGAATAAGATTCATTGTGAAATCTGCCAATAAAAATAGTTGCAGTTTCTCATCTGAACTGAACATTTTAATATGATTTTCTTAAAAGAAAATGTGGAACATACTTGAGGTTTAAAGGCCTATGCTCTAGTTTACCCACCCTTCAAATGAAAAAGAAAGCCCGGCCACTTGCTAATTCTTTCAAAGGCGACGTTCTTCACCTTCTATTTTCTTATTCTTTCAAAAGAAGCACAGCTCACCGAGGGCCGTCTTGCAGGTGCTTTTAACAATTGACTCATGCTTGTAGTTCCCCCTTGTTACAGTGAAAGCGTGCACAAAAAGAAAACACATTTATGGTCAGGCTTTAAGAGAAAAAAACCCCGCCACTAGCCTTTAATTAGCATTTTATTGCACTTTAAAAACCACTCAAGTGCATTAAAAAGTGATCACGCAGTCAAAATGGAGATTGGCTGCTTTAGTAGTGACTAGGGGGTAGTGGGGGAGGTGGTGGGGGAGGTGTGTGGGTGGGTGTTTTTAAAAAAGGCTTGATTGTGTGTGTCTTCACACAGGGGTAAACACATTTTGCACTGAGATACACTCTTTTGCACGCACCGCTGTGATTTATTTGGGGATACACACGCAGCGCAGTTGACAGGTTAAAATGAGTTAATATAAGTTAATAAGTTAAAAGGGGTGAGAAGAAGGTGAGTGCTGTTAAAGTGCTCCGCTGTCCTATTCGCCACCAATTTGCCCCCATAAAGGCTTGCACTAAAGCAGACTCCATCTGACATAGTGGCATATTAGTGGTGCAAAAAGACACATAAACCTCAGTGATTCACGCGCACAAAAGCCCCCTCGCCAAGTCTCTCGACGCTCCTAATGAAGACCTGTATGTGACAGCGAGCGCACAATAAAGCACAGCGAGCAGAGTGCCAGGGCTCTCTGCCTGCAAACACTTTGCATCTGCATCAGCCTTCCGTTCCTCTCAATGATTATAAAAGCCAGAGCGGAGCCTGGAAATCAGAGAAGAAGTGCCTCTGTGTGTGTGTTTGTTTCTGCTTTCAGTGAATGGGATGTTCATTCAAGGAATTTAGTGGCATTTAGAAAATTGACTGTGCCCTTCCTCATGATTTGGTTACTGACAGCGGTCGTATCTGCTGTTTTTCTTCTTGTTACACAGTGCATTATGTTTGCATGAGTTTATTTCCCCTTAGAACACAGTGAATTTCTGCAGTTATTGCTAATAATCGGAGCTTCAACCACGCAGATGAGAACAGTGAGGATTTGTACCTTTTGTTTATTGGTCTTAATGTGCATTCTGGACTGTCTGCCTCTAACACCTCCGGGAAGTAGAGAGTTTACACTTAACAATTCACTGATTAACTGAGAAAATAAACAGCATCAAATTATTTTTGTTGGTATTAGCATCTCTTAAATCTTACTGAACCTACCTGCATTTATCGTGAGGTTTACCAAATGCGCTCTTTCATATTAAAAAACATATAGATTTTGCCAATACTTAACTACTTTATGAATACACCATGATAAAACCTGCCAAATTTGTGATCTCTGACTATCTTCTGACTTAAACTCATAAATTTATAACTGATGAGCGCCAAGGTAAAAAAAGAAAAAATCTATTGTAAATAATAATAATGAAATAAAACATTAAAAAAACATAAAATAAAATCTGACTGCATGGTTTCCCACCGTCAAAGTCAACCCCCCGCTCATGAATCATCATAAATATCCATGAACAGAATCTGTTTTGTGGGAACAATGATAGCAGTTTCTTTTAATTGTACAAGCTTTGCAAGTAAATACAGGAAACGTCTAATGGAGATGCTGCTTGCATGGATCCAAACATTTGAATCACTCCACATAATGGAGTGACTTCTAGGCCGAAGACTGTGTATACTGAGTGCTACAGGGGGCTGATGGTCAGCTAATCACCGCCATGCGTGGCACTGACACTGTGGAGCTGCTGTGAAGCATTTTTAAGTGTTGTGGCCCGCAGACTCGCGCTCACTTGTTTGTGATGCGTTCACGCATGACTACTGCGCAAATATGGAAACAAACCTCTGCTCAACTGTTTCACTGTGCACCGCTGAATTCTTAAACCCCGGCATGCTGACATTGCTGTGCATCAGTGTTAACTTTAGATGATGTGAGGCTGAAGAAGATGTATTGACCTCTAGTCATTAGATGGAGAAAATGAACGCCTCCCCTCCCCGTGGAAATAAGATAGTGAAGGCAATTTCAGACTGAAGATGGAAACGGAAAGGGTAATCAGCTGATAATTCTTTCTCGAGGAAGTTAAATTCACTACATTACTTTTTTCCGAGCTGCACTGTGAATGAATACGGAGTGTGTTTGATAAATGCATGAAAAGAACAGCTGCTCTTATCAGATAACTGTAACTATCACTTTTTTTTTAATAATTTTTTTTCTGCTCTACCTGAGCATTCAAACTGCTCATTGACACCCATTCATACAAGCGCTTTATTTTCCCTATGCATGCTTTCTATATAACATTCACACTCTAGTGGATGAATCAGAGAACAGCTTGTCAGAGGTTTCTTCCTGTTAAAAGGGAGTTTTTCCTTCCTCCTGTTGCCAAGTGCTCCCTCAGACTGAAAAAAGGGATTGCCCATCTCTTGGATTTATGTAAGCATTTATGTATTTAACACAATTGCATCATGCTTTAAAGTTAAGCGTAACTATATAGTGTAGATACTACATGATATGCAGAGAGGGTATATTAAATTGTTCATATCATGTTCAAGTGAAGTAAGTCAATAATAAAGCAATGTTAAATCTTGCAACACCGCACGTGATTTTGGCTCGCGCACTTTGGATCTTGGTTTGAGGAAGGCATCCATCTCATTCAAGTTGAGCAGCCACCTCTACTTTTTTTTTTGGAATACTGAAAAAAAAAAAGAAAATGGGTGGTTGTTTTATTTACAAATTTGTACAAAATAATTTCGTGTTTCTATCTTGAACGTAATTAAATCATGTAGGATCTGTATGAAATTCAACAACTTAATTTGATCTCGTTGAGATGTCATGATACAGTCTAGTAAGAGTGGTTAGTTGCTAGTTATTAGAGTTAGGTTAACTGGTGAATGTAAGTGGAAATGGTTGTTTGTCTCTATGTGATAGACTGTTGAGCTGTCCAGGGTGTACCCTGCCTCTTAACCTATCACTTCGGGGTTATTTCCCTGCAACCCAGGTAAAGAAAGGAGGAAGGAAGTTGTTGCAAATCCATTCAATTTTTATGTTAACCAGACTCTAGACTTTGTTGAACAATATGTTAATATGAAGACAACATGTAGTATTTAAGTAACCAATTAGTATTGGGGTAAAAGTTATTGAATAGTGCTGGAATAAAATGACAAATTTGTGAAGGATTAAAATATTCCAAGAGCTCAACTTACTTCATCTAAACATGTTTCAATCATGTTTTATAAACACAAAATGCACAGGTTTATTAAATATGAATAAGTTGTGTTGCTTTAACTTAAACAAGTTTCTGCCAAAGCAAAACATCTGTGTGCAACTAATGTCCACTATTGAATTAAGTAAATCTAACATGCTCTTTTTTTCAGTGCAGGGTGGGTCACCTGATTGTTGAGGGTTTCTCTATAGCTGGTTCTTCACCTGACAATATAAAACACCTGGAGGTGACTGTTGTCGTGATTTGATGGGTTATAAAAAAAACTGAATTGAATTAAATACAGTGTCTTCCTGTCCATCTTGGGCCCACACACGTTGCAGCTCTTCTTTTTGTTGTTACTGGATCTGGAACATCCCAGTATCAGGGATAGCAAAGTTCAAAATCAGATTTGATGGCACATGAGTAACCATCATTTATATTGGCTCTGGTTGCACCACGCTGGCAGTCATGCAGGGTGGCCCAGAGTGTACCCTGCCTCTTAACCTATCACTAACCTATAACCAATCTTTGGGCAAGAGGGCCAATCAATTTCATAATTTCACAATTTTTTGGCATCCATATTTCTCTCCTTAATGGTTGCTGATGAGCTTGTTTTGTAGTTGACAGACTCTGAACTGACAATGCTGCTATAGCTCACCTGTTAAGCTGATGACCCATGTCCTGAAGGTGAGTGACCTCACTGCAGGGCCTGGATTATACCCCAGACCATTTCCTGTGTGTCATCCCTCCTCACTCCCCACTCTCCTGTCTAAAGTCTGCATTGTCCTGTCCAAGAAAGGCGAAAAAAGCCTCTTGCTCTGAAAACTCTTCCTCTTTATCATGTTCCAGATCTTTACTCTCTTCTAAAATCACTCCTGTCTGAGCAGGGACTCTTTTTGGCATCTTGATCGATTAAGAGCCACCCCAGCAAAGCTATTTGTTGTTTCCCAACTTGAAATTTGCAGCTGGGATAGAGTATGAGAAAACAAAGGCTGGGTCCGGCAAGTGTAAAACGTGTGGCATTGTAGGAGGAAAAGGTGTAGGTGCTTGAAATGTGACAATGTTCAAACATTGTGAAGGAATAGCAGCTGCACAAAGAAAACATACACATCGTAAGAGCAGGGTGTGAAGGAAGACAAGAGAGTGGAGGGACACCGCGTTTCCACACCTTTCTAACCCGAATGCAACGTATGTAATGTTAACGTGTGCATGTGTGGCAGAAAATAAGCGAAAGGCAAGGAACCTGAAGATGAAATAGTGATCAATCACATCATTTTTTCTTTTAGTTAAATACTGAAAAGAAAAACCACAAGATTAGATTACAAGAAAAAAAAAAAAAAGACAAAAACTTTGCCTCGTGAATGCAGGCTGTGTCACAAGCACTCATCAGTATCTTCCCCTGGACATAAAAATGTATCATCTTTAACTCTTCCTCTGTCCCGCTCTGCAGCCCAGCGCTGTAATGCACCTCATCTGAATGCTAATTTACTGTTTAAAAATCCTCCCTTTATACGCAATGGGGGGGGGGGGGGGGGGGGGAGATGAATTTGCTAGGAATCACAGATGTAGAGAGAATCAAACCTGAACTCTCCTTCTCTTGCAGCTCTGAAGGCCGCTTAATTAACCCCCAGGCGGGGCAGGTTTCCTGGCAGCCCATGGCCACAGGCGGCGGACACTGCTCTCAGATTTAAATGCGCATCTCATTTCCACGGTGCTGATCACGCACAGACAGGGCCTCTTTAGCGCAAAGAGAAAAGAAATAGTTGGGGGAAAGAGAGTGTTGCAACCTCAATTCTTCTCCTAAATCCAGCATCTAATCCCCTGAGATGGCCTTTGAGTGGGCGGATCTAGGTCGACCGGAGTCACTTTTTTGGGGGGTGGGCGGGGAGGCTAAACGCTTTGGAAAGATCCTTTTGTTTGCGCCACGCACACAGCGGAGATCCTTTGAGGCGGCTTAAATAGAAAGCAACTGGCCTTTAATTGGAGTGGTCTGTGAGCAGTTGTCATATGGAAATATTTGAATAGAGATCGTGTGCAGCACTTGAGCCCAAATCCACTGGCGGTTTGGAGAGTTTGAGGACAGCGAGGAAACTGAGGGATTAGATAAATGGACTCGTTCAGCCAATTAACAATTTAAGCGGCTTCAAGAACATGCTGGTTAACATTTGAAAGGAGTTTAAAGGCCCGGCCCCCTCAGACCGACACCTTTGTCACATGTGCTAATAACAGATGTGTCATAATACTGCGGGGGGATTACACGAGAGGGCGGCGGTAATCTTGTTAGGTTAAGATTACAACTGTGATCTGGACGCGATCGTGTGGATTTCGGTTTCGTGCCTCGCGAACGCTATTTGAAGTTCACAGAGAGGGACCCAGTGTTTGGTTTAAGTGTCAACTTGTTCCATTTAGTTTCATTTCTCATTGAAGATGATTTCATATCAGCTCGCCGGGCTGACAAGGTTACACGCTGCATTTGTTTGAGTTTGGCATCTCTAATCATGGCGTTTCCAATTGTGTGATTTATGTTCGCCGTCCAAATGCGGACTATGATTACGAGGCCTGGTGGCGAGCGCAGTTTGGATGTCTGTGGTGGGCGAATGCGGGGGGTGGGGGGTGGGGGAGTAAATGGGCGTTTTATTTATCACCGGTGCCACAGCCCCCCTGGAGCGGAAGAGCGCCCTCCCAAATTGAAATATAGCGGAGTTTACTCTCCTGATTAGGGCTCTCTCCGCCGTGCGCAACCCAAGGCTATCATCAAACTGCGAACAGCGGCGCGCTGACACCTAATTGCGTGTGGATTAATGTGGCCCAGAATGACAGCCAAGACACCCCCTCCCCTGCCCAAACCAGTCAGTGCACCTCCTCTGTGGGGACAATGAATTCAAGAAAATCACTGGATTTACGAGCTTCTCCGAGAAATAAAGTACACATTAATGCGTCTATGTGTTGCCTCATTTGAGATCATTGAGCTAAGTGTTATCCACTTCTTAAAATTATTATTATAAAAATAATAATAATAAAACAAGTGTGGACCTGTGCAGCAAGCAAACATAAATCTGACTAATATCAGTTCTGAAAACATCTTCTGTGATCCTTGAGATTAAGTTGCCACAAGACACAAATCTACAAAACTATTTCAGCATGAAAGCAATACAGTAACCTATATTACAACAGCAGCCTGGATCTGGTTCTGGTACCTGTTGGGTGTCTAGGTATTTGATCTTTAGGCTTTAAAAATGTGTAATTAGCAATAAAAATAGACATGATAAAAAGTTTTGTTATTAAGCTTTCTAAACAAAGGATGCAAGCAATAATAAATATAATTGACAGTGTAGTACTTGCTCAGATGTTGGAGATCACAGATTTCCTCACTCAGCTTCATCTATTTGACTTCTCAGACCTGAACTTCACCAAAGCTCTGAAGGTTCCCTGGTGCACATTTTACATGGCATTATTAATATAGATGTTATAATAGCCGGATATTGTAATTTTTAAAAATGTAAACCCCCAAATCAAGAAAGAACAGAGCCAAACTGGACTACAGACTGAACATGTTTAATCACCACTGACTGTTGTTTTCTTTTAATAAATGTATTGTACTCATGTATTGTCAGCAAGTAAATTACTTAGGAAAGAGTTCTGCGTTGGGTAGTTTGACAATATTACATTACACAATTAAAATAAAGATTGGCTTTATTATAACCACATAACCCCAGAGTAAGTCTGCAGAGGTTAAAGTGACGAGTATCTTAAGTTTATTATTATAAGTGCTTCCTCCTCCTCACACTCACCGATATTCTTCTACAACTTGTTGCCAGAACAACAAACACCATACAGTTACTGTCGGTACACTGCTGGTAATGTGGTAATTGCAATTACAGTAACTGTGTGTTTGCTTTTTTTAAGTACAGTTGAGTACCACTGTGTACATTATGTGTCTACATCATGTTCCTGTTGAAATTAAATTTTATTCTTATGAATTTATAAGAATATAGAATATATAAGCATATATAAGAATGACAATAAAAAACTCATTGAACTTGAGTTTGTTAAAGGCTGATGAACTTGGATGATAATGTGACTGTGATGTCTAAAAAGCAGATGATTTTAAGATAAAGTCTGGGTAAGATGAGATCCACGGGGGGAACAAACATGTTCACATGACTTAACTACTTCTTTAGTAATGTTCATATTTAAAAAGATATAACAAATTATTATCATCTTATAAGTTACAAACATTTAAAGGTTTATACGTGCAATGAATACGTTTATTACAGTTACAGGTACATTAAAAATGTTTGCACATCCTGATTTACTGTCATAATAAGAAAAAAATCAATGTTGTGTTTGGATGACACGTTAAGTGTTAAATAGAACTTTATATATATCAACCAACCAGCTATAGCCAAGGAACATGTCTTTATTACCATTACAAATAAATACATAAAAAAATCAACTGTAAATGTGCAGGAAAAATAAGGTTGATAACTATAGCACTGGGTTTTTTTTTGGGTCTTTCATTTTTATAGCGCATGAAAGATTAACACCAATAACAAGAGAAATACTGATGTACTATCAATAATCACATAAAATTATAATTCCTCTTCTTGTACACTTACAGAATTAAAAATCTGATATCTAAACCAACAATGTGAGCTTCCTCTGGTTCATTGGAAAGTCATGGATAATGAAGAATTCCAGTACAACACTTTTTACTGAACTCCGTGATTTATAGCACAGAGGGATTGGAAATGTATAGATATATATTTTCTAATAAACAAAACTTCCTGTTTATTTCTTTTACTTTCAAAACTGAGGGCTGTTTATCTCACTTGTTTGTTTCCCATATGCTGAACTTAAATGTAAATAGGAAAGGTAAAGTTGTGTTATCAAAAAAGTGACCCCACCTCCACTTTTTTTCCCTCTTGAGATCAAAAACCTCCAACCTGATGGTTTATGTGTGAGTGTGCGAGGTACCTGCCTGGCTGGCCAGCCGACCCTGGAGGCAATCACCTGAGCGTTAACATACAAACCCTCCATAAAGCACCAGCAGGCTATGACCTTTACTATAATTCATCACACGGCGCGAAGACAGAGGGGCCCTTCACAGGCCAGTAATTTGATTACTATAACATCTGTAACATCAATAATGTCCGATGAGATTGTTTTGCGCAACCAAACATGCAGAGGCCATAAAGGATTGCTGTGGCGGGGAGGGGGGAATGAGGGTTTGTGACATTTAACCGCGTGCAGCCAGTGTATAGCTTTATGAGTGGAAGATGATGGTCGTGCTGATAGTGATGACGATGGTGATTCAGCATGATTTGGCATCACCTTTTACGCACAAGTGTCAGTGCGGGTCAGGGATGTAGACTCAGTAGGAGTAGGAGCCCTTAGCCACGAAGTCGTGAATGAATTCGGATCACTCAAAAACAAGCAAAGCCAAATTATTGCGCATGGCCTAGAGAAGGGTGAGCAATTAAGCACGCGCTCCCGCAGAGCTGTTTGTGACGTAACAGCGACAGTATGAGAGAGAGGGAGAGAGAGGGAGAGATTGTGGGATATAAATGTTTTGCTTAACCAGAGGAAACACTGTGCCCGCTAACCGATCGTCGAATCCATTAAGCTAATTTATTAAATGCAATTTGCCGTGTGTCATTGAGCTGAGTAATGCCGGGGAGAGCTGAAAACGGGGGCGACAAAGGGCCATTGGGCGGGACAGCGGGGATGCAAAGCCCTGACACACGGAATTAGAGAGGAATTAAGAGACTCATTGAAGAGCTGCTTCCAGGATAAACAGCACAGCCATCAGACAGACAGACAGACAGACTCAGGGAAAAAAAATCCAGCGGCCTCTGAGCCCCTCAGTGGATTTCTGCTCTCTTTTCCAAGGTAGTTTGATTATTGAATTTCCATGTCCAATAAAGCCTATATTTAGCCAAGCATACAGCTTTGATTTGCAGGCGCTTATTCCCACTGGCGACCATGCATGATTAGCACTTCTCTCTAGAAGCTAATATGCTCGAGGTTGTTTTCCTCCACGCACCTTGCATTAAATCATCTTCCAGTGTGTTTTGCAATCCTCTTTGTTCTGCTCTGCAGATTCCTTTATTCCGCAGGTATCCCCGGTGTCACCAGGAGGCATTCAAGGCCCCTATTTAACCCACAAATGCAAGCTTGACATTTTCCCCCCAACTAAATAGTTTTTTTCCTCTCTCTTCGAATTCCTCTCTCAAATCCTGAGCAGGCTTTTAGTCTCACCCGTCACAAAAGCGTCTTATGTTTCATCGTTTTGACCAGTGCAAAAAAGAAATGTGTTCCAATTCCCACACTGGAGAAATAAAAAGAAAAAAAATCTAATGCGCCCCGGTTATTAGCTCAGGCAATCTATTTGTGTGTCAGAAAACAAGAAGAGCAGAAAAAAAAAGAATATATAGGCTTTCTTTTTCATTACCAAACATTACAACCTTATTTCCATCACTGCACCGTTAAGTAATTTGCGGGGGAAAAAAGCCAACACAGCCTGGCGGCATTTTCGCTGCGTGTGTTTAAACCCATTACTTTGCCTTTTAATCAAACGGCGCGCTGGTGTCAAAAAGCACTATTTTCTCCATGCATCCCCCCGGTTCCAGTTCACTTGGTGACCTTGAAAATGTTTGCTCTTCTAAACGTCTCCCTTCGCCATCCCCTGCATCCCCTCTGGGCTCCGAACCTCTCATCAATCTCGGGGAAAAAAAAAAAAATTATATATATATATATATTCGCGGATTCATGGCTGGACAGCCCGGGCGCGGTAATCAAGTTTAAGATGATGACGGTGCCGACGATGGTGTGGGGCTTTGAGGTGGAGCCATGATTAGGTGAGCAAATGACCTCGTGGGATTATCAAGATACTAATATCAACAAAAAATATATTATAGTTCCAGAAAGGCGCGAGTTAAAGCCCCCCCCCAAAATGATTGATCGCATTCATTTATGTCATTTAGATTTATACGAGTTTCAAAAGGGCCCGGATTATTCATGAGAATTTGAGGAAAGGACGACGACAGGAGACTTCACCTGTGCTCATGCTATCTATCTATCTATCTATCTATCTATCTATATATATATATATATATATATATATATACAAATGTGTGTGTGTGTGTGTGTCGATTAGCCCAAAGAATCAGATGTAAATTAATAAAAGGGAATAACTGTTTTGCTGTCACCATATCAGATGATGGACTAGTGCTTCAATTACACTGCTGATCGGTTGATTTAACCCTGCGAGTGCAAAGGTGAGAGAGAAGCGCGTGGCCAGGCAGCACGTGATACTCTACTACTAGTGAGCGTGCGCGTGCCAAAGCGAGACTGATGTTGGGAGGGAGGGGTAAAAAGAGGGAGGGCATGATGTGAGTGTGAGTGGAACAACATTGGGCCGTATGATTTATCGCAATGGGAACGCGGCTCCCGTTTTTTGGTGCCCGGCCTGTCCTAACGCATTTCGCTCCAGCCATCAGCTATGATTAAACACCTGCTTTTGCGGGGGAACAAAGCGCACTAATCCAATATGTATTTCTGACATCTTAAATATCACCCAATCCCCTGACATCACAGGCTGGGCTTTTTCCAGGGGATGGAATTCTAAAACATATTTTTCTAATTTATGGACGGACTATAAATCAAAATTAAGGCCGGCGCACAGCGAAATATACATCAGTGCAAAAAAAAAAAAGACTGGAAAAAAAAAACTGACGATGAAGGAGGCTTTCACAGCTATCGCACACACAACACTGAATGCCCTTGTATGCTCTCTCTATCTCACAAACACACTGTGGTGCCTCTTGATAGATTCCTTGATGTGTCACATTGTTCGTAGTGAAATACTGATCCAGTTTTTTGTGATGATGATGTGTAACATATATATTTATTTGGTCAGAACCTAATGGCAGCACACAACCTGCTTTGTGCTAAGAGCCCATTCAGCCATTTGAAACCCTTCAAATGTTCATTTAGCTCCACAAATCGAATCAGGACTAGTGATAAGTCACTCATTCGCGCCTTTTAAACGTGCTCTCAGTCGATTAGACACAATTTAAAAGCTAAACTGGACAGGGACCTGTGGGCTCTTCCTTAATTAGTCTGCGATTTACATCCCTCTCTGTTGCCTATACACACCATGCACCATGGGGAGCTTTCATCGATGGTTTCAGAGGCACATTTGGTATTGTGTTGCACTTTTTATCAAGTAGCTGAGTACTTTTACATGGTTGTGAAGTACTTGTAATCCACCTAAGGGGATCAATGCATCAATACATGCAAAACCTAAATGGAACATAAAACGATGCCAACACGATGGCCGTGACATTAAATAAATACTTTATTTCTATTTCCTGACAATTTTCTATTGGAAATGTCAAGATATTTTGAAGATAAGCCCATCTTAGTAACCTAGGCACCACAAATGTTGCATTTTTCTATTGTAAATGTTAGCAAGACACTGATCATAGTCAGATTTCAGAAACATGGAGCAAAAAATTAAGGTGTGTTTGTTAGTGGTTGACATTTGGTTGACAGTTGTAGTAAGATGACACTCATCAACAATCCTGCCATTTCTTGTACTGCATTGGTTTCAACCCCAAGTCGGCCTTTTACATTGTTTCAATAAATATCAGCTTTACTTCTTTAATTTAAGAAAAACCAATTTTTCTGTCATTGCTGCAAAGTTGCAGCAGTGTTTCCAAAGGTAATGCTGAATTTGCCCCCCGGGCTCCCCCACCCTCCCACCCGCGGTCACTGTCCCCCACCCCACCGCTAAGGTGACGCTTATTGTATGTGACTCTTCAATTTCGCTGCTTCCCTGCATTTACAGCACATTTCTGCCGCTGTATTACCGCACTATGAACTATCTCGACAACCGCTGTTTGCACCAGGTAATGGATTGTTTTTTTCCTTATCCTCTGGACCCCACTGCTATTGTGCTGAGAAGCCATTTCTGCCACAAAAAGAAGAAGAAGAAGAAAAAACACCCATAAAGCACAAACATTATTCCATTTGTTCTTTTACTTGCTGCTGGAATTCATGCCCTTTGTGCTGTCCTAAGTAGCTCTGTGTAGAAATTAGTCTCACCGTGGTGCTGATTCCATCACAACAATGACCCATTCAAGGAATACTGAGAAACTAACCCAGATAATTGTTTATAGTGGCCTTAATTAATGCACTAATGACTGCATTTCATGCCTCCTAATGAAAATAAAGTATATTTTCAAGCATATAAAGTTTGTGGCCAATAGGGCGGATAATTGTCATAATGTCTTCTTATTGATATTTATGTAAATAAGCGAGTTTCTTTAATCCAACAATTTGAATCTAGTGAAAATGTTCATTACAATGCACACACGGTGAATCAATGCAGCATTAAATTTTAGCACCACAGACAGCGCACTTTAAGCTGAGGACGTATTGGCCAATTTGCATCTAAAACGACTCTGTCAAACATGTTTTGGTAATGCGTTTATGAATGTTATTCAAGCATTAGTGTTGTGGATAAAGAGTGATATTAAGGTGGGTTATTTTCCCTCATAAACACATGCTTCAGTTAAATAGTCTGGACTGGGAGAATGTTAAGTCCTTTAAAGTGGGCTGAAGTTACAGACTTTAGTGCTGACAAACTGGATAATATCCCTACTTGGCACACAAATAACAAAGTCAGATGAAGACTTTGGAACATAATAGTCCCGTTGGATCTCTTCTGGGCTTTTGGGCTTTTTTGTAGGGAAGCCAGTAACACAGCAGGTGATCCGTTTCTCTCCTTCAGAAATGATTCTAAAAGGTTTTGGGGAAACAGGTGGCATTAATTAAGAGAAGAGTGAAAAATGTTGACGTTCCCATCCATTCAGCGACTTTTATGTCAGACAGCACAATTTAATGGTGATGTCGATGTACACAAAATGAATCCTTTAACTATGATTTTCATCTCCCTGACAAATTGGGTTTCTTTTGCCTAACATGTGTCCCAGTGAAGCTGTTTTTCATTTTTCACCCTTGCGGCTCCCATCATCCACCTTTCTCCTTCCTAAAACTCCTAGTACTGAATTACTGCAAGTGTCCTTTTCTGTCTCATCTCATCTCAAGGCTTTATCACAAATATGCAATGTTAAAAAGCAGTGCGTTTGATTTAGTATTGCAGTTAATCAATTAATATACTTTCACGTTACATTAATACCAACTTCACTTATTTCACAGCTATCTATCTAGTTACTTAAAAAACTCTTACATTAATAATTAGCTAAATTTACCCTTTTTAAGCAGGAATTGGCATTAATTATAGCTCATTACTTTATATAGTGCAGTATTGGTGCTTTCAATTGAAGATCAGTGTATTCACATATGTGTGCCAACCAAAGACATTTTACATATACAATTTACAAGGTTATAGTTTACTTGTACTTCTTTTCATTCTTTGAAAAAAATTAATTCTACTGCACATAATTTGCGAATGAGTGGTTGGTGAATATTCAAGGTTTTCCTAAACCTACGATGAACTCATCACATAGTTATATGTTAGCATAACTTGTAAATCACTAAAAACCAGCAATCAGTGACTGGAACTTAAGATAATTATAGATGAATAATAATATAATCAGAGGCATAAGTAGCTTTTATAAATTATTGAGGTCCAGATTTTTTTTACTCTTTATGCACCATAATAAAAATGCTCCAATGAACAGTAGAAAAAGCTACACTTTAGAAGAGGCTGGGTCCTGGAGTTGCAATACAACCAAAACTTAAACTCAAAATCAAAACCAGAGACAAAGAAATATAGAAGATGACTGTTGTGTTTATAAAACAATGAAAAAAAGTAATAAAAGTTATTTCATTGCTTGAAATGAAAATGGCACGATGAAAAAAGTTCCTTACTTCCCTGTGGGGTTTGTATAATTTGTAGAATTCCCAAAGAGTCTTTCACATTAAAAGTCACGTTGAAAATCAGACATTGATTCATGGCATTTTTTACTGTCTTTGTTTAAAAAAGCATACTGAAGTTCAGACCTTGATGACATCGTAGGTGGTTACAACCATGAATATAATTATATGTACATGACTCTAAATAATACTTTTATAGAGTGAAATATAACGTTATAATAGAACTCTTAGATTATCCAAACATCTCAGTCACCACTGAATACATGTACTTTTACATTTTATTTCTTTTATATGACATAATAGTGAATTTTTTTGCATGCATTCACCATTGGTGGAAAATAAGTTATTAGAAGTGCTATAAATACACACACAGGTATATTTTGCACCAGGAATCGCTGTGCAAAAATTAAGGATAGGGATGAAATCAGCTTTATGATTATGGACTGAGATGATTGAGCTTAAACTAATGTGCTTCTTTGAATAGTGGCAGTATTATTTTTTTGACAGTGACTGACTGAATGTGAGAAAGCTGAACCATACTGCACACATGAACTATAATCAGGTCATCACGTGTGATTTAATAAAGTAACATTTTATACAATATTTTGCTCATTATACTAAATCAAAAACAATGAAACAAAGTATCAAATACTACTCATATAGTAGTCACCATTTGTTCTAACTTGAGATGATAAAATGATAAACTACTGGCTACACAGTGATGCCACAATAATAATAATAAAAACAATAAATTTAAAATATAAGATGTTTATGTATCATCAGTGGCATCAGTGCAGTCACACGGATAAAGTAATGAAATACTTCTTGCACAGCTGCATTTTTAAAAATACACGGCATTATGTAAATTAATGTGTTTGTATATATTTTCCAAAAAGCCACATATAGTAACAACACATGTACAATGTCAAGTAACTGCTAAAACATTCAAACACAGGCATCCATGAATCTGTGTGCAAGAGAAATGAGAAGTGCGTGGGGAGATGATTTTTCATTTGGTGTTTCGCTTCAGCTCTGCCCCCTTCTACAGAGGATCCAATCAATCTGCCAGCTATTAAGTTTGTTAATTGATAATGCATACTAATTAGGCTGTGCGCAGTTACTTTGGAGACTCTGAGGAGGTAATTGTAGGCACGAGTCCAAATGGAGTTTAAAACAGCCTGTGCCAGGTAAAAATTCATTAGGCGGATAGATTGGAGAGGACGAGGAGTGGGAGGAGGCGTGGAGCAGAACAGGTGGAGGTGGGGGAGGGAGGAGGATGGGGGTCAATGCTAATGCCAGTCTATGGAGAAATTTCCCGCCGTGATCCAATCATTGTTTCTTTGCTGCGCGGTTCAACACTTATGGAAAGAATTTGTTGTTGTTCTATAAACTTCTCCATTCAGCTGGGAGGTCAAGAAAGAAACGCTGAACTGACTTTTCTATTCTGCGTAAGTGAAACTTGTTTGATCGTTTCAAACACTGCAAAATATGTCATTCTTTGGAACTCACATTTAGGGCCGCGGTTCTCTAACTCGCTTCTCTCCAGCACCGCCTCCTTCGCTTTGTTGCCCTGAGGCTTGTGTGATTGACATCCATTTAACATAATGAGACCTATCTTTGGGATCCATGCGTGACAGCTGTGAATCAGCTGCTAATTGAGACGGTTGTGGTGTGTTTACTGTCCCCTTTTGGTGTCAGCCCGATGACCCTTTGAACTGTCTGTCAGTCTCCTCGACAAATGAATGTGTCCCTCACCGTGAGAGGCATGTCTGGGGATCATGTCAAAAGCATGTTTTACAGCTCGGCTCAGTGTCTTTGTCACTGAGACAGAGTGACAGAGATATACTGTGCAGGAGTGGAAATAGATTTGGCTTAGAAGCATCTCCACATCCCTTTAGGACTCAGAGATTGCAAATGGGAATTGTATTATAGTGGACAAGAGTGCATGGATTGTTGTACTATAACTCACTTGAATCCAAATCAGCGGTATAAATGGCCTACTCCAGAGGGAACTTCTGCAGTAGACAGGGCCTACATGGAAAGATGAGCAACTGTAAGCAGACCTGAACAAGTCTGAGCAGAACAGTTAACTAGATCAAAATAATAAGTAGAGAAGAGTAGCTCAAAGAAATAGCTGAAATTATTAGCTAGGGGTACAGATAAATAAATAAATAGACTACACACATATGGTTTTCTACTCTGAGCACTCAAAACACTTTCCTACTTCCTCCTTAACACAGTCATTTTATTTTTGTTTTTTAAACAAATTCAACATTCACAAACACATTTAAATAGATGATGCTATGATGATGATGCTACTTGCAGCTAGCTTGCACAGGGATACTTCAAAAATAAAGAATAGAGGAGCCAGGAATTGAACCATTAAACTTCTAGTTAGTAGACCGCTATCTCCTACGGCAAAATTAGGAATTAATGTTTAAATACAGTAGTTACCTAAAACTTAAATAAAATGTTATCAATTAGCTAACTAAAGTTATAGCTAGAAGTTGAATTCTTTAGCAATATCATTATAGATAAGCAAAGAGAAAAATAGTAGCTAGCTAAAATTATGAATAACATGTAGCTTATATAGTAGCTGTTCAGTTCTTTAGCAATATCATTAGGCCTATGAATAAATTAAATATAGTAGCCAGCTGACTAAAATTGTGAACAAAATATAAATTACCTAGCTAAATTCACGGCTAGCATGTCAGTTATTTAGAAAGAATATCATGGATTAATAGTTCAAATTGCAGGATAAAAATACTGACTCAGTTATCTAAAAGTGCTAATGAAATATTAGTTGAACATAGGAAACAGGTGAAATTGGTCGCTAAAAACTACAAGTAAAGATATGAATAAAATAGTAGCTAAAACCAACACCGTAAAGTATGTATGGACTGTTAATACTAATAAATCTAGCAATTACTGAAAAAGGGTTGACTAAAGGTTATCCAGACCCAGTTTAAAATGACTCCAGCTGAACTCATTTGAACATGAAAGATGTTGAGGGAGCAGACATTCCTGAGTCCATCTCACAGGGCTGAGTGAGTAGATAAAAACAATGGGGACCATCGGCCTAACTGAAGAGAAAATAATCCAAGTACACACAAAAGCAGGCATCTTGAGTACAGTGTTGATGGGACTTTTTCTGTCAGACAGTCACCTTTGTTTTTGTCTGTTTCCCTGTTTTTGTAGCTGACAAAGTGAATTAGCTATTCTGCTGCTGTAATATGAAAAAGCAGGACAATTTATGGCATCCCAAACTCGATGAAGAGAGACCGTAAACTCTACAAATTGCTTTGATGTTCTGCTGTTGTCACATTATTTATCCAGCAATATCCTCCATTTTAAATATCGACGGCCGCCTTTTGTTGCGTTAATAATAATTCATAGTGAGAGATTTCACTTGCAGTGTGAGCCTATCCTTCACTCTTTTCCCCCCAGTGGTCACTTGTTAAATAATCTCTCTCTTTCTCCCTCTCTCAGTTTCTGTTTCTCAGTTTTGTTTGTTTCACGCTCGCCTCACGGGACACCCAGAGACAGACAGCCTTGCCAGATTCATTTTCTGATCAAAGCTGTTTGATTTGGTCAATTTTGCCACATTGGAGACGTTCTCTATTACTGAGATAAATAGCCTCGGGCTAACTGTCAACGAAAACTTGTAAGCTAATAAATTATTCCAATTTCTTCCAGCTGGATTTCTCTTGGGAGTCAGCCTCTAGGAAATACACTTTTTGATTAGTAAATTTCTGCCCGAGTGTGTGTGTGTGTCTGTTTGGGCGTGCAAGCATGCGCATGTGTGTATGTCCGGACATTCGGATGTGTCGTTTTTGATTAGCGGGCAGGCTTCTGGAGTGGAAGGCGGCAGAGGGGGCTGTCAGGAGAAGGAGGCCTCTAATGCATTATGCATTGACAAGGCTTTGGATCCTGCCACCTTCGCTGGCACGCCTGGGAGAGGAGGCTGAGTCTGGCTCACCTAAGGGGCTGCTGCTGCTATATGCTCTCCTCCTCCCTTCTTCTCAGTCCTCACTTGTACTCGTGGGAGAGGAAACTTTGACAGAAGCCAGCCCCCGCCGTCTTCAGCACTTCTCCCCTTGGACAACCCCCAGGTGTGTGCTCTCTCTCACTCTCTCACTCTGTTTCAGACTGACGCACACACAAACATGCACATTCAAGACAAACACACACAGCTAGACTTTCTTTTCTCGCTCTTGGCCTGGAAATGGGCCGATGGGCAGAGAAAGTGTGTCATCAGCAGAAACGGACAGAGTGAGAGGACATGACTGATAGGCTGGAGGAGAAAATTGATCGGCTCCACGTCTCCGAGCCAGGCGGTCTGTCCTCTTTCCATCGCTCCATCCCTCCACCCCCTCCCATCCTCCTCCTCCTCCCTTGGCCTGTCTCCTCACTCAGCTAGCCCTGGTGACTCAATAAGGCTCAGCATGCTCCACATCTCTAGCCCTGCTCGGCTGGGTTTGGGCCGGAGCAGATAAATAGGTGTGCATGTGCGTACGAGCACCAAAGCCACACACACCATTCATCAACCTACCAAAACTGTCCCTAGATGATTACCTCTTCCAAGCTCCCCAAAACCAGGGGGAGGGAGATAGAAGGGGGGAGATGGTAAATGAAACTTTTGAGGGGTCAGTGGTTTTGTACTTTGGCTATTCATCTTCTCTCTCACCTCGCAGGGCTGCAGAACGGCAGGAGTGCTGCTGGGTAATTACCTCTCAGCGTGCCGCACTGCTTCATTATGTCCTGCAACTCCAATCCACTGAAACATTTGTAATTTAGTCTGGGAAGCTTCGCGCAGGCCATGCTGAGAGCAAGATGGTTGTGTGTAGATGCCTGCAAATGTGTGTGTGTGTGTGTGTGTGTGCGAGAGCAGCCGTGTATGGTGTCTGTGTGCCTCTGAGGGTAATATGTGCATGCATATTATTGGTTGGGATCACTTCTATCTCTAGCTAGCCCATTTAGGAAATGATTTGAAATTTAATTCATCAGCGGCAAAGATTGCCCATTATTTTCGATGAGTATTGTTTTTCAAATCTGCGATTGAATTTGCATCCACCAATCCTGCTAGAGTGCCGTATACATGATGCTTATGGAAGAACAACTTCATCTTAATATTGTATTATTTTGACACGCTCTGCAACTAGTACTTGAGGTAATTGACCAAAACAACCATTCTTCATGCTTGACTTCAGGAGAGACTCTGGAAATCAAGCTGGACTACAACAGCTATGTCTCCAAGTTCCACATCTTACCTGTCATGACCTCTAAACCAGGAATGAACCCCTACCATACACACAGACCAGTCATAACATACCTCCAGCCCCCACAGAGCTGTCGTCCATGCTGAGGCCCGGCGTCTCAGATGTGGACTCAGATGAGAGGACTGATGGATGAACAGGCCTTTGTTTTGACAGAACCGACGGGACTGAGGTTACAGTCCCTGGCACAAGTTGTTTTTTTCATATCTTCTCTCTGAGAGAAAACACAGCGCTGTCACTCAAATGTATATGATACGTGTTTTACCTCTTACTTATCTCAAAGACTGCTCAAACCTTGTGTACCAGGTGCAAGGGAAATATGCTTAAGAATAAGACTCTTAAAGCTCACTGAGCACTCAGTACTTAGAAATACGTAGATAATTTCATTATTTTATCATGTTCTTTGTGCATCATTACTTTGAATTTGTCAGCAACTAAAGCAATGTACTACTGCTCAAAGAATTAAAAAAAGTGTCCAGAACTCTGGGGTCCACTTTGGTGGAATACTCACAAATTGTGAGTATTTCAGATAGCACTTAACTCAATAAACTAATGTGTTTTAATAAGAATGTTGATGTATGTATGTTGATCTATAATTTTAAATGACAGTAATGAAAACACATTAGCCACTCGGTACTTCATGATTTCCCTTCACAATTTGTATGATATTGCCCTAACTCCCTGATAGATGCCATCCATCCATCCATCCATCCATCCATCAGTAGCCTTGGTCTGCTCTGGGGGCTTCTGCCAGTACGACATGGGAAAACCTCTCCCTAGAAGGCATTCTCCCTTGGGAAAAAACTCATTTTCATTGTTTGTAACCGCAATCTTATTCTTTCAGTCATTACAGACAAACAGCGATTCACATGACCTCAAAGAAAAACAAAATCCAAATGATCCTGCCTGGGACCAAGGTTCCCAGGAACCTGCCCTGGAGCCTGGCCTGGGGTGGGAGATTGAGGGTGATTGGCTGGTTGTCAGGTCTTCGTTCTTGGGGCCCAGCCAGGCGCAGCCCAAAGAGGTAACATGGGCCTGCCTTTCTGCAGGAGGCCCGGCAGTCCGAGCCCCAGCTTCTGAGGCTGTCTGTAGAGACAGTGGAAGATACAAGTCTTGTACCTGCCATTTTTAATTAATTTGACTTACTTTAACTAACTTAAATTTGTTGGAAACTGTTTTCATCAGCAGTATAATGCACATTTATTGATTTATTTAACTTTATACTGTATATAAAATAATCATAATCTTTGGATCTGAAACATAAAACCAGTGCAGAAGTACCTTATACCTGCATTTTTTCTAATTTCCAGTAAGGCGTGACCCCTATGGTCGGCAAAGAGAACCCTAATTCTGTAGAAGTCTTGAAGAATGTCATATTTTTACTCCATCTCTAACCTTTAAAACTTTACTAATGAGTTTATAGCCTCTAGCAGTTTCAAGTCTTCTTTAATGAAACACAGTGTTCATTGTGTATATCTATGCCCATTTAAAGTAAAATAGACAAGAAAGCAAGGAGGTGGCCACCTCGAAATGCCCCCCCCCCCCCCCCCCCCACACACACACACACAATCACACACACACAATCACACACACCCTCCCTCTAACTAAGCAACTCCCAGACAAGTCCCTATTAGAAACCGTTGGCCTCTAATCTGCTAATCAGAAAACTCATTTTTCCCTTATCCATGAAGTCCCAGCAGGCCACAAGCGCACACACATTATGCTTCTTCACTTGGATGTTTACACACACACACACACACACACACACACACACACACACACACACACACACACACACACACACACACACACACACACACACACACGGTGTTGTTCCTGTTAGAGGTGTGGCCTTACAGTAGGAAGAAGACCCCACTTCAATTCCTCCTCCTCTCACCCTCAGTGGAGAGGAGAGAGTGTAGGGAGGGCAGGAGCAGCCAGCTGGGTTGTAGGAGTAATAAAGAAGGAGAATCAATAGGGCATGCAATGGAGCCAAGGTGCTGCCATTCATCACGCCGCCTCCCTGACTCCCATCATTCATCATGCTCAATGAGGCAGCAAATAGGAAAATGACTATTTGTATCAAACACATCTGCACTCATCCACCAAGGTATTTTATTCCCATTAACTCTCAGAGTAAAATACGCACAGGGTTGTTGTTTTTCCCCCCCTCCCTGTGTGTGTTTGAGTGCGTGCCGTCTCTGTGTTGCATGTGTCTCTCTGTTTGTAAAGAACGGTCGTGAAAAATTTCTCGGGAAAAGAACATATTTGTGGTGGCGTTAGCTTCCGTCCCTTTTTTGTCTCATTTCTTCTCTGTCTTTTTTTTTGAGGGGGGACTTTTTATGATTTCACCACACCCACATCCCCACCCACCTCAACCCCTCCCAGGTCTCACATCCGCCTCCCCATCATCCTTTATGAGCTGTCACTGGTGGATTCTTGTGGATGTCTTTATTCTTGAACGGGAAATAGAGGAAACACACACACACACACACACACACACACACACACACACACACACACACACACACACACACACACACACACCAGCATGTCGATCCTATTTGCCTTTTGGGTTTACACTCCCATAATAAATCTCTGCGGCTGACTCTAAGTGCTGGTTGTATTATTCCAGAGCGGCTTATTCACGCCTTCGCTCTATAAATTACCCGTGCCAGGTAAGATGGTGGTGCAGCTCAGCAGCTAAAGGCTGGATGGGATGCAAATGTCGAGGACTATCATCATTATAGTGTAATACCCCATGAAATGGTGGGATCATTACAGTCTATGGCAGGATCATTATCGTCTATGAGCTTTATGAGGTTCTGGAGGTGGGGGTGGCAGAGAAGCACGATACGATGAAAACAGGCTCGTGTGCACGTACGCTCGCATAAACTTGTGCCTCCTGTTCGAGCTTTTGTGATCCAGCCCCTCAACCTTTACATTAAACCAGTGCTGTTTGTTTTGAGGCTGCTCCCCTGGTGGCAACCCCATCACATCATTATGGGCCCACAATTTTAATTGGATCTGTCAAATTCTAATTAGTGTGGATGATCCTCAAAACACACAACATAAACAACCAGATTCTCATTAAGATCAAAATAATGCAATATGAGCTTTGAGGGACTCTTTTTTTAATTTAATATTAATAGAGTGGCCAAACAGTAGGTAGGCAGTGAACAACTGATCAGCTGAGCATATATACTATCTGTATTTCACAAGGCCTGTAGGTAACATTTTAGCATTTCTAAATAAAGTTTTAATAAATATCCTCTAAATCTTTAAGTCATATACAGCAAAAGTCCTTTAACTGTTCTGGAGATACAGAGCAGTGTAAAATATGCCTTGATTAGAGATTATAGTGCTGACAAATACTGAAAGACAGCATATCTGTTTACAATTACATTATGCTTTTTTATGTAATTCTAGACTTAAAGAAATTAACTTGTTGTTTATTTTTTATGATACCGTATAATTAAAAATACTATGAATTTAAAAGGAGGAATAACTGATTAAAGTTAAAGCTACAAATAACAGCTAAAACAACAACAACAAAGCCCCCCAAGAAGTTAGTAAAAAAGTTTTTTGTAATCATGTTTTTTTTTTTAAATGATTTTGATCCTGATCTTTTTCTTTTTATATTTTTACTTGCCTTCATACTTAGAGCAGAATGAAACCAAGTTCAGATGAGGTGAGGCCGGTGGTAAAGTAGCTCTTCACTTCTTAAATAAACTGCATCCTTGTTTTGGTTCTTAGAGGGTGACTGCAGGACTCAGAGAGACACTGATGTTCAATCATATATAGAACATAACCTGAACATGCTTTTGAGATCAATCGTGGGCCATTTAAAACATACAGACAGCAGTTTTTACACTGAGTAATGATTTGAAAGAAAATTTTAACTGTTAGTCAGCTCTGACATAAATCTTTAAACCAAGTATGTTGTGTTCTTGAGTAAGTGTTCCAATTAAAGCAGCAAGATATTAAGGCTGCAACAGTGACTGCGAACACGCCCAGCCTTTGACATACTGTAAGTGTTGCTAAACATTTGCAGAGCACTAATGCACACAGAAGTTTCTGATTAGTGTTAAGAGCTGACCTTATCACAGTTCTCACCCAGACTCATTTTGCTGCTGTGCAGCTAGATGTCCCAGTGACATCGTGGAAAGTCAAGGGGAAATCTAAACTAAGAAGATGTAAATTAAAAAATATATACTTACTTTTTAAAAACAGATTAGTGTAAATAATGCAGCTACATCTGCTCTGGTGGACAATGTTGAAGTTGTAACAAGTTATCAGAGGAAAATATGATGTTTGCAATGTTTGCTTTAACAAAATCGCCACTGCCCACCTCAATCAGGGACATTGTAGTTGAGGGAATGGTGACTGACTGCCCGGGGCCTCCAGTGGAGGGGCCCCTACAAGCATGGAATGAAAATTTGTTTTTGTTTGCAAAAAAAAAAAACTGTGAGCATCATAAGTTGCAAAGTTGCATGAATAAATTGGACAAAGCTGGAATATCACAAAAAAAGAAAAAAGCACACATAAAAAGAAATGGGAGGCAGAGAAAGCAAACTGAGAGAAGTCAGCTATAACACTATAACTGTTAAATGATGCAGCACAACTGAAACACATGGTTCTTGCACACATGGGTCTGAACTCATATAGTGGCAACTAAAAATTATTGAAAGATTTGTACCGTTTTAACTGAAAGTTGTGCAACACCAACATTGAGCAGCATTAAGCTTTATTGTGTGCTGGACCAGCAGTTCTCAGCTGGTGTGTTATAAGGTAAGCAAAGCATTCTGCAGAGGCATTTTAAAATACCACAATGACGCGGCTTCTTAATTAAAAAAATAAATACGTTTGCAGTTAGTTACTTGAATGCTGATTTGATTTGTTTAGTGCACAAACGTACCCGAGTACACGCTCGTGAACATTTTGATGTATTACTAAATCACCCAGAATATCCACAAGTCTAATTTAGTGCAATATATAGCAAATGTAACCACTGACAGAAAATACAATTTATGTTTCAAATCACTACTCAACAATTTAATCTAATGCATTTTAAAGTACTGCTATTGGGTCTATTTAAACAAGAGTTTTAGTGTTACACTTTCATAAACACAACTATGATTGGACATTTATTTAAACTTTAAGATAATTGCTTTGTTTCTAATTGTTATGGTGTACCTTGACCTCTGACCTCTGATGGGCATAAAAAAAACTCCTGTATTTTTCCTTCTGTGTAGCACAGTGAACAAGAAAATGTGATAGAGGATGATGAAAGTGCATTTTTAAATTATTTCTATCTATCTATCTATCTATCTATCTATCTATCTATCTATCTATACACCTTTTGAACTGTTATTTGAAGATGATTCTTTTTGTCTGTTTCTCAAAATAAAACATGTTTCTAGTCTTGCTTAATTGCATTTTTCATGCTGTATAGTATTTTCTCAGTGTGAAGGTTATAGACAGAGACAGAGACTATGTTTTTAGGGGCTAGAGTTCTATGCTATGCCACTGTGCATAACTCAGCAACCTAATGTTACTGACTTAGAAATCCAATTACTGAAATATGATGCTTTAAATTACAACATTATGGGAATACATACGTTTTAAATGGTAATGTAAATGACGTTACTGCAGGTAAATGTTATTGTGGTCTTTCTACTGAAACTGATTACAGATAATAGCCTGCTGAATGGTAGGTTATGTTTAAAGATAGCAATTATCGTTGTGCCAAAAGGGTGCAAATGGAGCTATAGGCATGTCTTAAACAATATTAATAAAAGTGTTTTTAGTGCTCAACAGTGTGATCAAACTTTCTGACCTTTTCTGCCAATGACCTGGAGTCTAGTGGTCTACCCGCATATACATAGCTGAATTTTTGTCAAATTCTTTAGGGACAGTTTTTATTTGTACAATATGCAAAAACACCTTTTGTGTCTTAGCATAGACTTTAAGTAATAATAATAATAATAATGATAATAGGGTTTACAGAAAGATGGATTTATCATTGACATGACATGATAACTACTTGCATTTCTAACAGTAGAACTGTGCTGCTCCAAAAGTATATTTAACTTCAGTGAATGTAACAAATAAATGTGCTCAATATATAAAATTTAAAAACAAAAACAAAAACGTGATATTTAAAGGTGTAAAATTAAATGATTTTATGTTTAATGGAAAATCTAAATTTGTGTTTGTGTCTGCCATTATTCCAGCTGTGAACATTATCATTATTGCATATTACACATAGCTAAAAAAACAAACTAACCCTAACTTTCTCAGATGCTTTCTTGCTTAAATGGCATCTAAGCATCTTCCAGTATGATCAAACAGCTCTTTTTGTTCCTATGACTAACTCTGGCTATTTTAAACTCTCAGTTATCTTAGACTGCAGACATAAAGTTCTGTAAAAACCTTTCTGCTTTCCTCTTTCTCTTTTAAATCACCTCCATTTGGCCTGCTCCCTGTGCCCTACTTTCCCCCGGCTCCTCGGGGAGCAGCTAGCAAAGTCACAGACTGCAGGAACAGACCTTTCAAATTCATAAAATTCATAGGATTTTTCACAAATGAATGAACACAATTTTCTACCAATTTCCTCATTATGCAAATATGCAAAATATCGCATTTAGGCCAATTAAGGCTCCACACAGTTCCAAATTTAACCGTTTAAGCCGTAATTGCAGAAACTATCAAATAATTACCGCCGCTAATTGTGAATATTTGTGACAGATACAACAAATTCTCACACAAATTACATTTTATTCAAGAAGCCACTGAATGCCACTGCAATTTCTTTCTTTTTTTGTGTAAAGTCTAATTTAACGTACATAATAAAGCAGATTGAGTGCTTGTTATCGTATCTGAACAATTCATAAGGCTGTAATGCGGAATGATGAAGTAAATTGGTTAGAGATCGGCGCAGTATTTTACTGATCTTCTTCACTGGCCTTTTCATTTATGGGAAGAATGTCTCCCATGATTACTGTAGGTGTCACAAAATCCTTCAGTCTGTGATAGAAGCTAGTAAGTGGGATAGTCTCTCGTCGCTAAGCCTCACCCCTCCTTTCAGAACTGCTGCTCTCTATATTTTTTTGATGAAACAAGCCTGTTAATAACAATATAATAAAGCCTTTTGTGACAAAGTCTGTCTTTCTTTCTTTTTTCTTCTTTCTTTTTTCTCCCTTTTCTATAATAAACTGCAGGGAGCACTGAGCTCTGCATTCAGGGAAGGTCATCTTTGGACGTGGACATTTATCCTACCCCCAGTAGTAGACACAGGCATTTATAACTGTCTTGCTGGTGACCCGTTAGTGGATTATGGATGTCCCCCTCGGGCAGTGATTTGTTTAATCCGTGGAAATGGTCCTGGTGCTATGTAAACAAGCCAAGTGCGGAATGAAGGTGGCCACCCAAGCGTAGCAGGGAGGCCCTATTTGTCAGGAACCCTTCAAAAATATGGGGATGGTGCTGGAGATGTGATGTCTTCATTTTATACAGAGGGCAAAAAAGACTCAAAGGCTATTTCAGTGAATTTAATAGGTTCTGTTCTGTTCTTAGCCACTGAGTGGAATGAAAGTATTTTAGAGTTAATTATCTGGTTAGAATATATTTTTAGATTACACTGAAGTTAATTAGTTAACATTTGCAAAGTCGAATTATTTTTTTGTGTGTTTTCTAACCTTGATCAAAATGACTTCATTTATCTCACTGACCTTTTTTTTTTTTTTTTTTTTTTTAATTTCTTGTAGTTTTATAGGTTTTCTTATGCCAGTACTGTTATTTAAAGATATATTTCAGGATTTTAGTATCTGTCTTTCTTGCTGAAAATACAACAACCAGTAAGTTGCCAGGTGGCTAGCATAAAGGTTGCTAGCAGAGAAAAACAGGCAGTCTCAGCAGAAACCATCAAAACTGATGTATTTAATCTGTAATTGTATCTGTCAGTGCCTATTCACTTTAGCTGGTTTGCATATCTATTCACACTGATGAAGGCTGTGACGGTAATGACGGTAATACTGAGATGAGATGTTGAGGATAGCCTACACTTTTCTGTCAGTAAGCGCTGCTGTTTTTGTCCGTGTTAGCTGCTGTTAGCTAGCGTTCATATCAACTTTAAAAAAAAAATGTATGGAACATTGTTAGACTCAGTCATTAAACTCTCATACAAGGTGTGAATCTAATCAAAATGTTTAACAGAAGGAAAGTGTGATTTGTAGGGCATTCGAGCCTAACATTAGCTAGCATATTAGCTTATATATGAGCTTATAACAGCTGTTGTGAAGGAGGAAGAGGATGAGGTTAAAATGAGGGAGGATAGAGGAAAAACACATGATGACAAAAAAGTTGATGAAAATATACATGTACAAATGTTAAATGATCATATATAAAATACTGTTTGTGTTCTTTAACTAGCTTTAACTAGCTAAGTACATAAAATTTCCATCTCTGCCACTGTGTTTAAGATGGCAGGGCAACGTGGTGGCTCCCAGAAACCGGCTCCTGCTCGTATTTATTTTTTCGTGGATTAATTATAACGTCATAAGACCAGACCAATTAATGTATATTTGTGAATACAATGTTCTTGTTTCCTATTAAATAACCTGAAAAAATTACTTGATGTACCTTTAAGTCTATTTTACAAATTATGATCTTCCTGAGTTCCAAAAAGGACTATTATTCAAAGCATGCTCAAGCAATTTCACAATCAGATCAGTTAGATCACTCGTCACACCTGACTTTTAAAATACAAAGTCATCGTGTTAGCTAAGACCAGGCTTTATACTGTCTTTGATCGGGCAAGGACACTCATTTATCACCTAAACAATACATGATATTAGTAGTCTTGCATTCAGTTTCATTTTACATGTTTGGATCCAATTTACATGTGAGGATCATAAAGGTACAAGCAAGCAGATGAATACCACATCTGATCCTGCTTCATAACCCCTCAGTCACCCTCTTATACACACACACACACACACACACACACACACACACACACACACACACACACACACACACACACACACACACACACACACACACACACACACAGGATCCTCACAGAGAATGATTTTGGGAGTGAATATAGATGAAGGAAGGGATATTAAGTCACTCTATATAACATCCAGGACACAATGCTGCAGTGATTGATGGGGACAAAGTGGGAACAGCAGGACACAGGGGGGGTGGGGGGGTCCTCAGCAGACAGGAACAGTATATATGGAAAAGGAAGGAGAGGAGAAGAGAGAAAGAAGAGAGTGAATAGAGAGAAAACACATTTCGGGAGGGACCAGGCAGACTTTGGAGTCTATTTGTATGAGTAATCAGACGACCATCTACCATCCAACACACCCACATACACACTCACAGCTCTCTCACCCTCTCTCTCTGTCAGCCGTGTTTACTCACTGATTTTCTCAACAAGACAGCCATTGACACTGGATGGATGGGGCTAATCCGACACAGAGAGGAACAGCTCTGCCAGGGTTACAGGTCTGAGATAGAGCGCCCTAGACACACTCTCTTCACCTAATCTTCCGGCAAATATTTATCACTATCAATTTGGCGTGACTCTATGACATTAAAATACCACGTATAGATAACCTCTTGCTGGAGAATCGATTGTGGACTCCTGCTGGCTCTTCCAGCCCTATCTCCCTGTACAGCAAAGGATCAGGTGGCGAAGGTCAGTAGTGGCACATCACACCTGATACCAAACAGGTCATCCATGCTACTGATGCTGCTGCTGTGCCCACGGAGGCCCTATGCATTTTAATAGGGGTTTTATTATACAGCAGTGAGTCCCAAAAAGAGATTCAGGTGCCAATTGAGTTCCTAAGGAGAGGGGAACACCAAGGGCTAGATGGCAAGAAAACTGAGGAACTCATCACAATGGAGTTTAAAAGCCACGGTCTATGCATTTAAACAATTCAGAGCCTCCTTATTAAAGGTGGGATTTACAGAGTAACACTTACCTCAACACTGTTTCATATATTGCTTAGATACATCAAAATACGACTCTGCAATAAACTGACAGATATTACAATATCAGTTTAACAGGACGAGGAAAACCATAATAATTATTCATGACTTTATAGAAGTTTTCTAACGTGCTTTTCTAAAATAATACATTCATGTCATTTTTTTGTTGATGTGTGGCTGTTTTCTTTATTATTATATTTAAATATTAGTCCAGTTCAACTAATTTGCTGTTTGATTTGCATCCCCTCACTGTCAGCCGTATCGACACTGTGAAATTACAGGTGAGAAGCTGGACTGATACTTTACCCTCAATTATTTGAAGAGTCAAGATGTAGTGACTCTGGTCAGTCAGAAAGAAAATCTGTTTACAGCAATGGTATGATTGGATACAAATATTGATATCTGGCACTAGTGCATCAATAACATAATGCAGGAGGAAGTATGACGTCCAGCCTTATTGATATTTTGCGACACATATTGTCCTTATTTTTGGCACAAACTCAACACAAACTCATGCATAAAAAAATTAAGCCCATCATACACACACATTCATATATATACATATGGAAAAATTGTAGCTTGAGATACAGCTGTTCTACACATTTTTCTTTGAGTGTGTTTTTTTAAACAAACAAACAAACAAACAAACAACCTTTTTTGGGTTTTACCATCACAGAAAGGCTTTATTTCCCCATAGCTATTGTTGAACAATCATTTTTAAAATATTTTAATTAGTTTATTTGTAAACCTATTATAAACCTACATAGGTTTTTATGTTTTTATTTTCTGTGCTAAATGCATTGAATTTAAGTATCATTAAATGTGCTATATCAATAAAACTGCCATTGCTATATGTGTAGTTTTGAGTAATAAGGTCACTCGAGTGAGAATACTTTTCATGTGCTTGCACTGTGTTTGAGAATTAAACAAATTCTGAAGTAACTTTGACTGCACTACATCGTGGTTAGTTACATTATAGATTTTAAATAAACAAAAAATATATATATAACAAAAAATCTGTGCTTTTTGTATAATGACACATTATACAAAGGGCAGAGATACAAATTTGGGTAATGGATATCTGACAAATGAATCTTACATGCCTAGATGTCACTAGTGGCAGGGTTTGCTTAATTTGAGTGAAATAGCACTTTAAGGTCTGTGGGAAAAGAAAAAAAAATCACATTTCACTAATGTAGGTCTAGGAGATGCAAACAGCCAATACAAAACAATTGTCTTTTGTCATCACGGCCACAGAGGTTATTTCTCCAACTTTATTAAAATACAGAGAAAATCACATAAAGCTTCTGAGATGGAGGGTGTGTGTGTGTACTCTCCGGACAAATGTTCACTATGAGAATACCAGCTCTTCCTCTCGCTTGTCGCTAATTGACCGACAGCGTTCATGCGCACATTTCTCACTAATTTCGCATTTGCTATTCCAGCAGTGGCCGAAGCGCGTCTCGAGGAATACATTCCACCCTCACGGCAGCGGAGTCCGTCATCGACGTCCCCTCCCCTCTTACAAATGTGATGTTTTGTTTGATAATCAAATCTCTGCGATTTAGACACACACACACACACACACACACACACAAGCTTTCACAAACTGTTTCTTATAGAAAAAAACCGCCAGCATTAAATTTGGGATTTTTCGATTTTTTAAAGCCAGTTGGAGAAAATGTGCGCGCATACTCTGATTTAAAATATAAAGAGTACAAGGGCGCAGAGAGACATGCGCACAGGCAAGGCAACACATTTAGAAAACTCCAAAGTCATCCAGTTTGCTCTAATCATTACAATTAGTCGTGAATTATCACCGGACTCTGACAGACGTTCCTTGTAACTCTCTTTTATTTCCACCCCGCGCTAATCAGCGGCTCTCATTACAAACGCTGATTAAACTGCAAATTACCCAGCAGCGGCCCCGTCCGCGCCTACCAGTGCCTCGCTCAATATCAATTAAGTCTAGCAGCCCGTCTGTAGTCTCACGGCGCCTCCAAATGCTTGATAGTGCCACTTATTAGTTTGGAAAACTCGGAAAATACCAATAATCAACGGCCATGAAGCTGTAGGGAAGGAGCCCGGGGTTTTCCCACCACTCAAATGCAATCACAGCAGCTTTGCCCAGTAAAGGATTTCTCCTCCGCTGCTGAAGGAACACCCATCATCTTTTATTCATGTTTACTCGGGAAGACGAGGGAATAATATATACTACAGGAGCTTATATCTTTAGCTTAGAAGAAAAAAAAAAAGACATCCATGGCAGATCTCCAATTTAGCATCATTAGATCGATCTGGTTGCAGAGAAAATGAAACACTCTCTACCCTCTTATGCTAACCGATTTAGCCTTGGTATAGTACAATTTAAGAATAACTAATTATAATGATTTTGTATTGGAAGAGAATCCCTGTCTTGCCCCATTAGTGCTGCTCAACAAGAGAGCTTTGAAAACATCTACACAAGCAGTGGAAATAGTATTCACACTACTTTTTATATAGTAGGGAAACATGGAGGTAAATCACTACATTACTAGCACAAGTCTTCAATTAAAATAAATTCTATATTGATTAATCATTAATAATCCAATGATGATAATAATAATAATACCATAGTAATGAATTATTTTTCATATGATGCTGGGTTTTTTGTACTATAAATGCAGTAGGAAGTGTCATATGCAAGTATTCAAGTACAAGCAAATTCCACTTAATTAGCGTGTTTTAACATAATTATCATATTTGTAATCATATATTAAACACTGCTATGTAAAAGTATCAAATAACTTACCTTTACCATGTTAGTTTAGCTGTGGTTAAACTATGTTTGGTTTCACATTTGGTTGTATAGCAATATGTTTATTTTATCATATTTTGGGGACTGAGCATGTGCAGTGATTAATGAGTCACCATGTGCCAGGGTTTAAAAGTGCCACATCTAAATGAAAATCTTAAGTTCAGGTGGTAGAGTATCAAATGTAATCACATATAAACTAAGTCTGCAGATTTTTGGCAGCACAAATATTAGTGCCGTAAGTCAACACAGCATGTAGATTTTATCCACTTGTACATATTTTGAGGCAGGATATATAAAAAACAAACTAACAACCAAATTAAAAAATAGATATTGTATATTGAATAAAGGCAAATTGCTTTACAAGAAACAACACCACCCCTAGCCTGTAAGTCTTTCGACCTACTGCCTACAACAATTAAATGGTAAATGGTATCACATTTACTTTATGCTAAGGTAAAAAATATTCCATTGTAACAAGTAAAAGTCTTGAATTCAAATGTAAACAAAGCAAAATTATTACATTTAAGAGAACTGTACCATAATAATAATAAAGTTTTTCTTTGGACGTTGGCTGCCTGTTCACTCATTTTCAAGCCATTCCTTGAATCTGACTGCAGACTTCAGACTAATATTTTTCTTTGTTTGTTGAATGATTATGAATCGTTCAAGCTTAAAAGAGGCTCCTAACTCAAGGAGTCAACCAGTGTTGTGTCTACACACGTAATTGACAACTTAGCAGAGAAGTAATTTTATATATACCTTTAGGCACTAGCACTAAACATTTTGAGGAAACTAGACAAAAGAAGAAGCATCAGGCTTAAAAGATATCTGCATCAGATATACAGATCTGAAAGTTACATCCTTAAAAAATAGGAAAAAATATAGCATAGACCTGACACAGGACCTAAGAGATGCATCTGACCCTTCAGTTGATCCATCTACCTTAGCCTCATCAGAAATGGTCTCAGTGGAAGGGTGGCTGTCGAGAAGCCATTCTTAAGAAAAGCAAACAGAGAGAAAAGGCTGAGATATGCCTAACTACACGAGCACAGGACTGAAAATCAGTGGTAAAAACATCTTTAGTGAGCATCTAAGGCCTTCTGTCTTCTAGCCAACATCCAAAGAAGAGCTTCAATAAGCCTGGAGAATTATTCCTGAAGATTACTTCAAGAAATTACAAGAAAGCTTACCTAAGATATTTCAGACTGAATTGTAATAACTCTGGGGGTTTTTTTTTCGCCTCGTATTTCCATTTAAGTCTGTACCTAGATTACCACCTTTACTTTACTACTTTCCAAGCAAAATATAATGAAATCAAGGGTGGCTCAAGAGTTTTTCACAGTACTGTATGTTTGAATTTCTACATAATTTGAGTATGTGCACATTAAAAGATCTATATGACCCAAAACTGGGATTTATTAGATGAAGTGGAATTGCATTATGAGACACAACACCATCACTGCAAACCTGATTACTGCCTCTAATCCAATTTGACCTGATACATACAACAATCTGTTGTGTGGCCCTGTTTCCTTTTATTTCACTTTATTCTGAATGTTTCTTACTTAAATTATGCTTGTGTGCATAATTCTATCAGTGACAAGATTCAATTAAATTCACCCTAGTGCATGAAAAACAAGACTACTGAAGCTGTATTTAGCACAGTTTCTCTTTTATGGATAATGCGGGACATTAGGTGTCTTTTTGCATTTTGTGAGAGTGGGTCTCACAGGTGGAAACTTTTTCTCTTGCTCAAATAAAAGAAGTTGTACTCCTTTCCCAGCACTAACTTCACAAGTGTGCTGCTGTTCCAAAGCTTTTAATGTGCAAGAATATTGTAAACCCTTAATGTTATTGGGAAAGCTGAGGTCTCTAGTATATAAATATATATATTTTGATACAGGCAGCCATGTAAAGTACTGTGAAATTGATTCATTTTGTTATAGATCACACAAATCAATATTAAATACACAAAGATTCAAATGATATTGAATTTTGTGTCTTTGTAACACAGCTTTATAAGGCATGTCAATCGTATCATTTAAGTGATCTATTGGGTAAATAAAAAAAGGCTGATTTTGAGGCTTATAAACCTTAACTTACACACACAATATTTGTGTATACACAGTTTAATTCTTAAAGAAACTAAATATACAAATCTTGTGAAAAATAGCAAGGAATAATATTATGGACATTTCTTTCTTTTGCTTTAGAAAAAGAAGATGCATTAATCCATGCAAATCTATAATCTGACATCATTAGATTATTAGAGTCTTATTCTCTATTCAATTCCATTCAGTTCAATTAAATTCAGTTGAGTTCTATTCAATTGTTTCTTCTTCACTCGCCTTTTTCATTCACTGTGTTTATACACAACTCTGAATTGCATCATTAGTTATTATTAACATTTGGCTCTTTTAGACAGTGTCTTTTGTCCTGTCTTCCCCCATCAACCACAACAGGTCATGGCAGGTGAGCCTGGTTATGCTGGAGGTTTCTTCCTGTTAAACGGGAGTTTTTTCTTCCAACTATTGCCTAGTGCTTACACAAAGGGGGTCATTTGATTGTTGGGGTTTTCTTTACCTTCTGGCTGTAGCTCAGGATGCAGAGCAGGCCATCTACCAATATTGTTCAATTGGTGGCTGCTCCAGCATGCATGTCAAATATCCTTGGGCAAGATACTAACCCCAAGTTGCTCTCCGATACATCTGGGTCTGAATGTGTGTGTATGTCAGATAAAAAGTACTCAAGCATGGAAAAAAGTGCTTGTATGACAGGGTGAATGAGATACGTTGTATAAAGTTTTGAGTGCTCACGTAGAGTAGAAATGTGCTATATAAGAGCGATTTATTGTGGGGTCTTTAGCTTACTGTGATTTGGCACAATATAAAACATCAAATGCAAGTATTCAAGTACCAATAAATTGTACATGTGAGATATTTCCAAAAGTCTCCATATTATTAAATTATAATGAAATATTACATATATAATGAAATATTTAAATCTTCATAATATTAAACTCACACCAATCAAACAGTGATGGTTGATTAGTTTGGGTGTTTTTTTGTTTTGTTTTTCTTTTAGATTAGGTTTTTAAAGTTACCCAAAATATTTATTTGTTGTATATTGAGAGGCTCATGTGTAATTGTAACTAACATTGTTAATTGGTATTAGTGTAACCAAATGCTTTGGTCCCTTTTAGTATCGAAGGCTTAGGTTAGGCTTGCAAACTTGGAGTACAAGGCCAAGCTTAATGGAAGAGAGGGATCTTTCATATTAGTTACCCTGTACTGTTCCTGTTATGTATAAATGTTTCCTGGAAATGTCTTCAGTTTTCTTCAATGCCGCAGCACTACCTATGCAGACACACAACAAAGCTACTTTACTTTAGACAGTTGAATATGTTTAGTTTTTCTTTCCTGAAAAAAAAAGGCATCAGGTCAACATTTCAAATGATCCTTTTCTTCGCAATCCCTACCAATCATATAACTACAGATGTAGCTCTGACTGGCTTAGATACTCATATTTTGGTGCTTACATAGTATTGATGCCCACAAAGTGATGCTGACAGATATCTTCATTTCCTTACCCAGAGTATCTCAGCTGATTTCTCTTATCTAGAGGGGCAGTAGTTGGCCATTAATTCCTTTGTTACAGCTTCATGAGGTAACCTTACTTTACCCCAAATTTGGGATCACTGATGAGCAGGTAGCTGAAATGGGCTAGCTGTCTTTTACAACAATTATCAGACTTTGTGGAAAACCAACTACATATAACATAGAGCTCCCAGTCTCCGTAATTGCTCCTGATTTAATTAACTTAACCACCACAGTATTTATTTATTTTTCGTCATTTTATGATTTCGGTTTATCGAGGTGTAATTTGAAGAAAAATAGCAAAAGCATGCACAAGAACCAGAGAAACACACTCACGAAACTGTATTACCTACCAGATCTGTCATTCAGACCAGAAAACTCGACAATGAGCTTCTCTAACGATCGATTTATCTGCCAGCAGCTCATCATCCTTCCTTCCACTTCCACCTGCACACCGTTAACACAGTAAGCTAGCGACAACACGTTACTTCCCAGTAATACATTGCATCTACAGCCATGGCAGATCCAAGAACACGGCAGATTAAGATTAAAACTGGTATTGTTAAACGGTAAGGCTGGCTCTTCGTTTAACTTAACTAGTATTTCGTATGTTATGCAAGCTACTTATAGATGCTAACGTGAGGTCGGCGTTTTTGAGCTAACTAAGTTAGCCGGGCGGCCAGGCGAAAACCTACGCCGCAGGTCGAAATGTGTTACCAACCACATTTTAACTTTAGTGCGGTGTTGGGGCGCGGCCTATAGCTAGCGGCTTGAATGACAAGAAAGTGTATTCTGTTCAAAGCGGCTATTTCTTACCGTCGCTTAACCCTGAGTAGCTAATAGTTATAATGTGGGGGTTAGAGTTCACTGTTTGTTCAACCATAGCGCTGTATCATAATTGTAGTGTGTGTAATTCAGCTCGATTCAAAGTGGTGGTCGACTAGGGTTGCCAACTCCCTGAAAAATAAATAAGGGACACCTCGTGGCCAGGGCCGGGCAACCCAGTTGTCTTCACCCTTCCCAGTGTGGTAGCTCTTTTTTTGTGTGTGTGAAATTATTTTTTAACCATTTGACTTGAATTTGATTTAAGCAGATGCATATTCTTTGTGATATGACCATATGGGAAACAAATGATCATTTAGCCATTTATTTTTAGCTCAAAATGACAACATTAACACAGTAAAACAGGTCTCTTTCTTAAACAGAAGCCTGTCATGCTTAACTTTTGAGAATATAAGTAAATCTTTCTTTAAAAGAACTCTGTCCTGCTTAACTTAAAATTATATAAATTAATAGAAAACAATAGAAAGAAAAATATTCTTGTAACAGTGCACATATAGTGCATTTAGTACAATTGGCTTCAGTTGAGGTATTATTTCAGCTTTTCTAATGCTAATCAGCTGCTCCTGTTTGTAAACCCGCTTGTTCCCATGATTACGCACCTTAACTCATCATCATTATTCATCTATGTATTACTTTTATGTATTAGTCATCTATTTGTTGTAATCATCCATCCTTGCAGTTGTTTATTACACAAAATAAATGATATTATCACACTTCTGGCCACATAGCGCTGATATTCACCGCACATGCCCATATTAACCTTAACCAGAGGGTTTAAACAACAAACCAGTGTTTACATACCATATCTGCTTCTGCCGTGGCCTGGTGGACAAAAAATTGGTTAAGGGTTCCCCGAGCTTTCACGCCCCTCATGTTCTTCTTGTGCCCACCACTAGAAGCATGCCTATGGAAAAAGTGCGCCGGCACACAGTGCAGTGCGCTTTATAGGTGTTATCGTGCATTTTCCCAGCCAGGTGTTTTCCTTTTCCCAGTCCTCCCTGTACTTTTGCAGCCTTTTTTCTTTTCTTTCTCTGAGGGGAACAAACATTGCTGCTCTAACGCTGGGCTTACACTGTGCGATTTTTGGCCCATTTTGAGCCGATTTTTGAGTCGTGCGACCGATTTGGTGATCGGTCCGATTTTGGCCTTCATCGTGCATCGTGTAGTATACGTGGGGTAACGAGAAGCGATTAACACCTCACGACCAGCTCCCGATCATCAATCGCTCGTGAGGGTGTCACCGCAGCCGCTCACACTGCTCATGCGCAAACACGTAAACATCGGTGAAAAAGACGGCGCAGCACGGCTGTGCAGCGTGTGATCTGGACACAAGTGATGGAGGCACTTGTAGAACTTTGGAAAGCTCATCCGAGCCTTTTCGATGTGGCATCACAAAATTATCACGACCACAACAACCGTGAAAATAGTTGGATTTACACTGCTGCTCAATCACAGCTGCCTGATCATGTTTTTCATTAGCAATTTAGCAAAGTTGATGGTGGTGTGTCTGTGTGAGTGAAAGACAGAGAGAGCGAGCGACAGATTTTCTGTTATAACCTTCATGTTATGTTGGCACAGTGTGAGCACTCAGGTCGCATCAGAGCATCGGGCCGTATAGTGTGAGACCCTGCATCGTGACCTGCAAACTTCTAATCCCTGCGAGTCAATCGTGCAGTTTGAGCAAGAGCTGAATAACGTGACTGAAAAAAATCGCAGTGTCTGCCCAGCTTTAGGTGTACTGTCATCCGAGACGTGCACCGCAGTGTCGGCGTTTGTTTCCCTGTTGGCCATGCTTGTTGTTGTGGTCATCTGTTGTCTTCCGGTATTTTCTCCGCAAGCGACCTTTCCTCGACCAATGAGATAATCTGAATTGTCATACTCGAATTGTCATAAGTGTGCTGTCAGCTCATTGGTCACAAAGCAGGAGAGGGGCTGGGAATTATGTTTTCAAACAAAGCGTTAATTCCATTAACATTTATAGACTACTTTTGATTCTCACTGTATTACGGGACAAAGTGCGTCCCTTATTAGCTCAATACGGGACGTGTACTTTTGTTTCTAAATACGGGACGATTCTGTTTTTTAAGGGACGGTTGGCAACCCTATGGTCGACTGATCCCTAATGTTAGCTAGGTAGCTAACACACTGCTGATCAAATAACGTGTCCATTTTCTGGCTGCATTTTAAAACTTCCACGTGCTGATATCAACTGGGTCACTCGAACTCAAGTTCGTAAACTTAAGTTATCGCAACATAACATTAATTTTAATTGTCATTATAAAAAAATTTTCAGTGGAAACTCCCTCATCTTTGCTAATTGGAGCTGCTGCATGAAACAGCCCAACGTAGAAGCACCGTTATATTATTATTATCATTAAACTCTGCGGGTGTGGGAAGCACCTGCTGAGTAAGCTACGTAGCTCCGCATTGGTACCATGTTAAGGTGAGATGGACTTGGGGTGAGATTTTGCAAATACTTGCATCCCATTTTGGGGTCAGAATTGTTACAGGCAGGCAGGGATGACAACACAGTCTTGACACGTACATATTATAATGAGGAGTAAAAAAAATGACAACTAGTTAATGAATAATACAGGCCAGTGCACCTTCACTGCACTAAAGTACTGCTACATATGTACTTTGGACTCCAGGCTTCCTTAAATTGGTAGATGATCATAACTGGTTTAATAAAAACTGTTGTTAAAAATTTTTTTGGTGGGGGGGCTGGTTCAAGAAACCGTTTTTTCAGGTTGTGGATTTTTATTCATACGCAGTTTGTACCCAGAGTGTTGGGTAATTTAGGTTGAGTCGGTACAATTCCTACTGTAAGTTGCTATGTGAAAGTTATAAGCTACACAAATGGAGAACAACTGGAAGGAGTTAAATCCTACTGGCATAGGGACTAGTTGGTAGCCAGCTGGCAACCTTTGATCACTCTGGAAAATATGTATTTGCAAACCTTTCAGTGAGTGTTCCTGGTGATTACTGGCTGTTGGTGGGTGAAATTGGTCGCTAAGAGGGTGCTACATTGAAAACCTTGTTGTGATTGCTTTGGTTGCAAGCATCTTGCTGTGGTTGCCCATAGTTTGCACTATACTTTGCATGGAAGACGTTGGCAAGTTAGGATCTTCCATTCAATCTATGAGTAACCAGAGTCATCTTTTAGCAGTTGCCACAGGACCTTGTAGCTTTTCTTGCGACCAGTTTCAGTGATCGCAGGCAGCCTCATGCAACCACTCACCAGCCTGCCGGGGAATACACATTTTTCCCAGCAGGTGGTGGCTAACAGGGCATAACTGACCGGTCTCCAGCCCAGTGTGACTGAGGCTTTGGCAGTCTTTTTCACAGTGACTGCCAGTAACCACAACCTGCCAGGAGAGTACACATTTTTCCCTAGCGACTGGTGATTCTCAAGCAGTTGCCAACTGACCCAAGGCCATGTGTGACTAGGCCTTAAATGTAACTCTAAACCTAACTGTAGCTGGTTGCCTGATGGAGTTTAAGAAGTTAAAACCTGGTTTGATGTTGTAAATAAAGTTTGTACCTACCTAACCCTGACCCCTAATCCGCATCCAGCATCATTTAAATGATTATTTTTTTTAAATTCATAAAACATGTAAGTAAGTTGTTTGCTTAGTTCTTCACGATCACACAGTACACTGGAGGGCAGTGGTACTGACAGTGAAGTCATGTGATTTGTGCACTGTGTTTGTCTGTGGATGTTCTCAGTCATCCAGGTCATCGTAGTCTAAGGAGCTTGGAAAGAAAGGCGTCTGGACTTCTTTAAGTTGCTTGAAGACGTTTCACCTCTTATCCGAGAAGCTTCTTCAGTTCTAGGGTCAAATTGTGGAGAGTCCCAGGTTTAAGCCCTGTGAGAGTGTCTCTCCCCCCCCAAGAGGGACAATGGATCCCCTAATGATCCTCTGCCTAATCACACGAGCGAAGGTGTGAAGACGGGTGTAGGTCACAATAGGGCTGTTCGATATAACGATATATATCGGGTGACGATATAAAAACGTCTATCGTTTCATTTTACACTATCGTTTGTTTCGTAGTGTGGCAAAATATAATGTTTACGGCAATATTTTTTCATCGTTTTGATGGTCACTGTAGTGGTTATATTAATTTGTTAAAGTTCTCTTTTTCTCTTATATTTAATATGACCACACTACGGATGGACAAGCGACTGTTTTTACGCATTTCCATTAGCAACCACGACAGTAGAACAATGGCGTGGTTCCGCCGTCCGCTTGTTTGTTTTGCATATTAACCTTTCACAATAAAGCTCAAGATCCTGTTGAGACTTTTCAAAATAAACTAAATCCTGTGAAAGAGTATGCAGTGTTTACGGATGAGAAGCAAAAAAGAGGCGTTAGGTGCTAAAAAATAAACCTTAGACTCAAACGTTAGAACAGGCTTTTCCCCGCAGCACGCCGTGTAATAAATATTCACAAAGAAAACGGCGGCCTTTACAACTTATGTCTAAAAATGTATCGCTTCATGGATCGGCTAAAAGTCATAACTCCAGGTACACGACACCCAGCTGAAAACACTTCATGCAAGTCGAGCTGCCCGAGATTCACAGAATTTACAGAAAACTTAAATTTTTTGTGATTTATATCGTTATCGGGATGATAGATGTCTTATATCGGGATATGAGATTTTGGTCATATCGCACAGCCCTAGGTCGCAATCACCCTATCATGTAATTTACTGAGGTCAGATGGCCCAGGATGTGAGTGGGCGTTAAGGCATCTGGGAAGGGATCTCAGAACTGGATTATAGATGGCAGACAGTTGGTGTCATAAGCCACCACCTCTGTTCAAAGATGGTCGTTCGCAGTTGACATAGAACTCCTAAAGAAAAGAAACCTTACAAGAGAAAAGTTCTTTACAATTAGATAAAACGTTTTTCTTTAAAATAGATGTGAGCACCACTAAACTGTTCTGTGTGCAGTGCAACCAGGACATATTCCAGTTCACAGTTACACCTTCCTTAAACAGATATCCTGTATTACACGCCCTGCAATAAACTTAGCCCTTGTGGCTTTAATGTAGAGTTTCTGTTTGGGCTTGGTGTAGAGAGATGTTTGTTATGCTGTTAAATTATGTTGCAAACGGCTGATGAATATCTAATGTCTTCTAATGTATGACAATCAGTGAGGACAGGCTAGATAATAGACTCACCTTTCAAATGCAATTAAATTGGAGATCAAGCATTTTCAGGAAAATTTGAAATAGTATTCATAAAAAAAGAACTTAGGGATGTTTCTGGTTTGTGATTTGAGTTGTTTAAATGACAGAAAAAAATTAGGCTAGTTAACTACCGTATTTCCCAGACTACAAAGCGCACCTGAATATTAGCCGCACAAGCTAAAATCAGGGGAAAATCCTGTTTTGTACATACATTAGCCGCACCTGACTAAAAGCCGCAGGTGTTTCAATGTTGACTTACCATATGTACGAGAATATGCACAAAGCGAATTGTCAGGAAAGAGATGGCTGTTTGGAGACACACCCCTTTTATTAATATTTTGAAAAACAAGTTATGGGTACATATTTGCATAACTTTTTAAGTATATGTACAAGTAGCGGTAATTACAAGTACGAAACATGTACTGTGCTTCATAAATGAGTAACAAATGTAGTACATAAAAATAGGGCTGCTCAATTAATCGAATTTTAATCACGATTATGATCTGGGCTTTCAACGATCATTAAAAATGACTGAGCCGATTATTAGCCCCTCCCTCATTTATCCGCGACACCTTAAAGGCCGGTCCGTGAAAATATTGTCGGGCATAAACCGGTCCGTGGCGCAAAAAAGGTTGGAGACCGCTGATTAAGAGGACCCGAGGGAAGCTCGGAAAGCTAAGCAGAAGTTATTTGGAGAGTGACTGCCGTTGGTTGAAAAGAGAGTTTAAAAAAAAAAAAAACTTCAGTGGCGTTGCACACTATTTTATATTATTTTTTTAAAGTCATTGTTAACCCTTTAAAGCCGGTCAGAGCAGCACGCTCCGTTTTGCGTAACTATTTTTAAATCCCTGTAGAACCTGAACCGTGTAAGCTAGCGCAATAATTTGTTTTGCATATGAAACCGGAGGAGTTGTACTTACATCTGATGCCATCAGCTTGTCCTCAGTCACGGTTTCGTTCCACATATAGCTTTGCAAAAACTGCATAAAAAGCGCTTGCAGCAACAAAAACATAATATTCCAGAAACACGCTTTGCCGTTCCTATCAGCTGTTCGTAACACTTCCCACAGTGAAATGATGCACATGCTGTTTTCTTTGCAAATTTGCATCATAGGATTGTTTTTTGTTTTTCCTGCAGTATATAAAAATTGCTGTATCTCCAAAATAAAACTATGAAGACACTCAAAATAAATTTCCTGTGGTGGGAAACTATTTTTTGCAACTTTATTGTATTTAAAGTTTTGAGGGATAAACCTCTTAAATTTCTCCAAGTAGAAATATATGTAAACAAAACAAAAGCAATTTTCAATTTTTTTTGTAGTTTATTGCACTTTTTTGCAATTTATGTAATTACTATGGACTTAATGCATACATATTATTAAAATATGGGCTATAACAGTTGTATTGATGTATAGCAACTTGAAATGCTCCCACAAATGGCACTACAACATGTAAAAAAATAATATAAGCTCTGGTGGACTTGGTTCTATAGTAGGTCTTAAAGGGTTAAATAAATATCGTCAAATAATCGTGATCTCAATTTCAGTGAAAATAATCGTGATTATCATTTTTGCCATAATCGAGCAGCCCTACATAACAATAACCTACAGCACACCAGAAAAATAGATTCGGACTACCTTTTAGGCTCAGGTGCAGTGACACGGCTTTAACAAGAAGAAAAGTCAGTCATTCACCACCATCTTCCTGCGCACTAAAACCACCAAAGTCCTCTTCTCCAGTGTCGGATACGAACAGGCTCAGGATGGCTTCGTCATCCACTCTCAGCTCCTTTCCTTCGTTGTCACTTTCAAAACCAAAGAAATCCTCGTTGTCAGTGTCAGAGTCGAACACCCTCAGAAGGGCCGTGGTGGTGTCCTCCTCTCCATCATGCAGCAGTCCAGCCCTTCAAAATCTGTTGGTGATCATGGATGTTTTCACACTTTTCCACGCTGTCAGATTCCACTGGTGGAGTTGAGCATAACTTGCTTTTCGCAAGTTTATCGCCGCTAGTCATCCACACCTCCCGCTGTACGCGTAGCGCTACTTTGAAGTTTGTTTTTTGCGCTACTTGTACGGCACTATGTTGCCTGGCAGATGGACATGTGACCAACATACCACTCTTGAACCCCGATACTGTGTGTCTGATCACATGCCCTTCCGCCAGGCAACGTAGTGCCGTACAACAGCGGAACAAACAAAACAAATCGTCTTACGATATCACAAAAATCATGGACAATCCATGGAAAAGCTGCACCTGACTAAAAGCCGCAGGGTTCAAAGCTTGTGCAAAAAGTAGCAGCTTATAGCCCGACAATTACGGTAGTATAAAAACTGAAAAAAATAATTTAAAAGCACAGAATATCTTAAATGGACAAAGTTAAATAATGGCAAAACAAACATTTTGTGTATTTTAGGAGCTTCATGAACCAGTAATTGCAGTTTTACATTATTAAAATAACTATAATAGGTTTAACCGACTTGTATTTCTGGCGGCAGTTAACAACGGCATCAATGTTTAACATCAAGTTGGCTAGTTGCACAAACTCCTGGCAAGTTCAGACATCTTGTATTGCTTTTTAACTTTAACGGTACAACTGGGTGTACAGTAGCTGTTTCGTCCCATTTGTTTCTTCATTGTTTGCCTAGTTTTCCAAATTTTCTAATGAACATATTCCATCTTTATTCTTTCTCTTTTCCAAACTGTAAATCCTATCTGTAGGCAAACACTGCTCATCTATAATGGTTTAGTGTTCGCTTCACTTCTAGATAGATTGATATGGGCCTTTTGATGTAGGACCTGCAAACTCATTAACTAGTCTAAGCTGTCCTACTAAAAGAGTTGGCATCTACTTCGAGCTTGGCTCCACATTTGTACAACGGCCAAATTTACCATGCTGGAATAGAAAATGTTGTAGACATTATGAGGATTCTTGAGATAATGGGCTCAGTTGTCTGTGGGATGGTTTGAGTGTACCTATCGTCAATCAGGCAGACCTCTAATTCCCTCCTGTCAGTGCTGTTTGTGTAATATGCTATCGATTGCACTTTGATGAGGGTCAGATTACCAACAGGCTCCCCGGTGGTAATGATGGAGGCTGGACATCCCAGAGAGGATAATGTCACAGAGTGTCCAGGAGTGGTCAGTATAGGAAAAACAACAATGCAAGGGTGCAGTATTTTATTAGCCAGTATCATCCCTGCTTTCTCTTCTGAGGTTTTTAAGTTGAGTATATTATTTGAACAAAAGATAAGATTTAAAATCTTACTCCCTCAAGGCCAACAGCTGTACGTTGACATGAACCTTTTATCAAACTGTTTAAGTGTAGAGTGTCATTGCTCTGTGTTGTGTCCTTCTCTTATAGTCTCCTTTTTGCCTCTGTTCCCAGCTTTTTCACTTCCTCTACCCTCTCTCTCTCTCTCTCTCTCACACTCACACTCACACTCTCAAGTATACACACACACACACACACACACACACACACACACACACACACACACACACACACACACACACACACACATACATTTATATGTACGACTTTAGAGGAAACCTGCCTGCTCTTTTAGCCAGGCCTATTTCCAGTGGCTTCTGCACATTCCAGTCAGTGCCTTTCTGCCCTAGCGAGGCGGATGCCCTTAATAAAATGACAACAGTAATTTGCCTTTGTCATTCCGGTCCCAGCGCAGACTACATCGCAGCTCAAAAATACAGTGCTAGAGCAGGCGACCGAATGTGTGTGTCGGCTGGCTTCTAATTCCTTTTTTTTTTTTCTATTTTCCAGAGAGCTGCCTTTTCCATTAAGCCTGAGGTGGCAGGTCTATTTAAAACCAGCCACGACCCCACCCCTTATTCGCACAGCGCTCCAAGTCTGGGAGAAATAAGAAATTAACATCAGGACTGGAAAGGGGAGGAATGGACATTTTGTTATTAGACTGTCCTTCAGTTTTATTCAAATTATTTCAGCCTTCCTACCTCCATCGTTTCTCCTCTCTTTGCCACCTTCTTTGACTCTTAACAGGTGACATAACTCATTCTACATTAAGCATGAGAGTGAAAGACAGGATCTGCTATTGCATACGGTGCCTGTTTAAAAGCTTCCTGATGGAACCGTATTAGAATGAGTGGTAATTGATGTAAAATATGACAGAGTGCTATTGGCTTCCTTGGCTAGGCAAAGAGCAGTGCAACGCGTAGGGAAGGGTCTCCAGTAATGTGACTGACTAATGAAGGATTACTCACTTACACACACACAGCTGATTTTATGAAAAATGAAATTTGTGTTGTCAGTCCCTCCAGCAGGCGCAGCCGGAAAAAGACTGTTAGTTGGAAATCATTATCAATAGCTATATTTTCAAACTCCATTATGCCAATCAGGGTCGGAATCTATTTAAGAGATTTAGTTCCATTTGGGCCGTAATTGATAAATAATCAGAATTTATCAATGTACTCAAGCCTATTTTCACTAATAATCAAGAAAAAGAGGCCCATTTACCACCTGACTTGGTCTAAATTAGGGATTGAATTGATGATCAATTAATGTCTAAAAAAGAACTAGTAGCTTCTGGGAGTGTGTGTGTGTGTGTGTATGTGTCGAAGACAATAAAGGTGGATAAAGGAGCCAGATAATCATGTTGATAGGATGTGAGCTGGATGGCAGTATGCAGGTTACGCTGATTTCTGTGTGTTTTTCTGTGACATGCTAACACAAAAGACATGAGTGACATGATATAATGTCCTACTTTGCACATTTCAAAAGTGTATTGATAAAAGTAATATGTATGATGTAATATGATCTTTAGATGAATTCAGGGCAGAGACCTACTATTAATATTTTTAAATAAAGAATGAAATCTAAATGTGTTTTCAGAGGCTTTCCTCTCTGCAGTAAAAATCAAAACACAAAAAGATCTGTAATTGTCCAAATTCGTCTGCCACAGGCTCGATTTTCCAAAGCCTTTGTTAGAAGATTGGAAATCCACTGGGATTACTCAATTTTAGAATTTTTAAAATTCTTTAGTTAGCTTTCCGTTTCTATTACCCATTTTCCCTATGTATGTAAAGGAGAGAGTTAAATCATTTTAAAAAGAACCAGCCAAATGTAATGAAGTAATGCAGTTTCATGCGTTCATATATCATCACTAGGTAGATTAGGCGAAATCATTTATTGCTATTAGATATGCAAAGGAAGTTGACTGACTTGTTGCTCTCATGTAAGCTGTATTGCTTTTTCTTCACATTGAAAATAAACCCTCCCGGCATTGAACCCCCACAGCTTTTCCATTTATTCCATGCAGAATGCTGGAAGTTTCCAGACAGAGCTACATTTATGTGCGTATATAGATTAGAGATGAACAAAATATTTGATGATTACAAAGAAAATTCTGTGTTTGTTGGTCAGCCTTCTCAAAAATGACGATTTGCGATTTTTGCTCTGTGACTGAGAAGTGTGTATATATATTAATTTCTTTATTTTCAGTGCACAAGACAAATGTGAACTTGGGCTTTTGAATCCCTTCTTTGGCCATTATGGCAGAAAATTTAATTGAATCATTTAGTATTATTATTATTATTATTTTAAATCTAAATTCAGTTTAGTTTAACATTTGTATCAGTGTTATCCTGTATGTAAGTTTATGATGTTGCATTCTGTGTACTATCGTTAAATAAGAATCAGATCTCACTCACTAGTGACGCATTCATATATTGTAATATATGAAGTTAAATAATATAATTAGTGAATACTGTTGACTGCAAGATGCATAAGTTCAAGGTTTAAGTGCTGCAAAAACAATAAGAGGATACAAAATGAAATGCATGTTATACAATTGATATATTCTTCCGTTTTAGAGCAGGCCAGACCGTGGACATCAACTGCCCCCTAAAGTTTTTTTTCTATAAAAGTTAACAAAAAACAATCAAATATATTACATTAAAATATATTGCTGGCAGCTCACTAACACTGGTGTACAGGCTAAAAAGCCCGATGTTTCTCCGATGGTTGTAAAGAAACCAAAAACAAAACAAATCTGACTGCAGATGAATGACAGTGTTGTGCTGTTTAATCTCAATTTTAAAGAGTTTAATAAACTCCGTTTTAACAAGTGAATAAAAATAATAAAACCTCATATACTCATATAAACACCATAGTTCTCATCCACATTATTTTCAGGCTTAGATCTGCTACTGCCAGTTATTAAAGAAAAAAACTGTTATCCGGTTTAAATTTAGTGTGAAGTGTTGCTCCTTTCCAGAAATAAAATGTCTTTCATGTAAATGCATCCTATTTTAGCCACTGTTAGAGCGCTGTCTAAATGATAAGTTGAATTTCAAAGCATTATTTAAGGGTGATCTCCACTTCAGAGCAGTGAGGAGAAGTGATGTGTTTGCTGCGTGTTATTGAGGTGTGTTTCTTGCCATCCTGTGGGAGATGATCTCACTGTGTCCTCCTCAGTCACAAGAGTGCTGGGGAGAATGAGGATAGATGGCCCTGTCTGTAAAAAGTGACCATCACAGTCTCCTTTTCTTGGTTCAGCCTATATTATCCGTCTGAGAGGCTGTGCGTTTACGTTTTATGTTTGATGGAACAACACTGTATGGCTGCCTTTAACCGTGTCTTTTCCGTCTTCTTGTTTCTGTGCAGGCTGGCCAAGGAGGAGATTGCGTACATAACTGAAGCGAAGCAGCAGGAAGAGAAGATCGAGCGCCTGAAAACAGAGGCGGCAGATGATTATGTCATCAAGAAACAGGTACATTTTGCTTCTTTGATGCTGTACAGCAATTATGTGTCTTAATTTGAAAGCCTTTGAATTATCCATTTATCACCACCTGTTCCTTCTGTTGATCTCAGCCAGTAAAGTGAGGGAGGGTTGTTGCTCTCGCATAGTTAGGGAGTGAATTGTGTCTTGATAATTCGAGTAGCCCTTCGTTCATATAATGAGGTCAGTCCACAGTGATAATGAAGAATTAGGTTTTGAGAGGAGAATCATTAGTGATTTTGTAATTTGCTTGATTCAGATGTAATTATATCATGTTACTTTAAAAGAGTTTGATAATTACTGACACATGCTGGTAATTTAGTGTCCCTAACAGATCACTGGCCCATATCCTGCTCTCCATTCTCACTGCGCCTTCATCCCTCCATCATTTGTCTGTACACAGGTTGTGGAATTTTCTCACTCCAACATGTTTCTTATGTCTTTTAAAATATTCAATTCAAATAATATAATAATATTAACGTTAGCTAGCAAAATGGACAGTCGTGTGGGCAGTTTTTGAGCTTTTTTTGCTTTACTTATGTATGACACAGACATGTATGGATATTAGGGCTGTTCGATATAACGATATATATCGAATGACAATATAAAAACGTATATTGTTTCATTTTACGCTATCGTTTGTTTCGTGGTGTCGCAAAATAAACTGTTCATGGCAATATTTTTTCATCGTTTTGATGGTCACTGTAGTGGCTATATTAATTTGTTAAAGTTCTCTCTTTCTCTTATATTTAATATAACCACACTACGGACGGACAAGCGCCTGTTTTTATGCGTTGTCGTTAGCAACAACAACGGTAACACCATGGTGTGTCCGCTTGTTTATGTTCCACATAAACCTTTCACAATAAAGCTCAAGATCCTGTTGAGAATTTTCAAAAATAAACTGAATCACGTGAAAGATGCAGAGTGTTTACGGATGAGAATTAAAAAAGAGCCGCCAGGTGCTAAAAAATAAACCTTAGACTCAAACGTTGGAACAGGCTTTTCCCCGCAGCGCGCCGTGTAATAAATACTCACAAAGAAAACGGCGGCCGTTACAACTTATGTCTAAAAATGTATACCTTCATGCATCTGTTAAAACACTCGACTCCAGGTACATGACACGTAGCTGGAAACACTTCCCGCAAGTCGAGCTGCCCGAGATTCACAGAATTTACAGAAAATGTTACACTTTTGTGATTTATATCGTTATCGGACGATAGAATTCTTATATCGGGATATGAGATTTTGGTCATATCGCACAGCCCTAATGGATATTGTATCTTATAATTCTAAACATTTTCATTATACCACTGTATATAATCAGATGGCAAACACTTGATGGTTTATAAACACCAAACATCAGAATGATATATACATAAATATATTAATGTGTCATCTTTGCAAGCTACATAGTCAAGGAACATAGAAACCAGTTTAGTTTTAAAGGTTTTGTCCTTGTGAAGCACTGCATCACTTTTAGCATTTTTGATATGGAAGCTGGAAGTCTGGTTCTCTTCCATGTGCACATTTACCCTTTCACCACAGCAAGGTCCATGGTCTGCTTCTTTGTTAGACTGGACCAATCCTCTGCTGATGAAAACAGTCTCTAGATATGGTGTCCAGAGCTTATAATGTCAAAGCCAGAAGAAGAATTTTCTTTTAAATTTGGCACATAAGCTCAACTTTGTCACATAGCACTGTGCCGTGAACCCAGTTGTTGTCCACCACCAGCGCTACTTGCCAAATTTGGCTTTTTACCATTTGCTTCTTCACAAAATAATATTGAAGTTAAAGTTAATGACACTACATCACTGTTTTGATCTAGTCGAGGAAATCTGGTGTGTGTTGCGGATGTGGAAGTGATCAGGGTGATCAGGTTTGCTGTTTTTTTTAAATAAATAAGCAAATGGAACTTTATGATTCCATGTGGTGTTGCAAGCACAGAGACATTTCAATTATGCCTCAAAATATATAACCAAATCATTACCCGCCGTGTACAGAAAATAAAAGGAAATGGCAAAATAATTTAAAATCGGAGCGTTGCGTTATGGGATCTTTATAGCCCTTATTTTGTAGGCTAGCGAGGGGGTTTATCAGCTTTAAATGTTAAATGAATTTCTGAATTTGCCTTTAATGTGTGTTTAATACCTGGGGGAAACTAAATTCACAGCTTCTCTTGATGTCTTTGCTTCATTCCAGTATCACAACGATAAAGAAATAGTGTGAAAAAAAGGTAAATAATACAAATATTTCAAGATCTTGTCAAGAGAGCCTGCTACTCATATATAGACAAATATGAGTTTTGCCTATTACAGTATTTTATGGTCAGCTTACACAAGATTGTTGGAAGGACGTGGTTTTTCATATAACTGCCCTTTATTTGGGCCAGTGTTCGCTGATGCGGATCCAAACTTGATTCAAACGGGGAGGAACTGAACCACAGATATCACATCTGATTATGTTTACGGCTTCCATTACAATTCAGTGTGTGTGTTGTTTTGTTTGTTCATTCATAGAGTGGCAGCTCAGGCTGAGCAGCAGGCTTGGTTGGTGTTAAATGGGGAGATTGGGAGGCCAGATGGATTATGGTTGGAGATGAGAGGTCTGAGGCAGGATGGATTACAGGTTTTTATTTTAATGGAATCAATACGCTGTAAGTGTCATCTTTATCCTGTGCTGATGGGATCATTCCACCGAACCGGGAGGGCACCGTGACTTTTCTCTGTTTCAGTACTCTTTTGCCTACTCTAGCTTACCTTGTCACATCTAGATGGCAGCCAACTTGACAATTTGTCCACTATTTTTCGGTATGTCAGTTTAGGCACTTGGATGAACTTGTACGCCATCAGGCAGGCAGACTGTTAGTGTGCATAGCCGTGTAATGTACACATGTGCAACTGAGTCCATGTTTTGACTTTTTCCAGCTCGACACAGGCCTAGCTGAGGAAGCATCTGTCATGAGTGACTGTGTCTGACAGTGTTAGCCAGCTCTTCTCCGCTCTTTAGGGTGCCAGCTGGGGGAATTCCACATTAGCCGCGGCTGTGAAAGTACCCCAGGCTGCAACACAGTTACACTGCAGGCGTAGTAATACCTCTTTACGCCTGATCACAATGCTCTCGGCTCATTCATCCAGGTGTGGAGCCAGATCGAGGTGGTCCCCTGCTGCCCAACTCCCGGCCCGATCAATAACTCAATAACATTTTTCATACTGCCGGCTTGTTGAGAGATGTTAACCACAGCAGAGTGCATGAGGGACACCCTGCATGTCACTGCCAGGAGTAAAGCTACAGCACAATCCAGCCAGTGAATACACTTTGTCTAGCTGTTCAAATTAATGGTCAAAGCTTGGAAAATACATGTTCAGTAATGTGTTGACTTTTGTGAAGACCTGTAATGAAAGCTGGTAATAGGAGCAGTGGCAGGGGTTTTCGGATTAATAAAGGTGGTGATGGCACTGATGCGGTCTCTGTGTGCTTTCAGATGGAGGTGTTGCAGGAGTCCAGAATGATGATCCCAGATTGTCACCGCCGGCTGGCCATAGCACACGCAGATCTGCTACAGCTGCTAGTAAGTACCACCATGAGGTGAACTAAATTTTCATAAAACAACAGGACACAACCTATTGTGATAATTAATTCAGTTGGACTTCTAATATCTCATGGCCTCCCTGAAAAAGAATTTCATGCCATGCGTTTGTGGGTAGAAGAAAAAATGTTCAGCTTATTATACTTTAAAATTCCAGCATCAAGAAAAATGGTTAACCCCAGCATTCAAGTTTTATTTTTAATCTTTTTTTCTCTTTTGTAGGTATCACAATATTTAATAACTAATTATGTGTTTCTTAGTAAAGCTTCATTAAAAATGCAGATTTGTAATTATAATTGTATGAAAGACACACAACTCTCATACTCTTGCTTTCTAAACATAGTATGGTATTAGTACTAGCGAATACCTATCCTTTTTCACATCTGGTAGACATGATCAACACCTGGATCATGCTTCATCCTTCCTGTCAGGCTTCATTTCACTAAAATAGTTAATAATTAAAATATTAATAATCAAAATAATTAATAATAAAGAATGAAAAGGCCTAAGATCCCCATTTTAATGTGTTTGGATTTCAGTTTAATGCCAGATCTTTAAAAAGTTGTCTTTCCCAATGAGACCAGCATGTAACAGAAAAAAAAACGATAATGGAAAAGACAACATCAGGTTATGGTTACTGGTGTGATAACAAGCTACATAGTTCCCTTAATGCTGTACCATAAATAAGCAAGGATGTAGTAGTAGTAATAATGTTCCTGTTAAATTTACTGCCATGTCACAACAGGCAGGAATGCCTAGAGACCAGTTACCCACAGTTTGCTAGGGAAAAAAAAGGTTTCCTTTACTGGTTGTGAGTGTTTACTGAAGGTTGCTCGCAGTCGCTCTGAAATTGGTTGCTAAGCCCCAGTCACACAGGGCCAGAGACTTTATTTTGAAGGTGAATGGTCATTTTTTTAGTATGCATTATTCTTTTTTCAAGTTTTTACTACAGTTTAGTAGTTAGTTAGCAAGTATTTGCAGACACATATGCATATTCCATTCAAATTACGCAGGACAGCAACAGACTGCTAGTGACAGAAGCAATCATAAGGAGTTTTTTAGTGCAGTACCTTGTGGCAACTGATTTCACCTACCGGCATCCAGCAACCAGTGAATCGGAGAATGCAAATTTGAATGCACACTTGTGACCAGGGGTTGCCAATTGGTCTCTAGCACTGTGTGGGTGAGGCCTAGCAGACACTAAAAGCCCTTTTCCACTAGTACCTACTCAGCTTGCCTTGACTTTACGCTGTTTCGGTCGTTTTCCATTACAATCATTACCACTTAATGTGTGTAGGGTCCTTATAGCAATGCTGCCAAAAGTCCTGTGATGTCATTTGTATGCGACACAAACACCATAACAAAAGTGGACATCGAGGCGATTGTACACCTGCTGCTCAGTGTATGGCTTTTTGTCACACTTGGGGACCAGGATGTTGTTTTTTGTGCAGCCTTTTCCCTTGTTGCTGGGTTTCAAAAATGGTGGTTTTGATTTTTATGAAGACTCTCATGACTCAATAAGTGACGCCACTGACTAGCCAATTGGGGGAATGCTGTCTGTTGATGTCACGTTTTCGGATCGTCTCAGATCACTTGGAGCCCTGGCTAAGTGGGTACAAAAAAAAGTAACTGGTGTCAGGTACTCCCACCTAATGGTAGACCTTAAAATCCAAGTCGAGCCATGCCAAGCTGACTCAAGTACATACTAGTGGGAAAGGTCTACAATTGGCTACAGTTTCATGTCAGGACACTTGTGGCCACATAATTTAAAGTATATTGTGGTATCCTGGATATTCCAGTGTTGAGTCAGATGTTTTTTCTTTTAAATGTGTGTAGACTTAATGAACTGATCATTAGAATAAGCTCAAGCACCACACTTTGCACTTATATACAGATATATATATACAGTATATATACAGCCACACAGCATGCCAAACCCTCCAGGACTTAAGCTGATATGGTGAGAGGCAAACATCAGCATGGATGTCTCAGGGTCATTGAAATTAATGCAGAGCAACAGTCAGACAGCTGGAGGTGTGAGTCACTCACATGGGAGCTGAATGCTGGGCAGGGGGAGCTAACCTGAAATTAGCAACCTGTCCCCTTCCCTGTTACTCATCCTCCCTTCTTTCTTCCCTTCAGACAGGCATACGCATATGCACATGCTCATCACAGGTCATTAGGAAGTGCTGTCACTGTGGTGACTACCAGAGGAATGCAAACACACTTCAGTGTCAGGTTTTACCTCATATCAACCCTTCCTGGATGAATTTGGTTCCTACCATTATGATACAGTTTGAAATATTTCCTCAAGAATGCTTTTATATGAAGACAACAAACCTGTTTGTCTAGTGAAGACAGTTGTAACTCCTTCTTTGGAAGTATAGTAGATGGCACTAAAACAAAACCTATATGTGTGTTTGTGTGTTTTCAGGAAACAGAAGAGGAATTGGCTGAATCAGAGGAGTACAAAGAGGCTAGAAGCATATTGGACTCAGTGAAGCTTGAAGGATGATTTCTGATGCATTTCTGTTCTCACTGTGAGATTCACTTGCTTAAATGTCCATTCCTTTCGTCAGGCCTTGTTTGGAACCGTGGAGGCCAACTGAATCCATTCAAAGTCTCTTTTCTTGATGTAATTATTTCTTTTCTTTACTGCTAACGTGCCACCACATTTTGATCACGCTTCTCCTGTGTGAAAAAAATAAAATAATTCCACAATAATATTATAAAACCTTCAGTTTATTATAGTAGATTAGTGTAGTGTTTTCTTTAAGTGTTGTTTGACCCTTTTATGCACTGTTTACACATTGAAACTGGGAGAAACACATGAAAGTTTAATGTTGATCTCATAGATTAATGAGATTAATGGCATTAACAGTGCTGTTATTCCTGTTAGCAGCAGTGAAATGGACTGTGTCTTGATATCTACAATAAAGGCAAGAGCTCTTTTGGTAACCCTGTCAGTCATATGACAAATGTTAGTGTGAGCCATGAATGACAAAACAGGCCTGTAATGTCGCCTCTGCAGTTACATCTATTACCCAGATGGCCTAAAATAATGACACCTTACATTAAGGCTGAGGGAGTCCTTCCTAAATAGTCATACTAATAAATGAACTCAATTGCCAGACAAATTAAGGTTACATTTGACTTGATCCTTATTTTACAGATTTCGATAATTATCGGGATCACCCCAAAGTCTCATTACCGCCCTAATGAGGCGCTGCTACTCCGTGACATCTACCCCGCTCCATCTCGTTAAGGAAATCGCTCTTCAATGCTGATTATTTTATTTGGAGGTATAATTATATTTCTTTCGGATAAATCACGGGCCTAATCGAGTCCGTGCAGAGGGCAGCGGCGCTAATTGAGGCATGAGATGCGGCGGCGGGGCGCTGCACCTGCGGGTTTGTGTGACCGGAGGACCCACGCAGGCTGCTGCTGACAGCTCGGAACGTGTCGTGGCCGGATGAGAAAGTAACGTGGAGAAAACACTGACCCGAAATCCTGTGTTCAAGTGGACGGAAATACTCGCGTAGACTGCTTATAAAAATAAAAGCACTAATCAGACGTAATAAAATGGTAAATGGCCTGTATTTATATAGCGCTTTACTAGTCCCTAAGGACCCCAAAGCGCTTTACATATCCAGTCATCCACGCACACATTCATACACTGGTGATGGCAAGCTACATTGTAGCCACAGCCACCCTGGGGCGCACTGACAGAGGCGAGGCTGCCGGACACTGGCGCCACCGGGCCCTCTGACCACCACCAGTAGGCAACGGGTGAAGTGTCTTGCCCAAGGACACAACGACCGAGACTGTCCAAGCCGAGGCTCGAACCGGCAACCTTCCGATTACAAGGCGACCTCCCAACTCTTGAGCCACGACCGCCCCGTGTCGTGGCTAATAGTGGCATGGCAGATGTAGCTTTTTCCTGGTTAATCCGTTGAAATGCATTTTAATTTGCGTGCTTTGTAAACATGTTGCTCTGTAGTAATACATTTCTCAGACTGAGTACAAAGTGGACTACACATTTGCTTCTGAGATGCACGGGAACCCTGCGTCGCTGCTTTTTACAGCTGTCACCTAGAAGTTTCATTTCGCGCCTTCCAGAGTCACGTGACTTATCAGGAAATCCAATTAAGTCTTCAGAAATGACTCCATAATGAGCTAATTGTTATAACTTCGGAGCATGCTCGATAGCCATTTCCAACCTGAAAAAGGTTCCTTTTTATTCACCTGTTCTTTATTTGAAGTATCTACACTTAATTGTGGCATATTTTTTATTTTCCCCTATACTGTAGACAGTAGCCTTTATTTGCAAACTGTGGATTACTGTTAATAAAGTGGGTAGAGCCATACATATTCAAATTTCTATGCATACAGTGATTTTACATTTAAGGAAATGTTTTAAAGTAGGATATTATGTAACAGGCTACATGGTTTTACGCACAGCCCCCATCAGTCATTTCGGTCGACACGTTGTTTTCGTCATATTCTGCTCCTGAAACTTTGTCTGTGTCAAACTTCTTCTTTTTTTCCTTTTTTTTCATTTCTTTTCTCTCTTTTTTTTGCCTGACGCAGAGCGGAGAGCTGTAGGTTGCAGCCGAGTTGCAGCATCAGCTGCAGCCGTTTCTCAGCTCCCTCGCCTCTGTATAACTTATTACTCCAAATACCCCAGACAGCCACCAAATCAGCTGCGTGAAACAAGAATCTCATTTGTTAAACCGGGAGCTCGTGCAGATGGAAGATCAATTGTTTTGCTCCTCAGAAATCTCGAACTGAGTGAATCCAGACTGCAAAGGCAAAGCAGGGAGAGCGAAAGAGAGAGAGAGAGAGAAGTTGCAAACAGTGGCCTGGGCCATGGTTTGGAGAGCCTGCACTGTGAACCAGAAGGTCACGGGTTCAAGTCTGGCCTGTTATCAAAAGTGCCTCCACCAGCAGCAATAACACATGGGTTTGACTACACCACATCGAGCAGTGTTACATTTTTATTTTCAGATATTTTTTTTTACTCTCAGTTTTATTAAAAGTCCTCAGTTCTCATCTCCACAATGCGTGAAAATGTCTACTTTCCACTCAGATGCGCCGCATTAACTTTCGCGGGGGCGGGGGGATTTGTTTGTTTGTCTATTTTTATTTATATGACGGAAAAGATTGATGCGAGCATGTTAGAAGAATTTACAGGAGGATAAACGCAGTAATAGCTGTGCCTAGGTCATTTGCTTACCCTAATTAGCCAACAGCAGCAACACACACACATAAAATCTATTCACGCTGTAAGGTGAAAGGTTGCATTTAATGAAATACACTGTTATATAAAAGTAAACACTAACAGTAATAATATTAAGAAGGAATTCAAGATGTATGTCTGAGTCTCCATTGCACTGAAAACATGAAATATTTTTGATTTCATATTCTCGGTAATGGCTAAATCATTATATACAATCTAAAACAATTAAACCAGTTAAATAAACATGGGGGCCAATATTCCCAGCACTGATATTTAATAATAAATACATTAAAATAAACTTTGCATCCATAAAATAACTATCTCCTCTCCTTTATGTTTGTGCATAAAATTTTTAGGATTCGTTTTTTTTTCCCTTTTCGTTTTGTATCTCAGGCCCACATTCAGCACAAATATCTCACGCTGCTTGACATGTCATCATCACCTCTCACGTTGTGTCGACCTGCCGCAACGAGAGGAGTCATTCGCTCGTGTTTGTACAGCTATAAAAGCGTGCAGCTCTGGACAAGTCGTAAAACGAAGCGCACGATCCATCATCGGGGATTGTGAGGATTTGAAATGATCCTCACAGCTTTGGGGGCGTCAGGAAAACTTCCTCAAACACGATGCCAGAGGAAGAATATATTTCACTTCTGCATTCGAGTATTAATGCGATCAGTAATGACATAGACCCTTTTTGGTTTGTAAAATTTGGATTTAAAACGGTTAGCTCCGGCTTAAAAAAAATCTTCACAGCTACCTCAAGTCCGGCTTTCAAATGGAGCCTTGGAGAGAAAAAAATAGAGACGAGAAATATCTCCAAGTCCCCCCCCCCCTCCCCCCTTTGTTAAAAAATCTCCTCCACATCCCAAACAGCACGACTCCTCTCCGTCCGTCCATCCACCCATCCCTCCCAGTGTGTCACTTGTGCCACCAGATTGCATGCAAATAAAAGCTGCGCGGAGGCAACTGAAGCCCGGACGGACGAAGAAAAGAGACCCAATCGAGCCCCGGGTTCACGCTCGGACGCCTCCTTTGTGTCTCTATTTTTCCCCCCAGCACACAATAAATAAACCGGTTCTCTCAAAACGTTCCGACATCTGTCTTAAGTTTTTTTTCTTTTTAAATATATAATGTAGCAGACTGTTGTGTGCATGTGTGTGTAGGCTAGCAAAATAAAAATAAAAAAGCAGGCGTGCTAATTGAGTCTAATGGTGGTTTACTGACAAAGAGAGTTTTCAGTTAATTTTTAAAAGCTTTTTCTTGTTTCTTCAACATAATTTAGACAGATGATTTTTAAAAAAAACAACTGATGCCTCCCCCCATCCCCACCTGAAAGTGTTGGAAACATGATTACGTGGTTGCCCGTGTTGTCAGACTATCTGTTCAGGTGTCAGACTTTCGGGTATATTAGGCTGACTGTGTCCCTTTATCAAAGGCGAGCATCCTCACTTTACTGTTCGCTGAATTAATTTGCTCACACATCATTTAGACCGAGTCCCTCCCTGCCTGACAGTTGGAACTATACAGGAGATCACATCCACTTTATACTGCTTTTATTTCAAAGTGCTCAGATATGACGAATCTTATATAAACCTGCTGGCCTTGAACATTAGCCTGGTCACAAATAAAGTTAGTTGATTCCAGTAACGGGAAATAAAAAAAAAGAAAAAAAAGTCTGACCTCCAAGAGGTATTTAATGTCGTAAATAGGTGGATGATATCGTCAAGCTGACTAAAAAGAAAAAAAAATGAACAAGAACAAGCAGTATTAAAAGATGCAGACTCGTAGCTGTCATGTGGTATCTCTTTATGTGGTTCTTCCTAATACGAGTAATAATAATTCTTGTCCGAGTGGCTTGCTGTAAAAGCACACGCAGAGCAGCGTGCGCAATTAAACAAATATTGTGGTGATCCAACATTTCTTGAGCGGGTCGAAGCTTTCGCTCAGATATTAAATCAGGTTATTTTATTGGATGTAATTTGGGGGGAGAAATCAAAGCCAATTACAGGAATGAGGAGGAATGAACTTGTGGATGGAGAGGATGGAGAAGGAGGAGGAGGAGCAGGTGGAGTGGGTGCTCGGGTCTCGGGCTAAAGCTGACATACCTCAGGCTTCAACTCTGATTGGTCCTCGTTTGGAGAAGCTCATGGGTTCATTCCGTTGTTAAGCGCCTCCCCATTTCGCTAAACTACATTATAATGCAACGAACCTCCCTTTTAACCACAAACCGAATTTGCTTTCATTTAGGCTATATATTTTTCTTAAATAGGTTAAAGTCATAGAGATTTTTTTCTTTTTTTCGTTTCCTTTTTTTTTTTTTGGGAATAGCATTTCGCCCTGGAGCGGTGCGCAATGCTATCTCATGCCGACCTCCTGGATGCTCGCCTCGGTGAGTTAACATCACCAAACTCCGGTCTTCAACTCTACTGTAAGCTGGAGGAACTTCTAATCTTAAATCAAGCTCAGAAATGGTCAATTTGCTTCTTATGTAATCTTAATGGGGCTGAAGTGAGCTAAACTCGCTTAATTCATTGGAAAAGTAATTATTATTATTATATTACTGCGTAATTTGATTTAACAATTTTCCAAGATACCAGTGTGATCAAATTGAATGAAGAGTATTTAAGGAGCAGATTGCAATGTGCATGCTGTCTCTTGAAAATAGCTGCAGTGGCTGTTTCTGTTCTTTTTTTTTTTTCTTTTTTTAAATGTCTGTATTTGTGTTGAGGCGTTTAAAGCATGCACAACAACTGCTTCATCCTCTACTGCAGCCTAAACAATGCTTCAGCGGCTCCTAAATTCGCCTTTTCGCATGTAAGGCATGCTTGTTGTGTGCACTTGAATATGTCACTGCATTTGCCTAACGTGTTCCTTTTCCTTCCTGTATAGACCAAGTGTTTAATGTGCAGCTCTCACCTGCTGCGGTTGTCTGTGCAGGGATGAAGGATGCCGCGGAGCTCCTGGGCCACAGGGAGGCTTTGAAATGCAGGCTCGGCGGTGGGGGACCTGACCCGGGACACTCCGGGGAGCTCGGCCCGGGCCCGGACGGCGTGGAAGGGACTACGATGCTCCCGGGTGACGATATCACCAGCGGCGGGGGATCCAACCCGGTGCAGGTGAACAGCAAAGAGCAGGACAAACAACAGCAGCAACAGCAGCAGAACAACAACAGCAACAACAACCCGAACCAGTCTGGAGGGCAGCAGCCCCAGAAACAGAAGCGACACCGGACCCGCTTCACGCCGGCGCAGCTCAACGAGCTGGAGAGGAGCTTCGCCAAAACACACTACCCTGACATCTTCATGCGGGAGGAACTGGCTCTGAGGATCGGCCTGACGGAGTCCAGAGTGCAGGTGGGAGGCGGCTGGGAGTGTGATGTTGATAAGAAATGAAAATAAAGAAAATGAACTTTTGAAAGCCCAGATTTGAAACATACAGGCGTTAAAAATAAAATCTCCCGGAGTACCGAAAATGCAACAAAAATAATACCTGCACATTAAAGTGATTAAATATTGAACTATTAAAAAAAAGCCCAAATGCTTTCATTTGGAGCTCAATAGTTACTGCAACATAACACATTTAAGTTACTCTGCAGACGCTACAACGGCTCTTTAGAGGAAGCTTACCGAAACACTTTATTAGGATGCAAAACAAAAACAAAAAACAAAAAACAAAAAAAGCAGTCAGGGTTAAGATTTTAGATTCTTTTGTTTAATTTACTCTTTTATTTTTTCTCACAAAAACCAAATTCTAAGCTAGAGGAATGTGTTATATCAATTTGTGCAAATAATCAAGCTTATTGCTTGGTTGACATATCAAAAATATTGCCTAAGAAGGAATGCAAAAAACAAGTTTTAGTATTTCACAGAATTGTAGTCACTGTAAAAAATAAAATAAAATAAACGACGTTTTATGGCATCCGCCTATTATTAATATTATTAGGTTTTTATAGTTTAATTATTTTTAATGTTAATGTGTCTGACACACACTGCGGTTTATCTTCGCATTGAACATAACGAGTGCAGGTGTTATTAAAAAAGCTTGATACTAACATGCCATTCTTTCGTTATAAAAAAAAGGTGCATTAATTGGGTTGTTTGTAGTATTTGATTTGATTTTATTCAAACTTTATAAAATATCACTTTTCTTTTAAAAACCGAGGTTGCTTTATTTTAATGTTTACTTATTAAAATGGCCCAAATTCCAGTGTCTGCCGCATGTAATCCATCTACAGGGAACCAAATGCTGACGGCAGCTTTATTATACTCGATTAATCGCCTCGTATCAACCTTTTAACAGTCCTGAACTAACAGTGATGGTCAGTCTACAACTTCATCAGACTGCATTTCATTCTCGCTGTAATGCTGCCACTTCAGTGGCTCACTCTTGCGCCTTATTGGATGAGAACGGAAATTGCGCTTGGATCGCTCGCATGTGAAATAATACCCCATAATAATCATTACTATTATTGCAAGAGTCCATTCAGTCCCTCCGCCATTTACATAAAATCAAAATTAGCGAAATGACGCTCATCTGCTATTATGACAGCGCTGAAAATAAGAAGCAAGATCCAGATTCGATTTAGCGATGGGCCTGTCACCGCTGTCTGCGTCTTAATGCCGGACGCGCTGAAGATGCACCCTGTCTCATTTTTATTTCTGTTTTTTAAGGGGGGATGAGAAATTGCGTTTTCTTTCCTTTGAAGTGTAATGCATTTCAGGCCGGATTTCACGGCTGGGTTACTCCGGGGAAAGAGAGTGCGATTGTCCCGTTCTTATTACTGCGCCCCACTTTCTCAACCAAATCTTCACATTAATCATAGACGCCCGCTTACAGCCAGACCCACAGAAGCACGGGGACTCCGGGACTAACAGAGCAAACCACCGCTCTACAGCAGCAATAACATTGCCTTTTTTATCCCAGGCCGGATGTAGCACAGGAATCTGAAAAAATGTGGCTCAAACTATACGACGACTGCTACTACTACTGCTACAAATAATAATAATAATAATAATAATAATAATAATAATAATAATAAATAGCCCACAAAATAACTTTAAAGTAGAAAATATTTAACATAAAAATCTGGTTGAACCTTAAAAAAATAAATAGGTCTCTCTCTCTCTTTCTTAAAAAAAAAAAAAAAAAAATCGGCACCACGATGTCAACGGCAATGAATAATTAAAATAATATAAAAATAAAACCTGGTACTCTTTAGTGTCATTTCAACATTAATGTGAATGTTCACTCATTACTGCAAACAGCTGTTATTTGAGAATTTAACCAAAATTCATAAATCTGTGTATTTCTGCTGTGATTTATTGCTGGTGCATTTCCATGATCACACATTGATATCATGACCTTTTTAAAAAAAATATATATATATATATATTATTATTATTGGTGCTCCCAGCGTTGGTAACGTGACCTGTCACTAAAGTCACTGACTCAGCTCCCCCTGACTCCTCCCGTCTTTGTCTGCAGGTCTGGTTCCAGAACCGACGGGCTAAGTGGAAGAAGCGCAAGAAGACCACCAACGTGTTCCGGGCTCCGGGGACTCTGCTGCCGACGCACCACGGTTTGCCTCAGTTCCCATCCGCAGCTGCGGCAGCAGCGGCTATGGGCGACAGCCTCTGCTCCTTCCACGCCAACGACACCCGCTGGGCCACGGCAGGTATGCCTGGCGTGTCTCAGCTGCAGCTCCCGCCCGCTCTGGGCCGCCAGCAGGCCATGGCGCAGTCCCTGTCTCAGTGCAGCCTTGGAGCCGGACCACCGCCCAACTCCATGGGTCTATCCAACATGTCGTCGAACGGCTCCGGGCTGCAGTCGCACCTCTACCAGCCCACTTTCCCCGGAATGGTCCCCGCGTCTCTATCTGGCCCGACGAACGTGACCGGGTCGCCTCAGCTGTGTAGCTCCCCGGACAGTGACGTCTGGAGAGGGACAAGCATCGCCTCTCTGCGCCGCAAAGCGCTGGAGCACACAGTATCCATGAGCTTCACCTAGTGACGACGGTCAGCGCTACGAGCTTTTCTTTCACCAACTACAGAGATCTTGTGCATTTTGTTCTTACCCACCCAGTCCACCCAAAGAGGCACAGTGGGACAAATACACCCGGGATATTTGTTCAGATAACATTTTTTCTTCTTCTTCTACCCAGTTCACGAGAAAGAGGGGGAGAACTGACATTATTCATTGGGCCCTTTGGCCTTTATTAACCATAGGACTGGTTCTGTTTTAGGCTATAATTTATCATTTCGCATGTAGCCTCGATCAGCTATTTATTTCTCTATTTAAACGAACCGATGCGTGAGTTCGGTATTTATTCACTTATTTATTTATTTATTGGGCACATCCAGCCCTGGCCATGATTGCCGCGGGGCACTCGGTTATATTTGCTCGGTGACTGAAGGTTTTTGAAGACAAATTCTGTGGATACTTTTAACTACAAAAACTAGATCACAGATTCAATCTCCCCCTTTCCCCCCCTCCTGCTGCACAGCATGCAACTCTATAAGACCAAAGGGATGCACACTGGCCACGCAAAAGCCACACACCTGGAGATTTAAAAGAAGGAAAACATGGACGATTCACCAGGAGGGAGACTGATTTGACAGGAACGGGGGTAAAAAAATAAATAAATTAAAGACTTGACTGCATGTGCTGTCCAAAGCAAAAATAAAAAGGGGGGAAATACTCTGAATTAAGACATTGAAAGTGACTTAACTATAATCTGTTATATAGGATGTTTTGTGTAGCGGAAGCACTCTTGTTCCCATTTGGTCAGTTTGTGATAACTTATGTTTCCAAAATTATGTCTGTGCTTATTCTCAGCTATGACTTTCTTAAATGTTTGAACCGTTTTGTTTCATGGACATGTTTATATCAATTCAGTGTAAATGATCAAATAAAAACCATTTTCAATTATGCCACAACACGAATTAACCCTCGTTTCTTTACAAGCTCAGTCCAAAAGGTATTTAGATTTTAAATGATTGTAGTGATGAATCTGAAATTTTTGTTTAGCGTTAACTGTATCAAATTCTCTATCTGGTATAAACTTATTTAAGTAAAAAAAAAAAAAAAAGTTATTTGTGATGCTGTTAACTTCTTTGCCTTACATCCATCTATCTATCTATCTATCTATCTATCTATCTATCTATCTATCTATCTATCTATCTATCTATCTATCTATCTATCTATCTATCTATCTCTCTCTCTCTCTCTCTCTCTCTCTCTCTCTCTCTCTCTATATATATATATATATATATATATATATATATATATATATATATACACACACACATAGATATATATATAGATATATATCTATATGAGCACTTCCACACTGAATGCTCAAAATCCAGAATCCACATTAGTAATTTAGGAGAGATCAAGCGTGTCAAACTCAATCTCAGTAAAGACCAAACTGACAAATTAGAGTCAAAGGTGTGTTTCTTTATTTTGTTATTTTTGTTATACAAATAGCACAAATAATGACCTCCAAAGCCCCAAACGTTATGGCTGCATCACAGAATGGCATTTACAAGCAACATGTAAGCATTTAATAAAATGTTTATGATACATTATGAATAATAAAGACACTTTTATTGGTGTACAGTATTTATCATCAATATAACATTTTCACATATTTTTATATGACTGCATTTTATTGACTAATCTCTCATTCTGCTTCTATGCCAGCCTCCAAATGTGAGTGCTTTAATACACTAATAAGCACTTCTGTCTGTTTCCAGCTAAATTATAGATTTAGTTGTAAGCAGACAGAATTAAATTACAGACTAAATTCAATTATATTTATTAGGTAAATTGATAATACTTATAAAACAGGCTTTATAAAGTAATACCCATCATTTATCTCACCTGGAACATCAATTAGACAAGGTTTATAAATCTCACGGACTCTTTCCAACTTGCTCCAGTGACCTAAATGTGACAACAGACCTGATGGCACTATCTAAAAGGTCTGCTTTCTGTAATAAAAGAATAAAACAGTGAGAAACAGGCTGAACTTGAATGCAGCATTTGTGCAACCAGCTGTGAGATCCTGCTTTTTGTATGGAGTCTATGCCGTACACATTTCAGTGCACTTCACAGTGTTGTATTAATTCATTACCGAATTCTACTTTTTAGGCCTGATCTAAGGCAGCTGGTTTTTTGTTGTCTTAAATTTTCTATCAGGAAGCAAATACACAGTGATAAGTTCAGGAATTTTGAAAACAAAACAAAGCGCTAGCTTAATTTAAAGCATCAGTTAGTAATGGCCTTTGAAATCCCTTAAACTACATATATACAGATATTTATATGTTCCAGTGTTTAGTTTCTCTGATTGTATTCCAGTGTGGAAACGGGACACGAAGCTGCCACTGAGGTGCAGCACAAAATGTGTGTTGGAGTGTTTGTGCTCCACACAGCAAGTGCATCATTTTACTTTACGTTGTTAGGAATAACACATCATGTTTAAGTTTATTTATAATCAGTAAATAATGCACTTTTCTTGCAAAAGGCTATGGTCAGAAAAAATTTAAATAAAATAAAAGTCATTTTGCCCACAGTTGGCAATTGAAGTCAATGTTTCTTGGTTGGCTTTAGAGCTTCTCCTGTGCAGCACCTGTTTGTGTAACAGTCAAGTTTAGGGAAAGCCTTTTTATTAATTTTATGTTAAAGCCTTTTATTAATATAGTTCCTTTGTAAACCATCCATCCATCTTGTGCTCACTCAGTTCAGATTTGTAGGCGGTTTGAATCTACCTGTGATGAGGTAGAACCACTGGACAGGTCACAAATTTTTACAGGGCTAACACAGAGAGACAGATAACCATCCACACTCCCATTCACACCTACGGCCAACTCAGAATCACCACTTCTTCACCATGTTGCTAGATGTAGGAGGAAGCTAATGTCCTCAGACTGAGCCCACGCAGTTACAGCGAGAACATGAAATCTCCAAACAGAGAGCCCCAACCAGCAGGCAGATTTGAATCCAGGACATTCCCAGAGTGAGGCGAGAGTCCTAACCATCACACCTCTATTCCACTTCTGAAATGTAATCTTCAAATGGAACATAGACATTAAAGGCGGACCTTTGAGTTGCAGTTCAGGTTTTAATCAAGGGAGCCTAGTGACGCAATGTTTGCTGATGAAGCTGCAAATCTCCAAACAAAGTGAGTGGAAAGTGCAGTGGAAAAGGCCCTTTAAGCACTCTAATGAGAGAATTAATCAATTACATTTAGAGTTCCCATGATTATAAAAAACTAGAGCAGTAACAGTAGATATCTCAAATGTGAGTGCCTGCCAGCGAGTATCTGATACAACTGTACTTTTAGATTAGACAAGCATTTTGGTCAGCATTTTGGCAACAGAGATTTCCAAGGTATCCATTCACCTTTAAACGAGGAGTATGGATGCACTCATGTCTGAAGTGCAAGCTGCTCTTACACTTTTTTTTTCATTACTGTGTTAGAGATACATTTATATTATATTGAAAACAATACAATATTTTCTCTATTGTGAAATCCAAGCTAAGTAATTCCTCTTCCCCAACATCATATTGGCAAGTCCCTAACCCATATTCTGGAGAAAGGCAAAATGATTATGTGAACAGATTTCTGTGTATGTCAGTCAGAACTTCCCTGAAAGCCAAGATTTTGGAAAAAAATATAATAATAATTTAAAAAAACATACAGAGGACTGTTTGTACATGGATTTAGGATTTATGGAAAATGGCCCTGCCAGTCTTCCGGATGTGTTATGCTAAATGTATTCTTTAACACTTTTATTTTATTTTACACAAGTCTGGATTCAAGTGTTCCTATACTTTTATAATCATACAGAAAGTTCATTCACCTACATGAAGAAAAAGTGTTAGCTATATTACATCCAATTACTGTTAATCACAGGCTAACTTTAGACAGCATGCTGTAATTAATGTATCCAGTTTTATACCATTCTCCTTTAGACAACTGAATACTTATGTCACCCCCGTGAAACAAACTCTCATCACCTAGAAATATAACACAGAACATAGCAGGTTATCATCTAAAGGATATCACAATACAGTGAGGCCTGCTGGGATGATTGACCCGTGTGTGTGTTTGATTGTATAATCATCAATGACTAAACCTCTACTTGCTTTATTGTGTATCAATTTTCACAGAAATGTTCTGACTTACTTCTTCTATTTGTAGAATACTACTACTTAATTAGCCAGCAGGTACTGTTCTATAAATTATTGTGAATCTTTTTATTTTGATGTAATTCCATGTCATAGACTTTGGCTTTCATTCGTGAGCCCCTCGGGATAAAGATTTTTGCAGTCTAGCAACAGATGTGAAATAATATTACATAAATGTAATAATTTGTTTCACTATCAGCCAGGTTAATTAGTTTGTGGAAATGGGTAACCTGTTTCTCATTGGGTAATTTGTCACACACTGACGCGGTAGCCAATCAGTGACCCTGCTGTTGGTGGGATCATTTCTCCCAGAATGCTGTGCAGCGAGGGTGTCGCAGAAAATGCGAGCGCGAGCCAATGTTTACCTCCTATTTATTCCACACAAATAAATGAAATCAGTCAATAAACCATCCAAGGGTGAATATGGCTCTCTCTATCCTGGATTATGAATGAGAGCTCATTAATTTTCTTGTGTGTGTGTGTGTGTGTGTGTGTGTGTGTGTGTGTGTGTGTGTGTGTGTGTGTGTGTGTGTGTGTGTGAGAGAGAGAGTTTAACAGTTTAAATGTGTGTGTTTGCATGCATTTTCAGGTATGCACGTGTGGTTATTTTCTTTCTGCACATATGTTTATGATGTGCACAAGAAGGATGTCAGAGGGACATTATGCACAAATACTAAAGAGCAATTAGAAATCAGAATGGTAACACACAAATATTCACACGTTTGTAATTATGTTTACAAAACAACAGCAGTAGACTGACATTTCAGTAATTCTGATATGATGATTAGCGGATCAATACAATACTCATACAAACTTGTCCACTGACAACAATGAAAACAGAGGGAAAGTGCTAACCTCTGAAGCTAGAAATTGGCCTATCAGTACCAATAAAGCTTAATAAATAGGTTTAATGTCTCTGTTTTTAATACTTCTTGGAATCTTTGTCAAAGCCACTCGGCCTAGTCATGAAACACAGAATAACTTCAAGTAGAAAAATAAAATAAGGTACAAATATTAAACTTCAGATGTGCACAAAAGTTCTTTTTTCATGCTATCTACACTAAGTTAATCTAAGTTAAACAGTATGTATGAGAGGTGTATCCATAATACACACAGATGCTAATGAGGTCAGAAAAATTATTGGCCTGACTGAAAAAAGCAGGTTCAGCTCCTCCCTCTTTATGCCAGCAATCTTACTGACAATAAGATGAAATTAGTCTGCTATCAGTCTGCCATTGGTTTGCTACTGAATGGGGTCAAGTCCTCTGATGCAAAGAGACCTGTCACAGATGTGTTGCATTCATCAGTGCAGACTGACTGTTTAAGGAATCTGTCTATATTTATTTATTAGACAGCAATTATTTGCAAACCTTCGCCAATATCTTTGAGAGTGATTGCAATCAGTCTGATTCCCATTGCTGCTGTCTGTAGACTGGTTACTTTGCGCCAGGTGATTTATGAAATCATCCAGAAACAAGCAGTTTTTACTATATTGTGACTGAGCGACACTGACTCTCTTCTTCTCCCTTGTATTGATCTCTCCTCGACTAATTGCATCCACTGAGGTTGACCTGTTCACCATGCTTGCAGTGCTGGTGTCTTTTGGGGGCATTTTTAATAGAATTATGAAAGGCTCCAGCCTTTCACCCAAATATGATTGTATCTATCAATGCGATCATATCAAATCAGACTTTATTTAACATGAGCATAATAAGTGCTCTTTGAAGTTTACATTGCTTAGTTATAGTCTAATATAGATATCAAGCTGACACTATTAAAACCAATTGACCAATACTTAAATAGCAGTGTAAAAATTATATAAAAATTATAATGCAATATATCTCATAAAACAAGCTACAGAGAAAAAAGAAATTTATGTCTGAAGTCAGTTCAGGCCACACGTCCCAAAAATCTTATCCTCTTAGTTTTAAGGGGTACGGATACATTGGTGGCTTCAGATCCATGCTATGAATCCAAATTCATGGGAGCTTTAATGTTATTTGACAGGCAGAGTCTCGTAGTGTCTCGGTGATCGTTATTCCAGATGGTGGCAAGAAAATTCCATTTGAAGGTTTTATTAATTTTCGTTAAAATGGGGAGGTTCGCTGATGCTGTCTTTGCTCACTCGCTGACGAGGCTGACTGACATCTCGCTGCTCCCTCCATTTGTCTTTGTTTGAAAAGGTCTTAATTGTATTACATGCAAATGAAGAGATTTGATTTTTGTCCATTATCTATTCATAAGAGAAAATGAACAGAACATTAGAGGGTCACCAAATGAGGGAGGGGGGAGGAGGAGGGACGAGAGACTGAGACAGTGATGATCAGTTAGGCAGAGAGGAAGATAATACAGAATAAAGGAGAACTGGCAGCTTTATATTGTATTGGTGTAATATCTCCCAAGTTTTGGTGCTGTGTAAAAATAATCTTTCCACCCTCATGTGTAATCTGTACGTATGTAATACTGCAGGTCAAGGCTGATAATTAACCCATGATGACTGAAACACAGCAATTAGAGTCATGCTCATGTGACAAATCACAATGACAGATGCTTAAATGCATTCCTCCGTCCTGGTCAGCCCCAGACCACCATTACCTGCAATGTAGATTAAAGTCAAGTGCACATCCTGTTTCTGTTTAAATTAGGCGCAGGAGGAACCTACGAATTTAAAGGATCAGCACAGGATAACGAAGAAAAGACAATTTTGATGTCAAGAGAAAGCTCAAGATGCTGCTGACAGTCACTTCTGTGGGTTTTTAATCATGACAGCAGCAACACAAATAGACACAGACGTCTCAAACAGCTCCAAAGGTTACTTGTAATATGGAGAAATGTTAACAGTTACAAATAATTATGTGTTTCTAAGGTTTGACTGTGATTAGCTTATTTAATAAACCTAAACTTGTTAGCTAGAGCTATTTTGCTAACTTTCTTGCTATGAGCCTGAACACATCTTACACAAAGGCCTAAATTGCTACTTGCACATCCACTGCATCTACAAGAAAGGAAGGGTACTCTGGGATCATCCTGAAGTAAAATTCATAATAATTCCAAAATAATTCCAAAGACCAGTTGAGCATTCAGAGGTATGCATCAACATCAACGACTGGGTGACCATTTTTGATCACAAGACAATTGCACAACCTGTCTCCAAATTGCTATAGTGTTATATCACCGTCACCAAAGTCAGCCTGAAACTAGCAACTGACTGCAATGGTTGGCTACCTGACGCCTGACTTCAAAACAACCATTTCAAAGGCAACAAAATTGCATGTTCACTGCACATTGTGGCAAAATATTTGACAATGCTCTGATCTCCATCCACGACTTTACCAAGTGTGTCTGTTGCATATAAGAAGGAAGTAGACTCAAAGGTCTGTAAAGTAAATCAAAATGGGAAGTGCCTTAAACATGCTTATCTTCTAATAGCCAGTAAAGGGTGAATCTTCTGGTTTCAAAGGGAACTCTGTACATAAGTCTGTAAGAAAATTACCAAACCTTTCACCATACTCTTCTTTCTTAATTTATGATGGTAGTAAAAATCTTTCGATGAGTTTACAGTCTCAGTCATTTATTTATTTTTGGTGGTATTTAGGTCATTATACTCCCATTTAGAGTGAAATAATGCTAAATGTTACCTTGGTTACCTTTCTTTCGGACAAGTGACTACTATCACATTAAAATGGAGCATCCTCAGCATCCCCAAAAAGAAAAGACGAAACAAATAAACAATTTCAAAGATTTTTATGCAATGAATGTACATAAAGCTGAGTGTCCCCAAACAATTCAGAGAAGCAGAATATATTAATTAAAGTAGCTTTATAAAGAAATTTACAAAATAGGTTTATGTTACATTTTATTTATTGATTTATTGATTTATTTATTTTTTCAATTTTACGTGTGATTTTCTATTTGGCTCTGCAAAGAACTCTGTAATTATGTTTTGCCCTACAAATAAAAGAATATTATTATTATTATCATTAGCTGCGAACTTATAAAGGTGCTGCCCTGTGTGTTCAGGTCTAAGTGGAGCAGGCCCTCAGTAGATAAAGCAGAACACAGTGAACGCCTGATGAAGAGGGACAGTGAAGTGTGTTGGTCAGGAATGAGCCTATCTCTCTACAAGACCCCTCTGAACAGCAAGGGAGGGAGTGTGTTATTGAATACTGTTGTTGGCCCTTTGTTAAATTACTACTTAATTTCTTTTCCATCATCATAACCATTTGTTTTCCTTACAGGCTGGAGATAGGGGGTGAAATCAGGCACTATGGTGGAGAAAGAGGGAGCACACAGACTTCTTTTCTTTCTCACCCTGAATCTGTTGGTCTTTAGTGCTTCAGTGACAATCACATCAGGGCTTTCACATCTTAGATGATTTCTACCATTGGTCATATTTGACACCTCGTCCTCCTCGGCTACTGCACTCAACAAACCCTCTTTTCCACATTTCTTCCCACTGCGCACCTGAATCTGTTCTTTAACTTCTGTTCTCTCTATCAACCTTATTTCCTGTATTTTTCAAAAATCTTGGATTGTCTACATTGTTTACATAATAATATCTGCCACTTGATCCAATTCATTCAATCCTGAAACACTAACAAATGCTACCATCATGGCCACATGTTCTTCTGATTTTTCTCATTCTCTGACTTTTCATCTAGCACAATTTATTCAGTAACAGTAGACTCTCAGTAACAGGATCACGAGTCACAACTTTTCTAATAATTATATATTGATTCAAAACAGTGCTCTGCAATCTAAATTTTTGACCCATCCATTCAGATATCTAACAGATACTGTAGTAAAACAAACATTCTCACATCTAAAACCCATTCACTCCACCTCAACCGATCCCTTGCCCTAACCCTCCTCCTTTCTCTAGCTGCCCTTGAGCTTTTCTATTACCGCATGGAAAGCACCTCGCAGCCCCTGACAAGCGCAGCGGATCGACACTAAATCAGAAATCAGTGCCAGCCACAGATCTGAGCCACCATGAAGGTCACAGGCCCTACACTGCGTGTCGTCTCAATTGGGGGAGCAGGAGCAGACTCAGCTAGGGGTGCGCGTGTGTGTGTGTGTGTGTGTATGTGTGTGTTAACAGGGAATACACTCAAAGAAAGAGATTGTAAAGCTGAGGAAGAAGGTTTGGTTGAAGAGAAGGTCAGCATTATTGCAGAAGTCGATGAAGGAAAAAAAAATAAACAAGAGGAAGAGAGGAAACTGTGGGCAGAAAATGCTGAACTGACCCATCTGTATATAAAAAAAAGAATTACATCATAATTTTTTTATACAAAAGGAAACAACTGATAAAAAAAGGATTTTCCTCACTAGTAGAGTTTTGAGACTTCTTCTGATCTTGTGTTATTGTTACACACTGCCATCTAGTTGTACGAAGAGGAATGACGCTCATTTAAAGATCTGACCTGATTCCAAAATGTGTTTTAGCAATCTTGAATGTTTGAGCTTCATTGTGCAGACTGATGAATGTAAATAATTTGATAGTACTAGGCTGTTTTCATGTATATCTGCAGAATATTTCTTAAAGTGGAGCATAAAAAGCTTCATTTTTGAGTAATAACTGTTTAAAATATTTAAAAAAAAATACATCCAGCTTTCCCAGATTAGACTGTTTCCCTCATTTTCTCAACAGCAAGTAATTTTTGCTGTGGATTTGCAGGCCTTGCATCTGACTCGCCTATGTACCAAAAAGGCAACCTGGGTTTTATTGGTTATATTTAACTAAATCTGCTTATATCGCTACTGAGCTTAAAAGTGCACTGAGACCCAGGTTTGGTGTGACCAACATAAAAAAGTGATTTCACTTTTGACTGAAATTCAACATGTGTTACCTTTGTAACAGGATTCATTGAGGTTGTTCCAAAGACTGACCTTGCTCAAGACCAGATTTCTGTCAGTCCCTGTTCGAGACGGAAATTCATAAATGAGAATCTCAAAGTAAAAAACAAAACAAAAAAAACAACAAAACAACCCCTCCGGATTAAGTTGTTTTTGGTTTCTACAGGTCCACTGCTATTTCTATCAAGATCTATGCTTTCAACGTGTGTAGCTTATTATTTTATCATTAATTGCATTTATGTCGTTATTTATTTATATCGCCCAATTGTTAATTCAGTATTTTTATTATTATTAATAATACATTTCAAGGTTTAATGTAACATTATGCTGAAAAGTAAAGCAACTTCGGAGTGCAGATTTATTAGTTTTAAATAGGCATGGGCAGATTATTTTAAGCAAAACACACAAACGAATACAAACACTGCCTGAGTGGATGCTGGGTTCAGTTTTCCAAGTGTCGCAAAAGTCCATGAAATCATTAAAATGCGCAGCGGTCTAAATATATTTACTTCCCAATTATCATTCGACTTCAGTGAATCGTGTCCATGCAAAGCTTCCGTAGTGCGAGTCACATGAATGGTTTGTTGTGGTCGTGACTGAAAACCTTTTGAAACATGTAGCTGAAAACTGCAGTATTAACGTGACTCTCTCAGTTCTGGCGAAATTAAATTATCTGTCCAACAAACCGAAGCGTTACCCGCCGAAGCTTCCTCACAGTGAAAACGGCGAGAGGCTGTTTCTGTGTGACGCTGAGGACTTTTCAGATAGAGAAGCTTGTAACGTTAGCTAGCTGCTTTGTTGTGCTTTGAGTTTTGGGTTCGTGTTCAGAGAAGCGTTTGTAAAAACTGGCTTTACTGTGTTTGACCGGCTGACGTCATGCTCCGGTGGATTCTCGGTGGTCGGGAAGCTCAGAGCTCAGCGGAGGTAAGCTGAGCCTGGGAGCTCGTGTTTGCAGCATACCTTGTTTGGGAATGCATGTGATGATTTTATGAGTCTACCTTTGTAACTTATGGAAATATGCTGTAATTTGTCCCATAAACGCTCCTCTCCTCCAAACTCCTCCAAAGACTCATGTATTCCAAAGCAGATTGTACCTCCATGTTCAGGAAGCCTGTCTCAGTATGTGATATAAATATCCACTAAATACAGGCGTAAACACTCACCGGTCACTTTGCTAGTTACACATTGCTAGTACTGGGTTGGACACCCTTTTACCTTTGTAGTGGTCACACACAGTTGCTGCCATCTTCCATTCCTTCACATCCCAATCCCATGGTAGACTGGGATTTGGTGACTGGAGACCATATGAGCACAGGAGCTCATTGTCATGTAAAAGAGACCATCTTAATGTGATCTGAGCTTTGTAACATGTTGTGTTCTGATGGAAGCAATCATCGGAAGATGTGTTCACTGGGGCCATGAAAAGATGGACATGGTCAGCAACAATACTCTGATAGGATTTGATGTTTAACTGTTGATCACTTGATACTGAGGAACCCAAAGTGTGCCAAAAAACTATCCCCGACACCGCATCTCTGTGAAGGTTCACAGTCATCCAGGTCATCCAGGCTCTTTTGACTATCCCCAGACCATTTTATCACCACCAGACAGAACTATTCCATGCTTTCAAGTTTTGTTTTGTTTTTTAACTCCCAAATTCTGACTTTACGATCCAAATTTTAAAGCAGAAATGGAGACTTATCAGACTGGGCAACATTTCATATCTGCTTCAAGGTTTGGTGTGTTGTGTCTTCAGAGGTGCTCTTCTACACGCCTTGGCTGTAATAAATGGTTGTTGGATTTGCTTTTATCCCCATTTTAGGTCAAAGCAGTCTGGCTGTTCTCCTTTGATCTCTGACTTTTTCACTGCTGTTCACTAGAAATTTTCTCATTGGACATTTCTCTGTAAACCCTAAAGATGGCTGTGCAGGAAAATCCCAGTAGATCAGCAGTTTCTGAAATAGTCAGACCAGCATGTCCGGCACTCCACGTTCACTCACTTAAATCACTTTTCTTCATCCTTCGCATGCTGAGTTCGAACTTCAGCAGGTTGTTTTTACCAAGTCCACCTGCTAATGAATGCACTGAACTGCTGCCATGTCAATGATTTATTCTGTATTTACTTTAACAATCCGTTAAAAAAGCAGTTAATAATAATAATAATAATAATAATAATAATAATAAAGTGATAAAGTGTTTTTTTGTTATTTTCAGTTTGATAAAAGACAGATAATTTCCTTGTTACTAAACTCAATGCTCAAAATATTTTATGCTGGCTTTATTCTCAAAGTAAGGCCAATATCAGAGATGTAGTATTTTAACATGGTGGTGTCAGACCATGCTTATACTTTGTGGACAGGACATAGACTGAAATGTATGATGGTTGCTGAGAAGCCCACTTACATTATGAAGTAGAACATGAATTACCTATATAATATGTATATCGCTAGCTATTCCAAAACAGTTTAGCCTATAAAACATAGGCCTTATCAGCTGTGTCAAAAAGGTATTTCAGGATAACAATGCAAAGTGCTTCCATAAGAAACCTGTAACAGGCACTAAATGTTAAGCACGTTCATGAGTAGTAACAATATCAGGGAAGTAATGAAACCCTCCACCCATCTTATTGTACATATGACAAAAAACTCCAACATATTGCCAGTTGGGATTTAAGTATGAGAAGCAAAACAACTCACTCTACAGAAAAAGTAACAATTGAACAGCTGGTATATTTGTCATGTTTTTGATATAAAATCAGAATGCAGCGATGGCTATTCTTTTTTTGTAAGATGGGTAAAGTAACAAAAACAAAAGTGAATAAAAATATAAATGCCAATTTGTATCCCTTAAAAATATATTTGCTTAGAAGTACAAGTTTGCTTTCCACTTCTTTCTTCCCGTACTCTTGTCTTCCCTATCTACTCTCAGCCTCAGGGCTGGGTGTACAGCACCGCGGCCTGTTTGTCTCACTGCTTTCCCTCTTGTGTCTGCAGAAAAGCCCTGTGCTGTGCATTGGAGAGGAACAGCCCAAAAACTGCTTCACTGAGCTGCAGGTGCTGAAAGGACATTTTGACATTGTTCGATTTCTGGTGCAGATTGATGACTTCAGGTAAGCCGACCGCAAACGGCCCCCTCTCCCCTTCCCCAACCCTCCCTCTCGCCTCTCCTGCCCTCTCTTATCTCTCTTTCCCTCTATAACCTTTCTCCTCTCTACCCTTGGCTGGCCTCCATCCCACTATGATTGACAGGAGATCCTCACCTACAACAAACTTACAGAGCATGACAGGAGCCCAATCATCACCACTATGTGATGGTGTGTGCATGGTACAGTATAACCAAAGCCTTTTAATACTGTCCGTACACACACACACACACACACACACACACACACACAGGTTTGCACCTGCTCTCCTCGTTTGCGCTGTATTGTGGAAGCATGCTACACACTGGGATGGCAGAGTGGACCTGCATAAGTGTAAGATTGGGATTTATACCCGACCTAAGTGTGTGTGTATGTCAGGGTGGAGGGGGGGTTGCTTTACGCCTGGTCTCCTCCAGTAATCACCTCCTCCTTTGGGTCTCGTCCTCTCTGCTCACAGGTCCACAGTTGGGGGCAAAGGCCAGAAAATTCTCTCCAGATTGCTTTTGAAGTCTGAAAATGTATCCTCAACACTTCCTCTCTTCTCATTTTGTCTCTGTTTTATCCGCTCATCCTGTCTGTTGGTTTTGGGAACAGGCAGTTTGGATGGTTCAGGGTCAGAAAGCAAGTAACGCGATAAGCCCCAGGACAGATGTATTTTTTTTTAACATTTCTCGGTGGAGATGAAGCTGCAGGAAATGATTCCTTGTATGAATAGGTTGTATCTGCAATTGACTAGTCGACCTGCTAAAGCAGAGTCCTGCCAGTCCTACAATTCTCAGCTGAGGGGCCAGTGTGACACAGGAGTCTAAATTCAAGAAATAACTCTTACCTTTCTTCTCATGTTACCCAGATGTGCCTCAGCAGGGGATGATGGCCTTGTTTTGGTGTGGAATGTTGAGGTAATATGCTGCCAGTTTTTTTTCTTTCTTTCTGCGTCTTGCGAAATTGCACACAGCACAGTGGGACTAATTGCTAATTGCTTTTATTTTTGCTTGTCCGATTGCTAGACTGGGGAGAGGCTGCAGGAGCTGAGAGGCCATTCTCAGCAGATAACAGCCATAACCACCATCACCTGCAAAAATGAAGTCACACTGAACACCTCGCTTATCACTGCCTCTTCAGACCGAAGCCTCAGTGTATCCTGAAACAATGCACACAAATGTACAGCAAGTGTTTCATGAGTAATTCATGACTTTGTGATTCAGGCTTGATTCTCCTTAATCCTGCATGTCAGCTGTGGGACCCTGATACAGGCAACAGGGTCCAGACCATTTCAGATCTTCATTCTTCTGTAAAGGTAGCAAAAAACACCTTTGAAATCCCTAAAAACACAAACACACACACACACACACACACACACACACACACACACACACACACACACACACACACACACACACACACACACACACACACATCTTGCATCTGTATTATCAGCTATTTATTTTTGGAAGTGAAAATGGAAAACTGTGTATACACAGTTTTAAAATGCGCTCCAATCCTGGATATACAAATAGTAAAATAATACCAAACTGCCCCACTGACATCTTCAACAGTGTTGTACAAATGTACTCATGATACAGCTTCAATTGCTGGATCAAACCATCCAATTGTCTCTGTCGCTGCCTTCTTGTGAGAATTGGATGAATCCAGAATCTCAGTTTCTTCCTTTTCTTCATTAGAAACGTCAGGATCTGCTCATCATCTCTTGATGTTGGCATTTTTTTCCTTAGTGCCTTTCTTAAGGATGAATTTTCCACCAAATTATTTTGGTGTATATAGAAATTAAAAATCTAAAACAATTAAAAAAAAAAATCTAAAATGATATTTCACATCCTGATCCAGCTGTGTGTCTGTCTCAGTGTTTGCTGGTGCTCGAGCGACTGTGTGTGTGGCTCTCTGGTGGGGAAGAACTATGCGTGTGGAATAGAGACTTTCAGCTGCAGTGTCAGCGACCCAACCACAGTGATACTGGTGAGAAAAAAATGTCCGTCGCACAACCACATTTTTACTGTTACACCAACCGTGCTGGCCGCTGACGCTGATCAATGTTTTTGTGTTTTGACGTGTCGAAGGAATCACTGCTTTGATTGAACTGCCGAAGAACTACATAGCAGCTGCCATGGATAAAAAAATAAGTAAGAGCACAAAATATGGTGCGGATGAACAGATCAGTAGATTAAAAGTGCGTTATTTGAAACAAAATATTCCTTTGTCTTTGCAGTGATCTACAGCTTGACAGTTTCTGCTGATTCCTCTCTGTCAGTGGCTGAGATCCGCTGCCTCTCCGACCACCAGGATCAGATCCGAGCTCTTATCAACGTCAATGGTCAGTCTGAAACTCGGTGTGTCTGTTTGATTTTTAAGCTGCAAAGAGACTGCATTTTGAACCCACAGACCGTGTAAAAGGTGGATGTAGCTACTGAAGATCTGTTTCAAAGGCTTGAGATTAGCGTTTTCACCCTTTGTTATCTTGATTTAAAAACTAAAAAAACTAAAACGGGTCTGACAAAGATGTGCGTGTCTCACTGTTAAACTGCTTTCTCACTGGCTGTCGACTTTCCAATCACCAGCCGTTAGCTAATTAGTGGCCACAGATAATCCTCCTTGGTGAAACATAGTCCAAGATTTACAAAATAGACTTCACTTTTTATCCGAGATGGCCCAAAATGAGGAGCTGAGACCGTGAACTCATTTTTACAGAGTATTTAAATCGGTAAGCTCTTTTCCTGTAGAGTCTCTAGGACTGTTTGCAGCCACAGCCGCCATCACCTGGTCACCAGGTTTGATACATTTAGAAGCTATGTCAACACTTTATTCTCACTGTGTTTGTAGCCCTGGACTCATGCCTTTTCCTCTTGTGTTCTTCAGACGGGCTCTTCGCCAGCGGGTCCCATATGGGTGAGTTGATCTTATGGAATGCGACTGAGTGGAACCTCCTGGCCTATGAACACATTCTCTGGGAGGAGTCTCAAGACTACAATCAGACTGAAATACGAATGGGGGCTCCTAAACCCAGCGAGATGTCCATTCAGCACCTGACCACCAATGGAAATGTGAGGACAGGAAAGGGCAGGATGGGCTTGTATACTGGGACTACTCTGTTGTTTTATTGTCATTTAAAATGAGAACTTTCTGTTTGTGTGTTTTGTAGCTCATCCTTGCTGCTGTGGGCAGCGGTCTCTACGTCTACAGTGTTCAGACCAGAAGCGTGGTGGCCTACAGAAAGGTTGCCCACGACTCTAATGTGTTACACACCATGCTGCTGTCTGACTGGTAAGATCTTACACCTTTTCTAAGACTTCTTTTTTTTACCCTCTAGAACACACACGGGCAAAATACTTTCTGAAAGGAAAACTAAACAACCCACCTAAAAATCAATAGCTGTAGCTTGGGCAGTTTGCACATGCACTCCACGGTGATCTATGCTTACTTGAATACATTCATAAAAAAGAAACCCTCAGAGCTCACTCTCTGGTTAGTATTAACTTTTAAAGGAATACTTTTGTATTTTGTATGTATTCATTTGGTTTTTCTTTGTTCTTTTGAAAAGTACTTGAGCGGTTTGTAGTGTAGTAAAAATCAGATAAGGGTAGCATGATGGAGTTTCTTTCAACTTGAAAGAAAGGCAGATATGAAATGAGGTCAAATGTAAAAAATGAAAAATCTTTATGTGGTACTTCCTACATGCTGACCATAGACACTACAGTTGTAAGAATCATAGTGTCTAAGTTATACCTGCTGTTGGTTGTGGTTGGGGTGACCCTCCAACTCACAGCTCATCTTCATAACCGAACAACTGCAGATCAAGATGGTTGAGTTGGAGTTTGTCCAACTGAAGGATGAGAGTCTGGTGATTGCTATGACGGCAACGTGATTAGATTACTTGTGGGGAAACGTTAGACACAAAGGATCAGTGAAAGCTTAGTACAATTTACTCAACTTTCAAGAGGGAGTGAGACTGACTCTATAGTAACATGTTCATGTTAGAGTAACATGTTCATGAGCAGTGACTGTTAGCCAAATTAATTCAGAGAAGCAGGTCAGCACTGTAATGTTATTAAAGTCTGAGTTAGCCGCAAAATTAAAAACAGTCTCAGTCAGGTTCATAGGTCAGGACATATTTTACTTAATTCTTAAGAGCATGTACAGTACCAGTCAAAAGTTACTTTTATCTTACCAAAGTTTGCTGATTTTACTTCTTGTTTTTTGTCCATGGTTTTATACAGGGCACCAACCAATTCAATAAGTCTTATTGTATAAAGGATCTAAATGTGCAAAATAAGTAGTAACTACAACTTTGAAATAAATGCGGTGGAGTAAATCTCTGAAAGCTGCAGGTATGAAAGACTGGGCTTGTAGACAGTTTAAAAAGATATCTTCCAAATATAAAGATTATGGAAAACTAAACAAGCAGTCATACAGTCAGCTGATGTTTTATCTTGTTCTTAACATATTGTCTTGCTGTGTGAAACAAACTTGTGGTGGAGCTGAAATAATTGCTTTTCCTCTGAAGTTGTTGAACAGGTGTTTTGATAAAGGACACTTTAATGGAGTTACAGGTGCTCAAATCAACTCCAGGCTGAAATATTTTCTCTCTTTCACTGAGTCAACCCTCATGTAGTTCAGCTGTAGCGCCAATACTGCCTTCCTGCTGTTTTCATCCATAACACTAAGGGAAGCCTCATTATTCCTGGTTTATGTAATGTTGAACCCTCATAGACTGAATCTTAAGGCTTTGTTGGCTTCTGTGCCTTCTCTACTGTGAATCAAGCTTCTGTTTATTATCTAAACATTAGTAGATTTATGCCTACAAGACAAGACGGCCACATGATAAATATGTAGGGAGTCATATCTTTCACTGATAAAAGATTTTTTTGGACAGCCATGAACCAGTGCATTTTTAATCAAATTTAATAATTAATAGTTTTGTTTTCAATATAATTATCTAGCAGTAAATCAGCCTGCGACTATTATTCAAATAGCTGTTGCTATGCAGACAATCTGTGTGTGTATGTGTGTGACACTGCCTCTGTTTTAGTGAGCTGATGTCCTGCTCTGAAGATGGCAGTGTGAGGATGTGGGAGATCCAAGACTTGCCTTTGCCGGCTGAACCAGCTTCTTCAGGTGAGACACACACACACACACACACACACACACACACACACACACACACACACACACACTGCTAAAACTAGATTCCCCATGATCTATTACTTACTTATGAATAATTATGACTGGAAACTTTAAAGACTGAGGAATGTGTGTGTGGAGGTGGGAGTGCTGTAATGTTGGCCAGACGTGGTATTGTGTATATGAAATAAAAGTGGTGTGTAGCAGGTTAGCACAAGTCAGTGTTCCTGTCACATCATTATTATGACGTTTAGAGCAGACCTATTAGTTACTATTCTGACAGTCATGGTAATGCTGTTTTTAGCCTATCCTGTCATCTGTCATCTCTACCCGTAAACACAGAAAATAAATTTTTAACAGCAATATCATCAGCAACAAGTACAGTTTCCTTGGGTATCCTGTAACAGTAATTTTCTGTCCACGCGACAGGGTTCTTTGGGATGTGGAGTTTTGGCCGTTCAAACAAACAATCTGGGCCTCCTTCAAAGAAGGTTATAGACATTCCCAACATTAGGATGCTAGAGTTGACTGGAGATCTGATTGGACACTCAGGAGCAGTCCAGGTACATAAGGCTTAAACTAAAGTTCTTTCTTATAATTATGTAATGCCAGGGCTGCAGTAATGTCTTTTGGACTTATTTCAGATGTTCGTAAGTTTCACGGAGAAAGGTTTGGTTACATGCTCGGCGGACCACCTGCTCATTCTGTGGAAGAACGGAGAAAGACAGTCTCGTCTCCGCAGCCTGGCCCTTTTCCAGAAATTGGAGGAGAGGGGAGGACTTTGACATTTATGTCACTCGCTTTAAAAAAAAGTTGGGAGGTTGATGCTTAATGGTGTTCACAAATGATTTAAATGTTAGTGTAATGGTTGGTGTTTACATTTATTCACTTTGCCTTTGGACTGAAGATGTGTATTACCTTAAATTCTATAAACTGTCTGTAAATACCTCATCTTCCAAATGTAACAGTACTTTTGTTTCCACACTGGAGTGTTTGAGCACTGTGATGCTGACATAAGTCATTTTGTACCAAACACAGTCTGTTATGGTTTTACATTAGTACAGCCCAATTCAATTCCTGCTCAGGCTTTACTGTAGATATACATTTGTGCCTCTTCATGTTGTGTAGGTCTGCTTCCATGTGCCAAGAAGCACTGTTGTGATCATCTAGCAGTGCAATGAGAGGAAGGTTCAGCAGCTTATACGTGTAATCATTTGCACTATTGCTGTTTTTGTGTGTTTGTTTGGTTTTTTAATATAGTTTGACAATATGCTTTGTGTTTTTGAGAGTTATGAGAATGACAGTGCTTTAGCAGTGGCATCATTCGATAATGCTTGTATTTTTCAAAAATATTTTCCACACTATACATTATCACTTTTTAATTATTGCCATGATTATGCAGTGTGTCTGGAAAGTATTTGCAGAACAGGTTCCACATGTTTTTCCTGTTACAGCCTTATTCCAGAATAAATTGAATTAATTTTTACTTAAAATTCCACACATACTACCCCATAATGAGTGAAAAGAGTTGAAATTCTTGTGAATCTATGGAAACTAAAAAATGAAAATATAAGATTTATATAAGTATTCATGGCCTTTACCTCAGAAACTGGTATCGATGAAGAGATTGGGGGAAAAAAGAAACATATCTGCAGCATTAAAGGTCACAGTGAGCTCAGTGGCCTCCATCAACCATGAATGGAAGACATTTGGAACCACCAGAACTCTTCCAAGAGTTGGCTGCCTGGCCAGTCTCAGCAATAGTCAGGGAGTTCACCAACAACCCAATGGCCACTGACAGAAATCCAGCGTTGCTCTATGGAGAGAGGAAAACTTTCCGGAAGGACAAGTATTTTTGCTGCACTCTACCCAGGCCTGTATGATACAGTGACCAGATGGAAGTGATTGCTTAGTAAAAGCCACATGATAGTTCAGCTGGAGTTTGCCAAAAGGTACCTGAAGTGCTATCAGATGGGAGCCCTTCCTTTTTATCAGATGAGAAACAAAATTCTCCGGTCTGATGAAACACAGATTGCACTCTTTGGCCTGAATGCTAAGCATCATGTCTGGAGCATCAGGTCTTTTAGTTGCCCAACCAGAGTCCAGACCGGAACCCATACATCTCTGGAGAGATCTGAAAATATCTGTGCGCCAACGTTCCCAACCAACATGATGGAGCTGCAGAGGTGCTGCAAAGAAGAAAAAAGAATGACAGAAACTTCCCCCAAAAAGGTGTGCCAAGCCTGTAAGGTCACACTCAGAAATACTTGTGGGTGTTAAAGACTTTTAAGCATTTTTTTCATTTGTCATTAAGGGGTGTTGTGTGTTAAATTATGTATGAAAATTAATATTATCCATGTTGGAATATGGCTGTTTCATGTGGAACAGATTAAGATGCTATTATTACTTTCCAGATGGACTGTAATATATATAAAATACAGAACTGGCACATTATTGCACTGATGGACATCAGTTTTATTGATGAGAGGAAAATTTGCAATTGATGAAGGATTTTCTTAAAATATAACAAGCTGTTATACAATCTGCTTCTGGCTCAGTAGATTCAAAGCAAAGTGTTCTGTCACTGGCTGTAGTCGAATGTAACTGAGCTCATCATATTCTGCTTCTTACTGCTCATGGAAAAGACTGTCTGACATTTAAATCTGAAATATTTAAATTGTCTGTGTGAATAGAAATCTTTATCGTATACTAGCAAAAATATCTTCTCATAGTCAGTGATAGCAGCTATGAAACATTCAGAGGTGGAACTGCTTTTCAAGTCACCTTGAAAAACAGCAGGAGCACATAACATCCACAATAACATCCACAATAAAAATGTATGAAAGCAAAATATGTAGAAAGCTAAAGCAAAAATAATATTGGCTTTAAAAATCTCGTAGTTGTACAAAACATAGGAAAAAGTCTTGGGAGCATCATCACCGACTCAGAACTGTAGCATAAAAGTGTGTATCACCTCTAGAACACCACTAGATGGAAGTCAAAACATAGAAATCCCCCCCACTGGAAAAAAGAGGCCAAATGTCTTCAGCGTGAATTTTGGTTGCAGAATTCAAGCCGAAGTAAAACTGCTTAATCAAAAACCACGAACGAGAGAGAGATGCTGACTCTGCAGCTCCTTCACACCTTTGTCAGCCCAATGTGGGCTTTATTTAATCAACACGTCAACTAAAGGACTTGATGCACTGCATCCTGATCACAACATGTTTTGTACAACATTATATTATATTATAAAAATACATCCCAGCTGTAGTTTATGTCAATTAATGTCTCACAGATCGGAGATGGTGGACAGTTTTAGTTAATTTTGGAATCTTTTCCAACAATTTTTAAAAAACATTAGTAAATACCTTTAAACAAAATACACATAACTTATTCAGTTAGATTTCAGGATGCTGGTAAGTGACTCCTTTTATTTTGTAAAGATGTATCGTTTAGATTTTGTCCTCCAACTTTTGGGAAGAAGGCAAACATTTCAGCTTGAAAGGATTCCTGTAAAACATCTTTGTGCCAAAAACGTAACAACTTTATATTGAAAGAACTTTTTAATTGTCTCTCACAATACAACTTTGTGTTTGACAGAAAACATCAAAATAAGACCAGAGAGAGCAAAATACATTAAACCTTTTCAACAAACATGGCGGCTCTTACGGAAAGCTTTTGTAACTACTATGCTTGAGGCAGTAACATCTTTGAAAACATTACAGTTCTCATGGCCAATGACCCTCATATTTTTCAAAAAATATTTTTCCGCACTCTATACTATCTATCAATCACTTTCTAATTATTGTCATGGTTGTAAATGATAGAAAAGATAGAACTGGCACGTTCTTGCAGTCACGGCCAACAGTTTTATTGATGAGAGGGAAATCGAAATCTTTGTAAGTGATGAAAGCGTTATGTCACCAGCTGTAATCGAATGTAACTGAGCTCATCATATTCTGCTTTTTACTGCTCATGGAAAAGACTGTCTGACATTTAAATCTGAAGTATTGTCTGTGTGAATAGAAATCTTCATCGTATACTAGCAAAAATATCTTCTCATAGTCAACGATAGCAGCTATGAAACATTCAGAGGTGGAGCCGCTTTTCAAGTCACCCTAAAAAAACCCGAACAAACATAACTTTGGAAATTAACAGCAACACATAACATCCACAATAAAAAGGTATGAAAGCAAAATATGTAAAAAGCAAAGCGAAAATAATATTGGCCGAGTATTTACAAGAACAGCAGATACATTAGGTAGTTTACAGTGTATTGCAACAATAGCAGAGCTACACAGTGAGACGTAACAAGATTAAGGCGTTGATTAAGACCTTCATCGTCAGCATAATGACAACATCAGTGTGAATACATCGAACATGGAGGTGAACAAACAAGGAACGTGCGTTTTATCCAACTGCACCTGGTTCAGCTTCTGTCGTTAAAAATCTCGTAGTTGTACAAAATACATGGAAAAAGCTTCGGGGGCCGTCAACACTGACTAACTCAGAACTGTAGCACAGACCGTGATGCATCAGGCCAAATATCCTAGTTTTAAAAACATCTAAAACACATATGGCTTTTCTTCTTTTTGTGTTTTTTTTTTATGTTTTTGTTTTTATGTCTAGAGGAGGAAATGTTTCAACAAAAATACTTGTGTTCTGTAAAGATGACCAAAGAATAAGGCACCCTAAAGAGCTCTCTGTGCCTTTGGTTAATACTGCTTGATGTGCGTCTCCTGGATTACCACGCACATACTTGCACATGTAGACCAGCAGCTGAGCTGGAGAGTTGGGACAAGAACTGGTAATTACAGAAGTTCACCACATTAGTAGCCTATAGATATCTGGATATCGCCATTTTGATTTTTTGAATTTGTAAAATAATTTATTATGAAAGTCTTTTAAAGATTCTGCTGCTGGCAGTAGTGGATTCCAGTGCTGTTTTCACCTTCTGATATTAAAGCTTAACAGAGGTGATCTTAAATATCCAAGTCTAGTGACTAGTATTATTATAGTAGTATTCCATCCTCAGTCATAGTAGGATGAAATATAATACTAAACCAATTCCAGTCCAGCCACCTACACCCTTTCACTTTGTTTGCACTTTGTGGAGGCCACATTAAGTGCTGTTCCAACAAGCATTATGTGGTGGTGGGCTCTAGAGTCCGCAAAACACCAAGTGTGCACCTGTGCTGACTTACTCGCTACATGGAGGAAACACACTTACAGATAAGAAGGACTGTTTGAAGACTATCTCAGTATGAAAAACACTTTTGTGGAAGTTTTCTACATTTGTACATGTTTTTAAAAGTGCATCTGAATTTATTTGTTCTTATTTTTGTTGCAACAAATTCTAATAACAGAGAGCAGTATGTAAAATCACCATAACGACCTGGAGCATGTTAAAAATACCTGAATCAAACTGAAACACAACACGGCGTATTTTCCAATATGTCATGGACATATTAATACATTCATCTCATAGCGGCGCACATCTCCAAAGGAGCTGTTTGGAAGTACCTGTTTTCACCTGAGAAAGGTGAGGGCATCCCAGACTTTTTCCGCTTTATTTCTGCCCTCCTTCATAATTAACAGACTCTTCCACACAGTGGAAGTGCCAGATTGAAATTGGGCCTTTGTGTTGGTTTGATTTGATTCACGGACAACATGACAAATTTAGAGTCTACCACCTGTAGATGGAAGCCATATCATTCAAATGACACCCACCCCACCGAAAAAGGGGCCAAATGTCTTCAGTGTGAATTTTGGTTGCAGGATTCAAGCCTAAGTAAAACTGCTTAAGCAAAAAACACAAACGAGAGAGAGATGCTGGCTTTGCAGCCGTGCTTTTACAATCTAAACACGGTTTAGCAGCTCCTTCATCTGTTTGTCAGGTCAATGTGGGCTTCATTTCATCACTAAAAACATGTCAACTACAAAACCTGACACACTGTACCCCGACCAATTGCCAAGCATAGGCTCAAATAGAAAGCCAGTAACTATGTTGTTCAAATACTCGCAAGTCAATCATTTTTGGGGGGAGTGAAAATGTCTACAGTTAGTGTCACAAAGCTATGAGTGTAACATCTGGTAACTAAATAGCTCTGATACAGTGCAATTCTGTTCCTCCATTTGTTCGGACATGCAGGTTTGACAAGGATCTTCATTATCCTCACTAGCTGCTTTCACAGTGCACGTAAGATGGTGATGTAGAAGAAATGACAGTAGGTTATCAGGTGGCATTTTACAAGGTATTCTGCAGCTATATGATCTCAGGATCCAGCATTTGTCACGAAAATAGCCCTACAATCGGCAATCTGTGGACTGCACCCTGGTACATAGGTAAGTACTCCTGGAAGTGCCCTTTCTTTTAGATTTTGTCTGAACAGGGCAAATGGACAGGGATTGAAGGGAATTTGGTCCCAGACACAAGTCTCTACGTTGTTTCACAGCTAATGCAAAGATTAATTCCAGCTAAGCACCTTTTACTAGCTGGAACTGTGAAAAAGGAAGTATGGAGATTTGCACTCGCTTGTACTAAAATGCATGCCCAGATCACTTCAGATTCTTGTTTTCAGTCAGTGCCTCTGGCAATTGGCACGTTTTACTTTCCATATTTCTTTTATAGCAGTATACAGATACAGAAAGGAAATATTTGCTTTAAAGAAAACTTCCAAAAGCAAAGTCAACAAAAAGGGAGTTCAAAATGTAAGATGTCATGATTAGCTAAAGTGCAGGTTTCTGTTGTATTACACTGTATGGTACAGATTGTCAGGTGACCTATCAGGTCCACACTGTACCATGGAGGTGCTATCAAGATATACTTTAGGGGGCCATAAAGTGGCAACAGGGAGACAGCCTCCAGTGACCACCTGTTCTCTACTGGTACCACCTCCAGCTAGAACCATACAAGAGGCTGTGATTTGAGATGGAAACGGCATATCTGTGTTCTTCCGATTATAAAATTTTCAGGCCGTATCCAGGAACCCCTGAGAGGTCACGGACTTCTGTCAAATCCCAGCTGAAAAGAGTAACTGTTCCACCGCAGGGCTTCATTCACTGTCCTACCCTGCTTGGAGTGATATATGTAAGGAGGGGATGTGGACTCGGTCACGAAGGAGGCGGAGGACGTAGACTCTTACAGTTCATCTCATCCAAGGTCTTCCAGTATTTGTAGTTCTCTGACAGGTGCTCCATTAAGCCAGGAAGAGTGGCAAAGGCTGCAAGGAGACACATTGAAGTTGGTAGAATTAAAAACAAACATGGCTACACAGATGTGTGTTGTTAGGCAGATTTCAGTCATAGTTAGTAACTAATTATAAATTCAAACCATTAAATCATTGAAATAATATTGCACAGATCCTCTTGGTTTCACCAAAATAGCTCAGACAAAAGACAGTGGACGATATCCTGTGATATCTGGCACCAAAGTGTGAAAGGCAGGAGATAAAACCGTCCATGGTTTGGACTTGATTTTCCATTACATCCCACAATTTCTCAATCAGAACATTTGTAGGCCAAATCATCATCTTGACTTCTTTGTAATCTTCCTCAAACCACTTTTGGACAGATTTGGTGTGTGTAATAGGTAATGTGCGCAGTGCCTTTTTCTCATAGTCCCATGGTTTTCCAGGTAAGCAGTTCATCTAGCTGTCCATGTGACGAAAAAGAAACATCACATTTCTCATACACGGCCATTACTTTATGATCCAGTTCGGACATTGATGGCATATTTGGTGATTGATTAGGTAAGCATGAGCACTCTGACTGGTCTGCACTTATATAGCCCCACACACATTACTCTGACACCTTTGTCATACAAGCAGAATTAAGAAATGACCAGACAGATCAGCCTTCACTCCCCACAAGCATGAGTTAGTGTTTGCCGCCAGTGACCACGTCACTGATTCACTGGTTTTTTGTCCATGGTTTGTTTTTTGGCACTGGGATCTAAACAATAAATACCAGGGACACAACAAAGGAACTGCTGTTTCGAAACCTTCTGCCTTCCAGCCTTCACAAATCAGCCCTTGTCACAGACTCTTGGATACTTCACACAAGCTGAGAGACTATTTGTTGACACCCCTTCAAGATTCAAGATTTACTTTATTGTCATTCAGCACTACCTCAAAGACGCAATGCAGAATGAAATTACGTAGCACAAGCTTACATAAAGACATATAAAAATGTCAATAGAGTTGAAAAAAAAGGCAAATATAATAATTAAATAAATAAATACATATAAAGTCAGTGGTACATATTTAAAAAGCACAAATAAAAAAACAATTCAATTACTGCAAAAGAGAAATGCTGATTGTTGACCGATTGGTAGAGTATAATAATCTAGAGAACAGAAGCTGTTTTTGTGCTGTTCAGCAGTTCGATGGCTGGTGGAAAGCGCCTGAGGTGCGACCTGCACCTCAGGCTATGATACCGTCTGCCTGAGGGCAGAAGTGAGAACAGGCTGGGGTTGGGGCGGAAGGTGTCCCTGATGATGTTTTTTGCTCTGGATAAGGAGTGTTGTTTGGCTGGACCCTCAATAGATGGCAGTGTGACCCTAATAGTCCTCTCAGCTGATCTCACCACTCTTCTCAGGGCCTTTTTGTCTGAAGCACTGCTGTTCCTGTGCCAGAGAGAGATGCTGCTTGTCAACACACTCTCAATGGTGCCTCTGTAAAAGGTGGTGAGAACCCTGGCAACCTCCGGTCACTTAGGAAAAATGTCTACTCTCTGACTAGTTGGCAAATAGTTGTTGGAGGTTGTTGTCAGTTACTGGAAATGGACAACATCAGCCTTCAGCATTAAAAGCTTCAACCAAAGGTGCAAAGGGTGCAACTAGAAGGCATTCTGGTTGTCCTCAAAACTCTTTACAGTATGATTAGTGTCTTTGTAGTGTTTGCAGACAAATCCATGTCAATCAAAGCATTATCAGAGTGCTTTTTATAGCTATGTGCAATTTCTTGCTAGCAACTGGCAATAACCTTCAGCAGCCGGTTGTGGAATACGCACTTTTCCTAGCCATTTCTGGTTACCAGTGGGTCACTGAATGGTCTCTTGGCCTGCACAGCTGGGGCATTAGCAATCGCTTTCACAGCTACTGCCAGCAACTGCACGCAACTGGTCTCGGTATATGTTTTTTTTCCCCAAGTGACTGGCCTCTAGGCCCCTATCCCTGTGTGACTGAAGCCTAAGACTGCAACTAAAAAACTTACTGTTCCCGTTGACACTGTAGTTTTTATTCATTTCACCTGATAGTGGTTTTAAAAAATGTGAAACATATATGGTGACAGATGACAGCTGGCAAAAGATTAAAGGGACACCTGCAGACATAGCCTGGTTGGTCATATGTCTCATATCTATACAAGTAATTTTAATGTATCAAGTCTCAAAATATCAGATTATTCAAAGAACCATGAATAATCCCAGTAGAGAGAATGCAACAAACACATATGTAAATTATATTTTCAAAAAACAAAACAAAAAACAAAGTAACAAACAAACACACACACACAGACACACAAAAACAGGAAATCAGGGATAAACACCTACATTTGCCACTGACTTCCTGTTATCATTCCACACGGACTGTTAACATTTGTAAGCAGGCTATGTGCAGTCAGTTTGTGTACAGTTGCTAATGCTACATAGACTCTACAATGGTTCTCCCACATTAAAGGTCAGCTGGGGCTCAAAGGTCTCTCTGCCTCTCTCTCTCACACACACACCCACAGCCTGAGGCACCACAGCTTCGGCTTGTGTTGTTTACATCCTTGTTTCCGGCCTTGTTGATGAGCCACACTGCATCTGTGGAACTAACAATGACCCCTGCCTTGTCCTGACAGTGACCCTGGTGAATTGAAAGAGGCTGCATGTGTGTTTTAGTGTTTATGTGCAAGTGAAGTTCTGCTCGGCTGCTTGTCGAGTGATTGTAGCCAACCCCTCCACCCTCATCCCTGCCACTATTTCCCTGACTTCCACTCCCCTGATACTCTTGTAATTTCTCCTGATCCCACTGGCGTTTGGAATCTTTCCGTGACATCAGAGCTGACAGTAAACAAGCTGCCTCTCGGGGAGACTATGCTAAGAGGGGAATTCAGTGGGAATGGGGAACTAGTACAAGCAGCATACTATCCCGTTCCACTCATCATCACTTTCTCTCACTATCTCTTTCCTGTCATTTTCTCTCTTGCAATCTACTAAGAAAAAAATCACTGACGGCAATAAAAGAGGCCAGGAGTCAAGATGGCACTGTCAGAGGTTTTGTTTTAGTTGGACTGAAATGCCTAATTGTTTCAATTATTGCATTTGAGTTATGGAACAAACTGGAAATGTGGGAAGTGATTCAGAGGTCTTAACCCAGACTGGTTTAGTGTCCCCAAAGAAAGGTTACACTGAGCAGACACAACATTGCAGTAAGTAACATTAATCATGTTACAATGCAATTTCCTGTTGGGACAGGGTAGGTCCTGGCATTCATGCGGATGTTACTTATCCCCCTATCCAAAATCAAGTGGGATAATGCGCCCCACCACATGCACAAATACAGCTTGAGGAACATTAGAGCTGACCATAAGGCTGTAGCAGGAAGCAAGATTAATAGGTTAGTGAGCTACGACGAGCTTGGAGGTAGAGTCTTCTGTGTCATGAAAGTGGCTCCCTTTCTACCTGGCTAAATCACTATGGTAACTTATGCTGAACAGACAGCTGGAAGAGTCACGTTTTCATTAACGCTTTTATTTTCAGCATATTTTCTCTGGTAGGTGAATAAGTTTTACATGTGCAAGCTGTTAAGCTCTACCTTACTAATGCAACAAATGAAGCCCAGCTGTAAAGTTAGAGGAGAGCAAACTGTTCAGTGATGATAACAAACTGGAGCAAACTGCACTCATAGTAATGATTTTGTGCAGCAGAAGAGTTATATGTGAATGCGCTCAGATCCTGAAAACTAAAACCTGGCTTAACAGAGAAAGAAACCATTAATACATAAATCAGCAGCCATTTGAAGATATTAATGGAGGAGCTTCTTTAAACTGAAATCAAAGCAAGTAGGGATGGGTATCGTTTAGGTTTTATCCGATACCGGTGCCAAATCGGTACTTTTGAAACGGTGCCGGTGCTCAAACGGTGCTCGAACCGGTGCTTAAAGAATGGAGAACACAAACTTTGTCCAAAAACCTCTCATGTTCAGCTGGTTTTTTTTGTAAAAAGATAACAATGTTAGCCTTTTCTGCAGCTATGTGGCATATATGGCATCACTCTTGGCTGGAAGCAGTGCTTAAACAATGGAAAAAACACAAACTTTGTCCAAAAACCTCTCATGTTTAACTGTTTTCCACTTTTTCTTTGGTCATTTTAGCCTTTTTGGCCAGGGTGAAGGGAGTATCTGCCATCAAACAAGAAGACAGCCGCATGTAGCTATGATGATGTTTGCTAGTTCACCTTACATGCATTAATGTAATAACGTGGTTAGCCTACTCAACGTAAATTACACACGAACAACATGAAGCTACTCATGCAGAGAAGAACGGCTGCTGCTGCCATCATCATCCGTCATCATTTCTGCTACACTGGCAGGGCTAGGGGCCAGGACTCTATTCTTCGGGTTTTTGGGGGATGTTGCTCCGGTCCGATAACTGGCAACCCACCCAACGTGCACGGTGTGAGGTCTCGCAGCAAGCTATCAAATACGGCGCATTTCTTGGCTTTTAAAAAAAACGCTATGCGTCGCCAGCTGTTTAATCGGATTCTTGGTGTTACCTCCTTTGACAGTATCACAGTATCAGCTTAAAGCACTTGTTGCAGGCTGCTGAGTTTGCATCTTTTGCTGTGAAGTACAGCCAGACTTTTGACCGCTTCGACTTGGACATTTTTAATCTGTAGCTCTGCTCTAACAGCTCAGGAAAAAAAAGCACCGAAATAAAGCACCGAAATGTGCGCTGCTTTTCGGTCTGGTTACTACCGTTTATGTCAGAACCGGTGCCATCATGGCACCGGACACCGGTACCCATCCCTAAAAGCAAGGTTTATGGTTCAAACAGAAATCATCATCTAGGCTGATGAGCCGAGCCACTGCAGTCTTGCTGTTTTGGAAAAGGATAACTGCAGGACCCTGCACACTCACTGGCTATCAATTTGTGATTGATCCGTTGTTAGCATAACCTGGATAATTCTCCTTTTTCTGATCCAGAAAAATTTAATTTTTCCTGTTTTAGAATCCTGAGCCACAGTATTTCCTAATAATAATCATATTTAAGAAAATGTATATGTTTTATTTCAACATGACCTGACACTTGTGACTGACCACACAAAGTTATTAGGAAAGTGTCTACTGAGATCACAGCACACGAGAGCAGAGGGCTGTTTTCCCATGGACCTCTATGTTACCAGAAGTTGTTTTGCGGGGGCGTTGCATCCTATTGACCACGGACCGGTTTATGTCCGACAGTATTTTCACGGACCGGCCTTTAAGGTGTCGCGGATAAATACAACAAAATAAAACCAGTACCGGTACAAAAAAAATAAGATTTATTCATAACACACGGGAAAAGACCCAGGGAAACCGAGTTAACGATAACGCTGTCAAGTCGAAGCCTTGCAGGCTCAAAGTTTTGTATTATTATTTGATTCATTCAAAGCACCTTCAGGCAACTGTTGTTGTGATTTATTGCAAGTTATTAGGGGCTTGGCTTTGAGTGACAGGTGGTTGCTGTTTTGTCTTGTTTGGTATATAAATTTACAGTTTAGGATTTTCAGTCGCCAAATTTAGTGTTCCAGTTAATATCAAGCTGATTTATGGATGCAGCTTTCTATTCTTTCACTCAAATCTGGCCTTTTCTGGCATCCCAAAAACGAACAAACAAAAGAAAAAAAACCCTTTTATGTCATGGTCTGGGTGTGTGGCTGTAAAATTCCTGAAGGTCTGGACCTCCCTGGTATCCACCCATGGGCAGGGCCTACAGCCTCCCTCACCTGAAGCTGATTGAGGCAATCAGGTTGGAGATTTAAGCTGCTTGCTGACACTGCTTCCTCACTAGTTTGTCAACTACCCTATTTACTCCAGGAAATTCCAGCACACTGAACCACTCATCTTGGAAATCTGGTTAACCCGCCTGCTTTCAGAATCATCTCCTTGCCTCACCTGCCTGCCCTCCTGCCCTTGCACCACCTCGGGACCTTCACCGCTCAGGACAGCTGCCACACACCACCAAACCCACCTGGACCGCACCACCTCTCCTTCAACGCTTCCATCTCCCACCTGCACATACGTACCTAATCACCAGCCAGCTGCTGTTGCTTTCTTGGACCTGTCCCCTTGCTTATCCCTCTCCCCTGACCAAGACCCTCACGCCCCATGTGTCAAGCCTTAAGTCAGGTACTATCGTAAATGTCATTTTTGTGCTAGTTGATAAACCTTTGTTAAACCCTTTCCTCAGCCTCCGCTTTGGGTTTTCTGCACGTGGGTTTGATTTTTGGTACTCGGCCTCCGGCCGTTTTGTGACATTTTAAATGGTGGTCTATGAACCAGTCAGCAACTGTCCAGCTTATATTACTAGTTTTTGACTTTGTCACAGTCTTTATTTTGCAATCTGAGCAAATCTCACCAGTTTCTGTTGATGACAGTGTTGTCGGGAATGCATTTTCTTTTTATCAATCTCACATCCACAGATGTATTTAGAAACAAGAGAACAAGACTGCTTGGACTAACAGAAGCAGGCTGGTAACTTTAGGACATTTAGTAAAGATTGCAGTCACATGTAGAATGTGAAACAATTATCACTTCAAGAGAAAAGATGTGAAAGATCATTTGGGAAATGGTCTGAGTGAAAGCATTAGAGGAATCCTTAGCAAGCAAATGGCTTCTTATAGAACAACAGTTACTTTTGTTCTGTGAAAGTAAACATTTAAACTTGTTAAGCAGCAAGTCCCAATCTATGATTTATGATCCTGACCTTTTAGCTGCACAGTCAGACTTAATATGTGTGTAAATATAATACTCCACTCTATTGAAATGGAAACAAAGAAGAAAATGACTAAGAAGACTGTGTGGAAAACCACCCCTGAGAGAGAAACACAGAACACAGTTGAATTTTTTGCTCTTACCATCCCAGGCGTCAAACATATCAGTGATGAAGTAGTCTATGAAGGAAATCTGAGATTTGGGGACACTGCAGGTGTTCCTGTCGAAAACGGGCATCACCACTGGCAGCCCTTGTCTCTTCTCCTCATCTGTCTGCAGGGAAACACACATAATTCAATAAACAGGGAGCTTAGACGGCAGGAGGCCATTTATCTAATAAAGTATGCAAAGTGATTAAGCAAAAACAAATAAAATTAAATGAACAGTTAACTATCTTCACAGTAATGATTCTGTTCTAAGCTTTAAACCCGCTATTAAACTAAGCTGTTTTACTGATGCTCCCACACCTGTGCAAAGTACTCCTCAGAGATCCGTCCAGCCCACTCGATGCAGAGCTCGAGTGGTCTGCAGGGGTTTGCCACATCTGCACACTTGATCAGCATCCTCTTTATCAGCAGACGATTCTCTGGAGAGTTTCTGATGTTGGCCTGACCCTCACAGTCACTGTTCACGCTCTGTGGGAAAGACACAGCAGATATAACCATCTGGGACATCCAGAAAAATGAAGGACATAAGACACACAAACACATATACTGAGACATATAGTCTCATCACATATCTGTTTTGTAACTCTGATTTCTAATAACTTCCTGGAACGTTTCCTGGAAAGAGCTAATGTGGAACCATTTGTATTGTTTGCAAAAAAAAAAAAAGAAAAAGAAAAGTAAACCAAACAGGAAGTGTTGCTCTTTTTCTCCCCAGGCCTTCATCCTTCGGCAGACTAAGCAAACTACTGCTGACCAGTTAATCAAATTTTAATCTCAGTCACAGTTTCCCCCTCCAGTATTCAATGCATGAGGTTTTGGGAGTTTTTGCAGCAAAAGAATGATACAAATTAAAACTAATCAAATTTAAAATTGATATTTCATTTCTTGTCCTTCAATAAACACTCCAGTTTCAAAGATTAGAACATTCTGGCTACAATGAGTTCATATTTCAGGCTTTATGGGGTTAACACATATATAATAGTCGAGATAAAACAATTAATTACAACAATTAATAATTCTTTCTTTTAAAAAGTTTATTACATTCAGTATTTTTCCAAAATGTATACACCTTATTATTTGCTCTTACTGAGTGTCTCTGAAGCTATCTGACACTTACACTCGTGCTGGTCTCCTCTATGGCAGCCATTGGCTTGTTGATACTATTCACAAATTTGCTGACGTGTTCAAAGTGTCTGGTCATCTCTGTGGCCAGCACCATGTCTATGATGGCCTGTCGCAGCGTTCGGAACTGAGTCCTGTATGCAAAGGGTAAAATAAAATCAGCATCTATTCACATTCTGCATTGTTGCTGCATGCTAATGTAAATCAGCTGTGACTAAGAAGAAAACAAAAAGAAAAAAAAAAGCAGGTGTGCTGCTTCTACTGACCTGTCGATGTTCTTGAAAATGTTGCTCTTGCTGTCACGGACAGTGAGCTGGAAGGCGAGGGCTGCGTGGTGGCTCTCCAGAACGGCCGTGTCATTGTAGAGTATGGCCAGTTCACTACCTGCATTACACAAGAAGGAGTTGGTCCTGCCTGGGTGGTCCACATCGTGGACTGCTGCTGCTATCAGTGCTGCCACCTCATCCAGCTGGTCCAGACTGCTCTGAAGAAAACAGTGGAAACAAAAGGCCACATCAGTACTGGACTGCTCTGCATATATGGATGCAAGAACTTGCTGGAATAGGTCCTGGCATCTCTGTTTAGATTGCTCCCCTCGTGTTCCAAAGCCAGTAGCAGAAAATGATGGATGGATGGATTTTATTTAATCTTCATAATGAATACTATATCTGTATTGCACGATGCTATATGAGGCTTTTTTCAGTTGCAATTGCAAATAAAATAAAAAAGTGAATTTAAATCCATCCACCATCATTTTCTGCTGCTTATCTGGTTTTAGAACACAAGGGGTGCCGTGAACAGAGACGCCCAGTCCTATTCCAGTTAATCTGTATGTGTATCCCATCTTTTTTGGAATTGGGATTGTACAATGAATCGTATTCAGATCTTTTGCTTGTGTTCCTTTTAATAAATGCTGGTATGCAAACATATCTAGAGTTTTTTTTAAATAATCTGCACAAGCAAACAACATCTTCTATCAACAGTATCATTACATTTTTTTGTTAGTAGCATAACATGTTTTTTTTGGGTATATTTTTGGTATATTTTCCTTAATAAACCAAAATATACAATTCATTAAATGTGTATATATTATTTAGTATCTCCTGTTTTAGATTTATCATTCTCATGTGCCGCTCACTCAGTTTATATGTGTGCTTTTCTTCTAACCTTGACTCTCTCTTTGCGTAGGAAGTAGGCTGTAGCGTGCAGCACATCTGCAGCGTGTGTGGAATTGTGGTAGGAGTTAGAGGAGTGGTAGCTGGCCTCAATGAGCTGCAGCCAGGAGCGCAGTGTAGCCTCCGAGCAGTTTAAGAACTCACACACTCCAAAACTTGTGCAAATCTTCAGGCCTAGGTATGTCAGTGGTCTGCAGGGGATCACACAAAGGACTGGATGAATATGCGTGGAACAGGTTAAAGTAAGAAAAATGCAGCAAAACAGATCACTACTGGATAACGAAATGAATTGAAGCCAATAAGCATACGTAGCTTTTTCGAATCCAAGGAATTTGATATTGTTTGGACTCTCTGGATTAAATCATCTTTGTACCTTTTGTGTGTAGCTGCCTCCAGCTCCAGGATGTTGAATTCCCAGCACTCCTCATCATTCAGCATCTCAGCGATGTTTGGAGGAACATCATTCAAAGTGACTGGGATAGCCAGCTGGCTCTGACTCATGTCTAATAGACACACACACATAAAAATGTCACCATAAAAAGATCAACGAACTATTGTACCTGTGTTGGCTCTGTAATATTTATACCAATAGTTGTTCTGAAAATGTAAAGACTGTGGTAGCAATACAGTGTGCAATAAAATTATTTAGAGAAGTGAAGGAGCACCGGTGGTGTTGCAGTTACACTTACAAAGACACAGCTTTCAACATAATGACAAATTAGACCATATCTCAGAAAATTGACTCTTGCTTTGGGTCATCTCTCAGTTAAGTGCTCTTGTGACTGTAGTCATTATAATGGGGTTATGTAATAAACTGAGATGGAAAAATACACACTCTACAATGTTACAAGAACATTGCGACTCTTTCATCCTGCCAACAACAACTTCAAACTTAATATTTATTCAAGAGATTCCATCAAGACAACAGACCACATTCAACACCCAAAAGGCAACACCCAAACATATCTCTAGTCCCACATGTTTTTAACCTAATGCTTCATTAACAGCTAGCTACTATGAAGTTATTGCCCCGGTGTTGCCAATATATTTATACATACATTGAAATATTTACATAATGCACAGGATTATTGTGCAATATATATTGATTTTTCACCCCCTTGTTGTGGATATTCACTCATGAAAACACACCAGTGTGCAATAGTACCCACTGTATTCCTCTGTTTCTTTTTCTTTGTTGCCATTGATATTACAGTGCATTAAAACTTACTTTTGCAGAAAACATATTCATTCCCAGAGAGTCTGCGCAGCCCATCCTGGAGGGGAAAAAAATGAAGAAAATGATTTTTTGAAAATGATTTTGTTTCTTGAGACAGACAGTGAGCCTATTATTCTTAACATCTGACTATTCCATTAGAACCCCAAAACAAATAATGTGGCAGCCATGCTCAATATTTCAACTTGCACACACAGTGCAACAAACTGGAGTGAAAGATGCATTTATTGGGGAGAGTTGGTGGATTAACTAAGCATCAAAATAAACCCAACATGGAAGACAAGAAAACTGCCGTTCTCTAACTGACCACTCGAGTCTGCTTCCAAAAGTGAGCCACTCCCCACAGAGATGGTGAAACAAGTAAAACTTCCAAGGAGAGAAAGCTTTTTAAAACTTTATTTTGCAGAGTTTCTTTTGTAGTTGTGCCTCTGTATACCATTAAAAGTGTGTTTCAATTATTGTAATTCAGTGCAGCGCTTTAACCAATGGAGTTTAAAAGTACTGCATTAACTGTTTAGTTTAGATATTTTTATATACAGTACCTCATCATCAGAAAGGCACTTTCTGAAGCTGATTTTGAGTGTTGAACTTGCATTTGGTGTCTTTGCACTGGAACTCTTAACTATAAGGTCCACAGAGATATTGATGCAAGTGAAGGAGGCCATAATTAAGCAGTGGAACTAAAATAAACCCATCAGAGAGATTTTGATGTGGCCAAATCAACAATCTGGTATATTTTTTAAAAGAATGAATGCACAGCAACACTGAAAGACAACTAAAGGGGATAATTAAAGAATTATGTTCTTGGTTAAGACAAACCTCTTGACAAGAAGACTTTTGTCAAGACTCAAAGTCTTTAAGCAAGAGACGCCTTCATAAACGGACATACAGTGTTTACAACAAGGTGCAAACCATTGGTTACTTTCAAGAACATGAAGGCCAGATAAGACTTTGTCAGAAAGAGCCTGTTTTGAAAAAACTTCTTTGGAGAGATGAATACAAGATGAGCCTGAAGGATGAGCCTGAACCATAACAATAGGAGGAGAAAAGTAGAGCTGGTATCTCCTTTACCATCACATTGTCACTGAATTGATGTACTTTTGGTAGTTACTAGAAAACACAGCAGATCTATACTGCGGAGAAAAATCATACATTAAACAATTTGACTGATAGACTGCATCAGCGGTCTATAATATTGCTGCTGGAACCTAAAACTTGCTTTCAAAACAGAAATGTATGCGTGCAGTGACTCACCTCATAGTTGGGCTTATTCAACAAATTCAAATTAAATAAAAACTGTTGGCAGTACAAAAACACAAGCGTGATTGCTGAAGGCAAACATTTCTCGGCTGAATGAAAATACCTTTTTATATTTTATATGCATGAGGTAACAGTTTTACACTGTGATTAAAAACAGCCTGTTTCTTATGTCTCCTTATAAAGTGTTTCAGGCATCTCAACTTACGAACCAATGTTTAAGTACGTATACTAACTAATTCTTACACTCATAAGCCCGCCAACCAGGTCGCTTGTGTGTGGGTCATCTTCTTTGGAGGCAAGCTGAGGGGAGTAGAGCTCAGTGGTCCTCAGGATCTCCAACACACGGTCCAGAGCTTCGGCTACTGTTACTGGACTGCTCTCCTGAGCTGCATTGATGATGTTTATTACCTGGGAATGAGGGAAAAGAGTAGCCAGTTAGCAGTTAGCACTTCCTGTTATTGCTGTGAAAGGTGGTCCCTCAAGCTACTAAATGCTTGATATGTTAGATATTATAAATGTGTCCAAACACTTCCAGTTTGTTCCTGAGTTACTTGGACAACAGCCACAACAGTGAAAAACATTATGAAGTCACAATAAAGCTGACTTTGGAAATAAAATGCCACTATTTTACTTTTTCACAAACGGATGTTTCATTTTATTTGTGTACAATGCTGTCATCAAAAGAGTATGAAATTTAAAGAGTTATAACCAAGAAAAAAAAAGTGTTTTCGGAGCTTCAGTGACCTTTAACAGGTTAAGTCTTCTAAGTTCTTTGTTGAGTCATTGTGACTTCTTGTAATGAAAAAAAAAAAAACCCAAAACAGATGGATGAACGTACATGCTGAGGGCTGGACAGACAACCCACAAACATATTGTCTCTGGCATCGAAGGATAAAAACACAGTGCAAGTTGTGACTTCTGGTCATTTTTACATAGCATTTGCTTTGGTACATTTAAGGTTTATTTTACTGTAAATGATTAACTCCACTGCTTAAAGCAGCATACCTTTGTTATTGGAGCCTCAATGGTCATAGAATGAATCCTGGCCACAGAAGAGTATCTTCGATTTTGTAAACTGGGAGCTGCAATGTAGAAAACATTATGGTATTGGTATTGTGATCACTATATTATGGCTTGTGGATTATCAGTAATAATAACACGATTTTGGCTTTCATCAAAATGCTCATGAATGAAAGAGATAAAAAAAGAGCAAGAGAAAATATTTTGAGGGTGAGCAGAGGAGAAGCAGCATGCAGCTGAGATAACTTAAAATAGCAGCTGCGTCAAAGTGAGTGGAAGAGGGAGGTATGCATGTTATCAGCCCTCAACATCTCTCTGTACGATCTCTTTAGTTCAAGCACCTACCATAACACAGTCTGACTCACTCTCTCATTCGCTATCTCCAATCATTCCTTCATTCTTTCTTTACCCACTCCTATTTTGTGTTCTCCTTTGCTTTATTCACATTTTTTTATTATGTTCAATCTACTACGGTTGTTTTGTGTTCAAACATCTTCTTCAGATATTTAGCTGTAGACCATGGCTCCCGTTACATTGTGTTGTTTAGTTAGCGCTCCACACTTGCCGTACATCAGGATTGGGGCCTGTTTTGTTTATCTTCTCCTCATTATAATCTTAACTGTTATCAGCTTTAGCCAAGCCAATTGAAAATATGTTTAGATGTCTGGTTGTGCTTTTGGAGTGGCGCAAACTAGAGTTGTACCAATTTAAACAGAGGCTCAAAAACGTAAAACACATTTTAAATATCCTTACCGTCACTACTACGGGAGCTCACCGATCGGTCGTCCATCGAATCTTTTCTTCTGTCTCGGTGTCGTAGAGAATAGCACTCTGCGGATGGAAGTAATGCATGTAATACGATCAAGTAATTTCATCTTTGAGAATAATAACAAACGTGGACTTGTTTACTTTGGTGACCCCCTTACAATATCCACTGACATTTAAAGAGAGCATGGATAGGACAGCGGAATTTAACAAAGTAGATTTACTCAAGGACTTAGCTCGAGTACAGTTTTAATGTACTTGTAGCTTGTTTAAAGTTCACTGTTATTCAGCATTCTGCTTCAACTCCATTGCATTTACAGTGTTTTACTTTATACTCCATCACATTTATTTTAAAGCTAAAGCTACGTAACAGTCTGCAGTCTTAAATACTGGAAATAAGGTTACCCAGCAGTTAATAAGTCATCTACATGTGCAACATTAAAATGAAATACACATTAATGAACCAAAAATTATTAAACCAACAGTGTCATTTATATATTCTGCATAGATAATACTTTTGCTTTAGCTGCTTGATTTGATTTAATTTAATTTAATACACTTAACAGCCACTTTACTAGATACACTTTACTAGTACTGGGTAGGATCCCCTTTTTCCTTCAGAACTGCTTTAATTCTTTGTGACAAAGATTCGACAAGGTGCAGAAAACAGTCCTCAAAAATTCTGCTCCACATGCATTTGCTTTATGTTTGTTGGCTACACATCCATGATGTAAAACGGTTGGTTACAGAACACCTTTGGGATGCGGTGAAACGGGAGTTCTCTATCATATCGAGACTATCTCTCCACTCAGAATATGTGACATTCTCTCACTCAGAGAACCAAGGTTACAATGCCTTATGCATTTGAGTACAGCCCGCTGTCATATTCAAGAAACCAGTTTGAGATGATCCATCCTATTTTCTCATTGTCAGACCATTGTGGATGAACTCTATAATTTACCTTCTCCAAATGGAGCCTATCCGAAAATAATTCCATATCATTCTATATTTATCTATTAGTTCTACTTGCGAGAACCATAAAATACACCTCTGCAATAAAGGAACTGTGAAAGAAAAAAAAATGTTGTAAGATACCTGAGTGAGAATTTTCCCCGCTGTATCTCTCCTCCTTGTTGAACTTGTGGAGCTGGTGGACAGAGAGCAAGAGATGATTAAAATTTAGGTGTGCACTGTGGATATGCATTTACTGTGATGGATATAATCAGACGCATTTGGGGCTAAAGCAAAATGCTGGATTTATTTTAACATTCTGTATATTTTAAGAATTTGTTCCAATCTTATTTCAGCCTTCTGTATCATTGTTAAGATATAGCAGTCTATAAAAATTATTGATTTAGGCAAAGGAACTGCAAGGAATATACAGGTTTGTATTACTATAACAGAGCATTGTGAATACAACCTATGTATGACTGGAGAATTCAGTATGACTATGAATACAGTATTAAAGTCGTTAAGTAAGTAAAGTGGATAGCCTGCAAAGTGATCCAGTGTGTTACCAACGTGTTTGATCAGAATGGATTTATGTAGTATAAAAATGGCATATCATAAAATGTATGTCTGCAGGACAAGATCTTAATAAATATAAACCCACCCTGTCTCTGTATCAGTGACATAGCACTTCTTAATTCAAAGACTAAAAACTAGTAACTACTTAGCATGTTAACACACACTATAGGCTCAAGCGCAGTGACACTAGCAGTATGCTAATTGCGTTTGATTCTTTATATAGTGATATTTATACAATTCTTATGAGTCAAGCTAATGGTAACATACATTTCAATGCACTAAATCATAGATTCATTTATTTTTTAAAAAGTTAAGAAATTTGTGTTTGGTGGATTATGTCTTTATTGTAAGAGTGCTTCTTGGGAATAAATTTTATTTCCTTGTAAGTAAAACACATCTGTGGGTGGAGCAACAGAGTTGATTACGTGGGTTGTGCCCATTAAGAACTTGCAAAATGTCCTCTGCCAATGCTAAGCAGCTTATTCTGTTATTTTCTTTTTTGTGCTAAGGTCACGTGTGGGAGTTCCCTGCTCATGCCCTGAAGCTCTTGGTACACGGTTTTCATGCTGATGTTAAAGGAGTCTGAAGTCTGCACACCGATGGAAAACTTTTTTTCGCTGTGCACTTCTTTGCACTCAGCAACTTTACATGGTCTGCTACTTTGTGGCTCAGGTGCTGTGGTTCCCAAATGTTTCCACTTTGCAATAATGTCTCTTAAGGTTGATTATGGAATATCTAGGAAGGAAGGAATTTCAAGAACTGACCCAGTACCATTGTCACATTCTATTACAGTAACTACTACACGTGATTCAGTGAACCTTTTAGAATGCCCCATTCTTTCACAAATGTTTGGAAAGGCATAACTCATGGCTATGAGCTTTTGTGTATTTCAAATCAAATCAAATCAAATCACTTTTATTGTCACATCACATGTGCAGGCACACTGGCACAGCACATGCGAGTGAAATTCTTGTGTGCGAGCCCCACAAGCAACAGAGATGTGCAAACACAACAACACAAACGAGCAAAATACAAGAAACTTGTTTGCTGTGTCTGCCTCTCTCTCAATATATATGTGTGTTTGCATGCATATATTTAATACAGCATATTTATATAGGTAACAATTTGCATGGTACATCCTGTTAGTCACACTCAGGTTCTTCGGATGGGTAGAGCCTCTAATCAGGTTAAGAAGATTTTCCTTACCCAGTGACTCACTGCACCTATGCAACTTGCTGACAGCGCAACCTGCATGTTTATGCAATCATTTATGCATGTATACAAACACTGTCTATAACTGTAAATCATTTTTACATATTTAGGAACGTGTAATTTCGCTATGGAGCAATGAAAACTATCCCTTGAACACTTCAGCTACATGTCATTTTTAAAATCCATTTCAATCTCATAGAATTGGCTAGTTGGTCTTTCTTTATACCCCCTTTGCTTAAAGTTTTAAGCAAAGGGGGTATAAAGTATTAGGCATTGAGTGTGTCTCATACTGAGTAAATAGGATTAAGACAGTGTAAACATGTCTAATGACATGCAAAGTTTCCAGATTTAACTGGCTACAATTTAATGTTCTTCTTGGGCTGCAAAGCACAAGCAGACATCTAAACATCTTTTAAATTGGCTTGGCTAAAGCTTGTAATAGTTGAGATTATAATGAGGGGAAAGACAAACAAAACTGACCCAAAACCTGCTGTAAGTCTGGAGTGCTAACTAAACAACACAATGAAACGGAAACCATGGTCTACAGCCAAACATCTGGGTGGGAAAAGATGAGGAGTAATGTGGGGCTTTAAGTGCTCAGAGGAAAAGATCTTAAGCGGGTATCCAATGTCACATAAATGGTATCCTGAAATGGCCTTTGTGGCCTTGGGTTGTCAAATAGATAATCTCAGTGAAGATGTACTACATGCCTCGGGTCATGATTTAGTTCTAGAGAGCCATCAAATGCTAAAACTTTGTTGCTTCTTTGCATCAATTCTCTATGGTGTGGTAAAAAATGAATAAAATCTAGAAATGACACTGTGATAATACCATCCAGTTTGACACTGCACATCTTAGGTTGTGGGGGATGACTAGAATCGGATCAGTCGCTGCCATGCCTAAGGATTCCCAGCCCCGACAAGCAGGAATGAGTGCCATTTGGCTTTGGCAGTCAAATGTCAGTGGCTGACTCACCTTATGCACACACGATGAAAGAGAGCAATGAGCTAAACCTAGTGCCTGTGCAGCTTTGCCCAGGGTATAAATAGCCTTGGTGCCTGGCTGCTCGCCTTCCTTAGGCCTTAGTGGGAGATCCTGGTGCTTAGCTGTAGCTTAGCATAGTATGACGTTATTGGCTGGGAACCCAGCTGAGCGTAGCGGCACCTGCTTCAGAGTAGCTGTGCATGGTGCTCAATAGTGCTGGAAGCCTGTGAGCCCACATGTTTTGTTGAGGTATTGAAGTAAATCTGACACTTTAGCCTACAGATCATTTGACGCATTTATATAGATGTAACTGCCAGCAGAGTTTGCAATCAGTGACTAAGTGCAGTTTGGACTCAGTGGTATATTTCATCACCAGACTTGATTGGGCCAAAAAGCACTGCAGCATTAGCGCTGCTGATAGTTTGACATTTGTTTAAGCTCCACAACACAAATAATATTTTGTAGCTGCCCGGTTTCTTCTTCTTCTTCTTCTTCTTCTTCTTCTTCTTCTTCTTCTTTTTTCAACTACAAGCACCTGCACGTAGGAGCTGAATATTTTTCATTTAGGGATGGGTAATAACCAAACACAAGAATATGATTTTTTTTTTTTCAACAATATGACTTTGTTGTTGAAATTGTTCTTGTCTCCTCACCCCCAACTTGGTTGCGGCAGATAGCTGCCGCTTTCTGAGTCTGGTTCTGTTGGGAGGTTTCTTCCTGTTACAAGGGAGTTTTTCTTCCCACTGTTGCCAATTGCTTGCTCATAGGTGGTTGTTATTGTGATTTGGCACTACATAAATATATTAGAACCGAATCATTTAAAGATGTGGCTATAGCAAAACCCAACCAAAACCCCAAGTAAGCAAAGAAAGAGAGTCCCACATTAGAATCCTTAAGTACCTGAATGAGTAAATATTTGATTAAAACCTTTAACTTCTAGTTGTTATTGCCGAAGCTCCTGTTTCACTCCTTGTATAATGACCTCTCCTTTGCCAAGGTTTGTACAATTAGCTTCTACACTAGGTACAGTATTATTAAAGAATTAGCCATGCCTCACTCATACTAAAATTCAGATTGGTATTTCTTTTTTGCAGTGTTAGTGACAAACTGATGGAAATGATTGTCCCTGCCTTGGGTGGAAGGAAACTTTTCAGAGTAAACGATCAGATGATCATTTCACCAACCTGATTGTTGTTGTCAATATGCGGTCTCTTGATGGCTACAAAATGTCGAATTTTCCTGTGGGAAGAGGACAGGAATCAGAGATTTCTTTCTAGGAGCTGTACACTAACAACGTTCGCTTGTTTAACTTGGCTTACCCTCCTTGGCCGATGACTGGTGTTATCCTCACATGCTGTTGTATACTGTCCCCTGATTTCTTTCTGGCATAATAAATGCCCTGCCATTCCTTCAGAGACGACAGGCCAGTCAGGGTATGAAATGCTGTCAGATCTCACAGATAGGTTGGATGGAGATGAATGGGTACAGGACTGACCTTTCCTTTTTTGATACAGTTGTTGATGGTGTCCAGCAGATCAGCTCTGTTCTTGTCACTCTTGGGAAGTTCAGTCAGTTCTTTCCCGATCAATTCCCCTTTGTGATAGCCCATCATCCGTTCAAATGCTGGATTCACGTACTGTGAAATAACCACAAAACTATTAGATTAAAGGAAAAAGTTGTATATTTTTCTTATTGTCCTCTTATGTCTAAATTTCCCTGATCACCTCTTCCCCATACAGAGGGGGAAAGGATAATCTGTCTATAAGGAGGTACATGCTGTTTTGCGGTGACTCGACTTCGACTTTTTTATGTAGCACATTGTTGTTAATGTATGTAAAATCTGTAAATGTGATGCTTTGTTGTGTTTCTATTTATTTCACAATTGCCGCGACCAAGACAAAAACTAAGAGAGACACAGTTTATATGTAAAGGTATTAAAGTCATACACAGTTTTTTTGGATTAACTACTTGAGGATGAAAGCCACAGATATTACACAAATACTGACTATCACTAGCTTTGTGATTTAAAGAAAAGCTTTTGCTGCATTGGAAGGTGTGTAATATGTTTACCTGTATTATGTGGTCCTCACTGGTGATCTCCACAGCTTCTTGGCAGTGCTCCAAGGCAGTGAAGATGGAATTACAAGCCCTGTGGATGAATAAAGCCACCAGACTAAGAATTAGGAAAGTCAGTACCAAAGAACACTTACACAGTATATGTCTGTGCATGTTCACATAATTGCATGATATGATCTATGTGTCTTTGCCCTCCACTTGTACCTGAGTTTGAACTGGCAGCGCACCTCTCCATGCTCCATCTGTATGAGCTCATTATAGCATGCTGACACACTGTTGTTCTCCACAAACCTCTGGAGGCCAAACAAGGTTAAGTGACATTTGAAGGAGAGAAAGGGGGTGGAAAGATTGAATGAGTCAGTAGCAAATCGTATTGAAACCTCCAACGTCATTTTCACACCATTAAAAAACATGGACAATAAGTGCCTCTTTCAAAACTGGCAACACGCTGCTGTTTAAGTGTTTAAAACCTTTAGATGATCAATGAAACGCCTCAAGGAGAAACAAGCATAACACATTGAGGGCTGCATCTGATATAAACAAAGTCACAAGCACAGGCAAAAGTTGTTGGACGTACTCTGCTAAATCCAGCGCAGAGGAGAGGAAGAACAGATGGCTCTTCTTGGTCAGACGGTCTATACAGTGACAGAAAAGAATGATTACCATCTGCAACCACAATCATTTTTCAAAATCATGCTTGGAGTGGTCTGCTCAAACAATGAATGGAAAACTGTGCAGTTTAAACTCTCAAAAGTCAGTCAACTTTTTTTTAATATGAGTGATTGCATCCAAAATGAACAGCACCAATTGAAAATAACAATTGTTTCAATGGAGTTTGCAATGTAAGGTAAAGACTCTACAATAATATAGAGAAAATCCCCAAAATCTGACAACCCCCTATGAGCAAGCACTTGGCAACAGTGGTAAAAAAAACTCCCTTTTAACAGGAAGAAGCCTCCGGCTGAACCAGGCTCAGGGGGGCGGAGCCATCTGCCGTGACTGGGTTGAGGGTGAGGAGACAAGAAGATTTTCAACAGCAAAGTCATATTATTGAAAAAAAAAAAGTTCTTGCATTTGGTTGATACCCATCCTTTTTTAATAGACATTTCTTCTATTTTGAACAAACAATCTTAAAATCAAAAAGTAATACTAAATTATAACATCATCTCGCAACTGAAAATTTGTCTGTTTACCATGTGACTAAAATAAAATCCACCATCCAACCATAACCGTAGACAGGTTGCTGTTGACCTTGCAGATTTTAAGAGAATTATATAAAAATATATGAAAATATTTTGAGGAATAACTTTTTTTTTGGAAAGTGTTGGAATAATCGGTTGATGTGCTGATTTTCAAATTAAAAGTCTAGTTAAAAAATGAACCTGATAGAGTTCATGGTTGCTTAATATGGTTAAAAAAAGTGTAATGCTGTACATGAACCCAACATAGTAAGATAAAATGCCTTTGAAAGACTACCCCATTCAAAGGCATCCATACTAATGGGATACTGTAAACATCTGAAGTTTGTTTTGAAGTTGAGCCTTAAAGACCTTAAAGTCTTATGTGAATAATTTTCTAATTAATTATTAACACAGAATATTAAAATTTACAAAGAAGATTAACTCAGACTTACTTTTGTGGCACAACAGCTAGAATAACTGTGTTTTCAGAGGGCTTTGTGGCACGGATCATCCTGAAAATAACACAAATACAGATACAAAGTCAGCAGGAGTTCAGGAAAAGTGGCTTGGACTCATGTACAGGACAAACATGTGGACAGATTTGGGGGTTGATGTCATTGCCTCAAAAGGAGGACAGAACATTTCTGCGTTTTACACAGAAACACCAAACCAAACATGTACCTCAGAGGATTGGCCACAAAGCCACAAGGCCACTGGCAAAGCGTAAGGGAAAGGGGCCAGGAGGTGGAGGAGGAATGAGTATGCAGTGTTAGAGAATGAAAGCAGGAACAGAAGGAATGGATTATGGAAGAGATCCTCATGGTGGATAAGGACGGGAGGTGGAAAAGGCAAAAAAAAAAAACACATTGAGGAAAGGAGCGAAGGAGGAAACAGGGAGGAGTTGCCAAACTGTGGTATTCTGGAGACAGGGGAGATAAATGGATCTGTTCCTTTACTTGAGGAAATAACGAAGCACTTAAAATAAATCACAAGAAAATATATGGGCACAGCTTTTTACTATAGGCCAATAACTAAAAGGTCTGGAGGAAAACTAAATCAAACACATAAGTAGTAGTCACTTGTCTTGGCTAAAAATAATATGGAATAAAGTTTTTCTTTAAATAGATGCCAAAAAATCGAAGGAACATCCAGCTTCGATTTATTTATTAAAACAAAGAATAAGCTGACTTGAAAACCTGAAAGTCATGTTATTTATGTATCCAGAACACAGGACTACAGGTCGTTCTCAGTAAATAAATAAGTAAATGAATAAACAAATGCACACAACTCTATGAGCAGTAAGGATTTAACATCTGGCACAGGACTGGGAGTGAACGGGATCATTTCGCAGGCGCATATACTTTTGAAAAGCTGCCAGCACAGCCACGGCCACTTTGGACAAATGGGCAAAAAAAGCTTTTTCAGGCTTTTGGCTGATTTCATGTCAGCAAAGTGCAGACTCACTTTAGTGCCTGCTCAACTATGGCTTCCTATAACTTGGGAAGTCAAATATCTTGTACTTCCTTTTGGAGAAAAACTGAATAAAGAAATCTGTAAATATAACTTGGAGCATCAGGTTTCAAGTTGTAGACTTCTGTGTTGCTTTCAGTGAACACCAGATGGCACCAACCAGTTCTTCACAACAGAGTCCCAAAGCTATAGGAGCTTCAGTACTCACTGCTCCTTGCTATAACTTTTGACTGATGTAGTTTGATCTATATATTGCACATGATTACGTGCAAAAAGATATGGATTTGGTTAAATCATTTCTTTGCTAGTATTTTTTTCTTTTTCAGTTTAAGGAGATGGTTTCCAAACATTAAAGAAGTATCAATATACTCTTAAATATGTAATACAACACCAAATTACTTCCTAAAATGTCTTCTCCCAGCTGCTGGGAGGAAACACTCTCAAAACATTCACTGAAGTGAAAATAGAGAAATTACAGAAAATATAGAACCAGTGACTCTGGTCAGAAAGACTTCACTCACCGGCAAACAGCTTCAGGCTCAAAATAGCGTGAGTGACGTCCATCAATGATTATTATCTCATGGTGCTTGTCTAGGAAACATTCAACAGCAGACTCAGGCGTCCGTGCAATGTTGCACCTGAAACCAGCGCGGTCACAGGCCCACCAGAAGGCATCACTTTGGCTGTCCTCCTTTGCAAACACGAGCAAGACCTGGAGAGAGACAAGGAAATGGGCATGGGGGTAAGAGAGTACTTCATTTGCTGGGATAATTATAAAATAGATATTTTACTTTGTCTACTACTCAGACAGGACACTATTCAGGACAGCAAACCAAGAACATTTTATGTGCCGGTTACATTTTTCACAAGGTTACAGGACAAATGAGGCTACTGACATGTATCAGTGAATAGCAACAGGTACAAATTCTGGCTTAAATTATATCCACTCCTCCCTTTTTGTAGATTAACATAATGCACTGTTTATGGAGTAAGTAAGTAACTGGCTGCATGAAAGAAAAATTAAACAGCCTTATGTTGACGTAATGCAAAATTATTACGCTCAAATCCACCGTTTTAAATCCAAATCACCACTTAATCTACCATGCATATCTTTGGACTGTGGGAAGAAACATGTAGAACATGCAAATGGCAAACAGAGAGGCCCCACCCTAATGAAGAAACCAAAAAGCACGAAATACTGCTCGCATCAGGATCGCTGCCTAATGTTATTCTTACTGGAACCAAAAACAGCTCCTTCCTTTGCCTGTGCTTAAAATGTCAACAAATTTTATGAAATCCAGCCTGGTTGTTTCTTGTCTTTTGCTAAGAACAATCTATATCTTATTATCATTATATTACAAGGCTACGAAACATGACAGTACATAGAGAAACGGCTAAAAAAACAGAAACAATTTATTACCTTTAACATGCATTACTCATAAAATAAGTGTGTTATTGTACCTTTAGGGATAGCCTTAGTGATGGCATGTCATGGGGGCAGTAACCTCTTAAGTCTTACCACTGTACCCTCTTTCAGGGTATTTATAATCTGGTGGTTTGCACACTGCAGGGGCTGGTCTTGGACCTCTGGTGTCAATTTTGTATCTTAATCTTGGGGTCTATCTCAGGAGCCTTTTACAGGCGACATGCAACAAAATGTACAGTACAGTCCACAGAGGTCGGCAGTTCATCACAGGACGAACACATGGAGGCTGCCTTTTCACATCCACACCTACATCTAATTTTAGAACCACCAATTACCCTAACATGCATGTTTTTGGACCGTAACAGGAAATCAGAAAAACAGCCTCTCGGCACGGGAAGAACAAAGATCCTAGAGAGACTTTGCTTGGGAACATCTATCTGTTTGGCCCCTGAAATGGTTGTTCCCTTGAGGTCTAATAATGAGCCCTAAGGAGTATATTCATAGATGCACAGAAATCGAATTTTAACATTTCTGAGAAAGTAATATATAAGAATGTATCGGGCATTTGTCTCTAGTGATGGTTTTCATTTTGAAATGAGCACATAATGTTCCCTTAGTGTTCGTGTAGGCTTGACAAAACAGGAAGTTTATCTGGATGTAACGAAAAGCTAAAAAACCGTACTTCATTTGTAAAGCTTGCATAACTGGGTAAAGTAAAACATAGTATTACCACCTTTATTTGTTTTGTTAGTATAGCGATGTGAGTAAAATCAAAAACTGAGAAAAATAAACAGCGGGAAAATGGTCAACTGTGTCATCATCAGTCTTGATTTTCAGTCTCAGCTCTGTTGCTTTTTCTGGGTTGAGTTTTAATTTTCTCTCTGGCGATTTGTGGATTTCCTCCCAGAGTCCCAAGACACGCATGCAGCTTGGGAGAAATATTGGAAATTGTGTGTGCTCATCCGTGTGCTTGACTTTCCTTAGATAAGCTGGCAAACTGTGCATGGTGCCTCTCTATCTTTTGTTAAAAGCATGCTAGGAGAGTCTCCACCTGCCTGTCCCCCCGATTCTGACTGGGGAAATTTAAAATGGATGAAATGAATAGCTGAATAACCGCCATCATGTAAACGTCATGGTAATGCCTTCTCCAAGAGGTGAATTACTGCTTTGACTGAAACTGAGCAGCGCAGAATCATGACAGACATGAAACCTGCAGAGTGAGGACATGTTTTAGATCCCACACTGTGTTTTGACCATGAACACACCAACCACCTTTGGTACAGTGGTGAGGAAACACAACATATACACGCAGGCAGCTGGACTGCAGCCAGAATCAACAGTACTCAGCTCTGCCTCGCAGCAGCATCACCTCCTGACTCCCTCTAAGGACAACAAAGGATAGAGTGACAGATAGAGTGCATGGAAGCACAGCAGAGAGAGGGGAAAGCTAATGAGTGAGTGGGTGAAATAAGCAGAAGGGAGTCCAAGTCATGATTCTCCACAGTAAAATCAGGCAGAGAGCATTTCAGAGTGTTCATATGTTGTCCTTCACAGGCGGCGACAGAAACAATAGAAAATGAAAAAGAAGAGGTGAGACTGCCAAAAGATGATGTCAGAAGGAGAGGACAGGAGGAGAAAATGGGCTCCCATTTTCGAGTGCCTGTGAAAGATCTACAGTCTTTGATCCTGTGCTGGCTTGTGTAACCATGGTGCTAACATGTGAAATTCCACACACACAGTACCTAGCGTACCCTGGGACAACACAGACCGCACACATCTCTGACCTGCCACCCAAATATGTCACCAATGACAAGCCTGATAGGAGGCGCCGTTGGTCTTAATACCACCATCTAATATACACACAGTCAAACATATTTAAACACATGGTTGCACTCCATCACACCAACATCGTATCTGTCAGAGCTAGACGCCTCTCTAAATGCAACTCACTGTTAATGGTAGGCAAATGGATGTGTGTTTATGCAATTAATTGGTTACAATACCCTTAAAATACAATTTAAGTTTTTAAACCTATCAAGCCACCCAAATGACACAGTTAAGTCACAGCCTTCAAAGTTTACATGAAAACACTGTTCAGCTAGCACAAAGGCTTATCCTCCTGGGCTGCTGCTGTTTTCAGAGTTCAGAGGTTAATCTGCCATGTTTGCACACCCAAGTCAGATGCCATTTAACACTGGGAGACTTCCAAACAGATGTGTCACTGGGATAACTACCTTTGAGCCATTTAACTGTATATCAGGTCAAAGGCTGGCCAATGAAATCTTTTCTTTCAGCTTTCCAGCATTTTATTTTAACAATCAACTTTTTTGGGATTGCACAGCATTATCATCCCTTGTTCCCCTGTCCCGACTCTTGTATGCAAAAGCACACACTGCAGGATGTGCATTTTTCTGGATTTTAGCCAATGGATATGGAGAAAGTAGGGGAGGTTTTTATCATGTTCTCAAGCAGGTTAAGTCTTTGCTGGCAATGCTTTGCTCAATGGGGGAAGTTGCAAGACACTACAAGGTCATAAGCTCTGTAGAATTTGGATGAATATGATGGAAACTGCCCCAAAGATTAGAAAATGAAGTGATAAAAAACTGCAGAACAGGGAAACTGTAGTGTGCAGTGATACAGTATTTAAATGTGGGATAAAAATTAGAATTGCCAGGTGTGGCTCAAAAGAAACTCCACATGTGCACGCCTATTGAGATCCAAGGTAATTACAAGACAGAACAGCAGCTCAAATAGCGGTTAACAACAGTTTTGACTGAGCTAGATATTACTGGGATAAAAAGAGAGTACAAGAGTGTAAGATGACTCTCACGTAAGACTATAACAAAAGCAACTTTCCTCACTATAGCTGGGGAGTTGGGAAAGTTAGTTAAAAAAGTTTTTTCCTTCATATGAATGATGTCAAAACTATAACCTGCATAGTTTATCATGTATATTTTGGAGTACCTCCCAGCTTAGCATATTCTACGTACACATTACACACACATCCCAGAATTAGTTTGAAAATTGTAGACAGTGTTTAGGTCAGGCTGTTAATGAAACACTGATTTCATGCTTTTTAAATATAATTATAAAGTAATGAATTCATTAAAAATTACCTTTCAGTCAGCATTCCAGTCTAAACCTTTTTTCTTTCTTTTTTTTTACTTTGGCATATTTTAGCTCTGCTACTTATGTTGAGATATTACAAATTACTTTAAAGTCCCATTTTAAGATGACTTAATGATGATAATTGCACTACTGCAGTTTAAACAGTTTAAAACAAACTCATTACATTTTGCATTGTACAATTTTATGCGCTCCAATAAGCATGTTTTAAAAATTTATCAATAAATTAAAGAAAAACAAAAAATAAGAAGCACAAAATCCTAACACCGCTTACCTAACTAGTTGTGGTAGGATTTGGTTAATGGCCATCAATTTTAACTGGATTTTTATCATTTTCTGAATATCCACATGGAAAATCTTTTAAAAAGAAAAGAATTGCAATAAATAAATAAATGTCTGAGGACTTATTTCAGATAAATAAATAACCAAGTAAATCTGTGTCAAAGTTAGAGGACACAAAGTCTGTATGAATGAGTTGTTTTTCAACATATTATATCACGATAAACTAGATGCAAATCAAAGGTGTGATGCCTTTAACTTACATATAAAATTGTCAAGGATTAATTAGACACAGAAACATTGCTTTTACATTTAACAAGCTCTTATTTTTAGTAAACCAATGATAAAACTTCCTTCCATTAAGGATTCTGCTGATGAACACATGAATTATTTGAGCAACAGCTTCAACTGCAATTGCAGTTGTTTATATAGTTGAGCTTACACACAAAAAGGCATTAAAAGTTTAAAGATACAAAATGACAAAAGTTTTCAACAACAGAATTACCTTTCTTTACATGAATCTGCGATATAATTACAATGCACTTTAGATTATTAATTATGTGTGTAACAAGTGAAACCACATGAAGCATTAGATAAGCTGATGGAGGAGGTATGTAGCAAATCTGAAACTCTCCAGGGCCACTAGGCAGTAATAGTAAATGTCAAGGAAAACCCACAATATATAACTCTCTGCTGCAGAACATTTTATCTCTCTTTTCATCTCTCTGTTCCTGTGGAAGGAGTGAAGTAGAGGAGGAGCGACTCAGGTCATGGATCCAGCAGAAGGTTGGACGTAAAACTAAAAGAGCAGTTTTAGGGTTTTATGGGCCATGAGATGAAGTCAAAAAAGGCTTTTTAATAAAGCCCTCGGTCCCACCACCTGCTTGCATGCTGCCAGAGATTTCAAGCTATAGTGCTTTTGGGTTTGGTAAATAAGGAGGAGGGTGAAGGGATAGAGTGGGATTCTTTAGCTCAGCATGAACACGAGTGGCATGCCAGGCCTCTCACATCACCACACTGGAGTGGGAGCTGAACTGAACTCAAAAACCCCCGGAGATGGGTCAAAGCAGCACAGCTCAAACCAAAGCAAATCAAATAAAAGCAATAAACGAGCAGCTAATAAAGTAGCAGAACTGCTGGAATAAGGAATGCTTTGTAATCTAACCAGCTAGTCACCTCCGAGAGCTCTTACTTTCTCTGTTACATAAGGATAAATCTTGTTAGCACATGTCCTAATCCCTAACCAGAAGATGAGTACAGACAGTCCCTGACTCAACCCTGCCTAACCTCACAATATTACTCGAGTTCTTGATAGGCAAGATGAAATCTTAGCTAGACCGAAATTACAGAGGACGGACAAGGTGTCTACAGGTATTTAAGATGCATAAAATTAATCTAAAATGGCAAACTATATCCAGAAAACATCACAGCAAATATGTCTTAGAGCACTGATTCAAGAATGAATGCAACGCAAGGGATAGAAGATATTATTTCGGGGACATACAAAAGAACATTTTGGACTACAAAGGCAAACAGGGTTTATGTGGCTAAGATCATATTTTACTTTAAATCAAAAAAGTAAATTTATCTTCAACAACTTTAGTCAGGTAAATCATTATCACAGCAAATACTGTTAACCACACTGTGGATAAAGTCACTTTACGAATAAAAATCAATCTGCAAAAGTATTCTCGTCCTTTAGTAGAGATGGAAGGATTTTTTTCTGGGATAAAATCTGAAGAAGTCCTAATGTGATATAAACTATAAGCAGTATAAATGGTATAAGTAGCATAGGCAGTGTATTTGTTTTTCCCTGTTTTAAATGAAGTTGCATATAGAAATTCCAACTGGACACAAACAGGGAATTCATAGTACATTTTGAATCCGTTTTGTTTATCTAGGAGACTAAATTACACTTATGGGGGTGGAAATTTGGTGCCATAAACTGCACTCATCAGTTGTTCTTAAACATTAGATATGAACATGACCCAACGGGCTGTCTTACTCTTACCTGAATTGGCTCTTGAGACAATCTCATGGGTCCTACACATTCTTCTGTAGCTGAAACCTGTTGAAGAAACATGACAGCACTGAGAATGGATAAATCACTCACTTAAAAAAAAATACAGACAGAGCAAAAAGCTGTGAATATTTCTTACCATTTTACCATTAATGTCCAGCAGCATATTAGCATATTGCTTTTCCTTCCACAACCTGTCTGCCCCCGCTGCACTTCACAAACTTTAATCGTCTTCCTTACCACCCACGTTCAGTCCCCAGTGCAACAAGCCAAGTACTTCCTCTTACAAGCCAGATGCGTGAAGTCAAACAGGATAACAAATAGCCTTTTAAATCTACAACAAATATCTGTATGTCTGGAGCCTTAACTACAGATTTTGTGATGACTCTTCTATGCTGCAGACACGCATATTTTCATGCCACAACACCAATCCAGAATGGAGCCGCCCGCTACAAACTTCTTTAGAAGGTATTAACCACCAGCCGCAGATTGAACTCACAGGTTTACCTGATAATCCCACTGCAGGAGCATCACATTCTGCGCTCTATATGTGTGTGCGTGTGTTTTTGCAGCTTGTCTGGACAGCTTCAGCAGGCTCCTTAAGCACATGCGTCACTCTGATGTGAATAAGCAACTCAGCTACATGTGCATCTCTTGAGCATATGCATGCACACACATGCTTACACCACACTTCAAAATACACATTGAGTCAGCAGTGCACCATATCATACTGTATCATAGTGGCCAACATGTGTGCAATACCCAGTTATTTCTTTCTTTCTTTGTATTAGTGGCTTTTTTTCTCATTAAAAATGGAACTTGTTATTGAATGCCTTTTGCTGCTAAAGTGTTCATAAACACAGACTTTTAAACACTCAGTATTAAAATTCCCCTCCCCATGGAGAGAAGCTTGTACTCTTTCTACACGTAAACAGAGAGAGAGATGGAGAAAGAGTGGGAGGAGGATGTCTGTTAATTCCACAAGAAGCACCAGTGCCATAATAACGCATGCTATACACAAACTCTACTCGCAGTCATACAAATTGTATGACTAAAGCAGTGAGGCGGGCAGCAGTCGATGACTTAACCACCCATCATTACAGCATTATTTGTCAGTGGTGCTTAGGCTTGAAGCTGAACATATTTCTGCCCACATTTCAAGAAGCCACTATCACAAACATCAAGACTTCTGGTACAGCACTTGAAATATAAGAAGCTTAATTTTATTAAAGCAAACAGCGACTTCCAGGACTGAAAACTGAAACTAATGGGGAAGTGGCAAAAATGACAATTTGTCAAATAGCCACTTGAGGTTTTAACATCTATGTTAAAATGCAGCAAAATTAGCATCTCTGACTAATATCATAGGCTGCTGTGTGAAGTTTACACTCTAGTTTTTCTAGTCTGTTGCTCAGCACCAACCAACAGATAACTGTGTCTTTACATTACATCTGAGTTGGTCACTTCCACACTGGCTGGATGCTACATCCATTGCATATTCTTCTATCTCTTTTCTTTTAAATGCAGTCTATTGGGCACACATTAACCCATCTTTGCATATTTCCATTTAGTGCCCCTGAACCTTTTCAGCCTCATATGTATAAAGTCCAGCACTGTTTCACCTCTGAGCCACGTAGGCTGAAAAAACCCCCCCATAAAAGCACACACAGAAAAACACCCATTGTCCCATGTTGTCTTGCAAATGACAAAGTACCACAGTTTACTCATGCACAAGAGCATGTGCATTTTCAACTAAAGCAAAACTACTAACTTGAAAAAATAATAAAGCATGTGCACAGAAAGAGAGAGAGGGAGACAGAGTTATATATGGAATGCCTGATTGTAATATAGTGGAGACAATATGTTTAATTTTTTCTCAGTAATAACTTGGTGAAGTTCTGTCATTTTCCAGCAAATGCAAAGCAGGTGTGCAAAGTGCTTTGTGATTTTTCTGCTTCACAGTAAGAAGAGAACTAGTCGCTGTTACTGTAAAGCACCTGTAAAAAGTAATACGTGGATTAAACTTAACATTGCAGACATGCAGGACTGTGTTGTCTCACACTTGTGGTCCTTACATCAGAGATGTTTGTGTCTAAGCACAAAGACATTCCTGGAAAGCTGAGTAGGGATCACTATCTACATAGTGTGGTCTAACAGGACAAAGAAACAAGGTCAACCAAGTAAGAAATGACCCAACAGAGTTGGTAGGAAAGACTCAGAGCATCTGGTGGCTCGGTGTTAAAAGCATAAACGTAGTTATAAGAAGACTGAGGGGAATGAGTCATTGTTTAGTGCTTCAGTGACAACAAGAAGCCCAGTTTCAAAATATATAATTGGGTTTGAGTGTTGGTTTCTTGAGTATACGAGCAATTTTGTTTTACTTGAGGACGATACAGCCAGATGTGAAACAGAACAGGAAGGAAGGCAGTAGAAATGGGACTGTTAACCAGTGCTGAGAGATCAATTTGGAGAAGGATGAGTCAGCTAAGTTAGTTAGAAGATGATGGAAGAAGTGTTAAGGAAAGCCATCATTGGGGACCATCTCTTCTTAGAATAGCTGACAGAGTCCTCACGAATAGACATTAAGAGGAAGTAAGTGAAAGAAGACTTTGGATCGAGTGCAGAGACAGATGCTTCTTCGTGTTAAAATAACAGGTATAAATGAGACTATGAAAGCTTTCTTGTATATCCACAGCAGCTGAAAACCAACAACCTAGCTAACAGAAAATGAAAAAAATAAATAAAGTTGATGCCGATGGCTTATAAATTAAACTTGGTTGAAAGACTGACTGACCTAATGCTTTATGGAGTATTAAAAGAGGCCCATTAACCATGACATGAGACAAAATTTGTTTTCAAAGAACATAATTTGTATCATCTGTTTTTTGTTTGAATCCAACACCAGCAGATATGTAGAATGACAGAGAGGGAACAGAGGATTCTCAAAGTCACTGAACTGAAAAGCAACTACAGCATAATATGTTTATTTAAGCTCAGTCTCAATGTAATGCAGCTGTAATACAAGTTGAATTATATCGTGCAGCCAGTGTCCTGGCAGAAAGGTAAGGTAAAAGTTTTTTCACTCTTCTTTATAAAGTATTCAGTTGTCATGTCCAGGTTTGTGAAACAAGCCATATAAGCCTTTTCTCAAGAACAAGATAAAATAAATTATTGGTTTTAATTAAATGTCCCATACTACCAGCAGCTGTCAGAAATCAGGCAGGTCGTTTTAGGACAATCTTCTTGTATAGCTCCTGTACAGAACTTTTGCTCTGTTAAAACCTTTAAAAAAAATCATAATCTACTTTTACACACTACACTGTTACAGCAACAAGTCGCAAAATATACTGCAAAGATACACTTTAACAAAATGGCACAAAAATACACTAAATTACAGTAATATGTTCTTTGTAAACAGAGCTAAACACTGTAAAAGGATGCTGCTGCTGTACAACGTACAGTACAACACAAATTAACAAAAAAAATAATCAAGTCATTTCTGTTTATTGATTCAGGCCATAATTAATTGCCAAATTATGCTGCATGTCCCACTACCTCATGCGATGTAAAGAAATTAAGAAACAATGTTTGTTGATTACACAAATGAATAATAGGGGTTTAAAGATTTATTGATCTACAGTATTTAAACACATATCACATTTTCATAACATCTTATTATGGCGATTACAGTGGAAACAATAGTGTAATAGCAAAAATTAGCAATATTAAACAGTCACTCAATGACCTCGCTCTGTAACTTTCTGTGTTCTGACACTTGGCAGTTGCTGTGGTTCCAAAATACCATTTACACTTAATTGCAGGATATCTAGGAGTGAAGAAACTTGATTTCTTGAAGAACTTGAAGAAACTGATTTGTTGCAATGGTGGAATCCTATTATAGCACCACACTCAAATTCAGCGAGCTCTTTAGAACAAACCATTCTTTCAAAATGTTTTGAAAGGCAGACTGCACGGACAGGTCTTTGACTAACTGTAGCAATGGGACTAAAAACACATGAATTCAAAGATTAAGACGTGTGGCCCATATAGTGTATGCTAGTATCTATGATCACAATGGACAAATAAGCTACTTTGCTGTACTGAATTGCTGGTTACGTTTTAAGTGAGCTTTCAAGGATATCTGTAACTCTGGAAAACAAACAAACAAAAAACTACAGAGTATAACTTATTATAATTGTATATGTACATGTAGTATATGTACCCTATCTCCTCCTTAATGGGCGAGCCAATCTGAACAACACTTTGCACAAACATCGTCACACACAAAGTGACTATTATTTTTTATGTGCTTTTAAAAATCCAATCTCTTTTGATTTTCATGAAAATGTACATTGAGTGATTCTTATATAGCGTTTTTCTACTCTCCCGGAGTACTCAAAGTGCTCTACACAACATACCACATTCACCCACCTATGCTTTTAAGCGCTTACTAACTACCCAAGGATATTTGGCATGCAGACAAGTGGGAGACAGGGATCAAACCACCAACCTTCCAATCAGTAGATGACCTGCTCCACCTCCTGAGCTACAGCCACCCCAAAATGTGATGTTATACTCTCCAGTTGACAGTCAATATGCAGTGGTTCTGTATATAGTGTTTGATTTGGCATTTTAAAACATGACACCGGTGTTCACAAAATTCAGAACAACTCAGCAGTAGATAGATAAGTATACAAATAGTTAATATGAATAATCATTTGAGTCTCTTTTCTTCCAAGCAAAAATGGGAAACAAAACAAAACAAAAATCCCCTGAAAAGGGACGGTTTATTGGTTTTTGTTTTATTTTTGTTTTTTCACACATTTTGCTAAATTAATTATACCACAAAGTAACATACAACACACAAACCTAATATTTCACGTCACACAGCCCTTCCTTCCCACCCCCCTTAAAAATGGCTTCGGTTTTTAAGCCTATGACTTAGATCTTCGACTAATTACAAACTTCTGAACGTTGGAGCTGCCTTCATCTTGGAGTAATTTCAGTCTTTGTTTTTGTGAAGCACTTTGTAATGTTGGCTTTGAAAGGTGCTGTATAAATAACCCCTTAATTGTTTCCTGAGGCCAGGTATATAATGTCATTGCATATACTGTACACACATTGTTATGATACAGATCAAACATTGCTTTCATTGTGAAGGACCATCAAACATTTCGCAGCACATTTAATTGAACAGTTTATTCCCCAGAATGCAATAAACGTAACAAACTTAGTGTATGTTTGATGTGGTCCTTTGAAGGTGTTTTCTCTGTTGATGTTAGATTATGAAGATGACTAGCTAGTTTACAGCATGGCTAGAGAACAGAAACGCTTACGGGCCAGAGTGTAATTGTTTTGAGTAATGACAAAGCGGGGGAATTTCTCGTGTAGATTCGACCTTATGAGTGGCTCTTTTGTTGAAAGTCAGACTGTTTAGAAATCAGAAGTGATACAGAATGACGTTACTGTGTCCTTCAGAGCAGGGATAAATCTTTTTTTCTGCTTCTATGCATTATGTCACTTTCAAGTTTATCGAAACCAATAAAGAAATGTTTTGGATTTTCATTTTGTATATTGCCAGATAAATACCAAACACTTGGCGCTTATCGAATTAGGTTCCTCATCATTGTTAACACCAGGCCTTGGTGTCTGCATGAATCACAGTCCTTGCAACAAGGCCTCACCTTATCTGCACTGAAGTGGCCTTCTTAGAATGTCTACATGGACTTGAGGTCGGCCTCTGTCTTATCTGTTAGACTTCTGTCCACAGCATGAAGTCAATGATAAGCTTTCAGTGAGAGTCTGATATTTTGACGTGGCTTAAAGCTGTCGTCTGAACAAACTTCTTGACTGCTACCTTTAGATGTTAGGTTCATCCTACAAGTAACAGCAAACTGTAGAACTGTAGAGAATAACAGCTCTTGATCACGTTTCTGGATTTATCATGTTTGGTTTGCATAATTTAGCATTTTGAAAACATGCTAAGATATTTTTATTAGAATTGTCAATGTTATTAGTTAATGTCAGGGAATAAGTTAAACATTACATGTTAATCTAGTCATTGTTAGGAAGCAGGTTGGCACTCAAAGAGCTGCCACACAGAACAGCATTTGAAGAAATCGGTCAAAATCAAAGCTTCTCAGTATGCCTCTATGTAACGATCTAGGTATTTGCCTTAAGGTTGAGTCGGGTTGAGTCCAACACTTTGCACGCCATGTTGACTGAGGAGTCCAATTTGACTGGAGCTGTAAATATTAACAGTATCAACATTCACCCTGTTTCAGCTGCAATGTAACTGCGAACTGTTTAGTTTATTCTGTTCCTATTTATATGCTGGGACTTAAGGAGGTTGCTATTGTAGTGTTACTCTCCAACTTACATGAGTGGATTGGGAACCCAACCTAAGTCCTGCATCATCCTGTAGGTCTCAAGCAGGAGGAGCTTTCAGTCAACTTTATGTGGAGTAAAAAATACAGTCGTTTACCATTTGGCGAGGGAAACTCAATTTCAGTATTTAAGCATGATTGTTCCTGGTACTGCTCAGTCACCATAGAAAAAAACTAAATAAATAACACAGAAAAGCTAAGTACACCCTCACTGCTTCATCTTGCAATTAAATGCACTTGATTAACTGATCATCAGCAAGGGTGAGCTCCTCTACAAAAACAGAAGTATAGGTAGTTTACTGGCCTGAAGCATTCAGGTGTGTGTTAACACAGTGCCAAGGAGAAGATAAATTACCGATGAACTTAAAAAAGGAATGTATGCTGCCCATCAGTCTGGTAAGGATTAAAAGTAATTTCCAAACAATTTGAAGTCCATGATTCTAGACAAAGAAAGATTCTTCACAAGTGGAACACATTCAAGTTCCTAATAATCCGCTGACTGGATGTACCAGCAAATTGATCCCAATGCTCAGAAATCCTGAGAGCTACATGTCAGACTCTACAGGCCTCAGTTAGCATGTGAAATGTTAAAGTTCAGTACAAATAAGCCAGACAGTACAATTAGAAAAACACTTGACAAGTATGGCTTGTTTTGGAGGGTTGCCAGAAGAAAGCCTCTTCCCTCTTAAAAATAACATGGCAGCACATGATTGGTGAAAACCAAACACAGCATATTAGCACAAACAGTGTTAATTATGATGATGGTGTGGGCTTGTTTTGCATTCACAGGTCCCGTGCACCTTGCAGTCATTGAGTTGACCATAAACTCCTCTAGAGGCATTCTAGAGTCAAATGTGAGCCCATCTTTCCAACAGCTAAAGCTCAGCCAAAAAGGCTTCGTGCAATAGGACAATTATCCCAAGAAACACCAGAAAATCTGTAACAGAATAACTGGAAAAGAAAAGAATCACAATGCTGCAATGGCCCAGTCAGAATCTAGAGCTGAGCCTGATCAAAAAAGAAAGCTGTGCATAAATGAAAGTCCATAAACCTCAATGAACTGAAGCAATGTTGTAAATCAGAGTTGGCCAAAATTCCTCCATGGTGATATGAAAGACTGATGAAGTCATACAGAGAAAAACTACTTCAAGTTACTTCAAGCTATTCTGCTAAAGGTGGTTCTACAAGCAAATGAATCACGGGGTGTAGTTAGTTTTCATAGTTTCTACATTTTGGCTCAGCTTTTGTTAAATAAATAATGACACTACAATACTTTGTGACTATTATTTAGTATCTATAAGATTTAAGATGATTTTTATTATATTCTGACATGTAAAACCTTAGAAAATGAAACCCAATATATCAACTTAGGGTTACCTAATCTAGCTACAAGAGCATGCAAATACATAACTACATATGACCACTTACAAACATGATAAGTCTAACTGCAGCAGAGCAGCATATTTTGTAAATAAAGAAAAACTATATTAGAAAAATATGAAGAGATTGATCACATAGTGCAGACCCAGAGCAAGACAGCCACAGCAGTGCTGTGCTAGTGTGTTTGTATGTGTATAATAAAAGTGCTGTATTATTGTGTGATTCTACTCAAATCAACGAAGGAAAGATGAGAAGAACTGGCAAGTAGGCTAACTTCAGGAATGGTGAGACTATGTGCCAGAGAACTGCCTGGCCAATTTGAAGTGGTTTTGTATGCGATGATCTCTTATCTCAAGCAAAACCTCTTCACGAGTAGGCTAAACGTGTTACTGTGACGATGAACCCACCTTGGTAACACAGAAAACCCAGGGTTAAAACTGAAGTTGGCTCGCTAAGCCCCTAATCCTGCTTTGTAATGCAGGCTTCTGTTGAATTCTTCTTCTTGAACCTCTGCATTAAGATGTCCATGGGCCTTTCCCATCTGTGACTTTACGATTCACTTGTTCAGTGCTGTCATCCTTACAAACAGCTAAAAAATTCACTGCTGCATCAGTGCTGTGTAAAACACTGACATAGGTTTCCCACCCCCCATCCAAACAAAAAGCTCATTTGAATGTTTTTAATATTATATTTTATATATATATTATATTATATATTTTTATGTTTTTAATCTTATATTTATGGCAAAAAAAAGTTGTTTTTTAGTGTGAAAAACAGGCTCATACCTAAAATAAAAAGAGAACACAGAGCTTGCAGTGGATGTACGAGTTCTCCTTAATAGCAAAATAAATTGTTACATTGTTACTTCTTACTGTTATGCAAGACATCACTGATGTGTTTAAATGAAATCAATAATCTGAGTTAAAGAGTAATTAGAGAGGAGGAGGGACTCTAATGCTTGTAGGGCTCTTGCTTTGGTTTTGATGCATTACAAAGGACGTGAGGTTTGTGTATGCTTAGCTTTGGTTTGGTGTGCATACTTGCACAGTTGTCATGTGTAAATCAAAATTACAATCTGGAAAGCCAATGAAACAAAGTATAATGGATCCAGTCTCACAATTTATATGATAAACATTTTCTTGGTTATTATGTGTTTTGTCTGTTTATTAGATATGCTGACTTTGCAGAATAAATAGCATCTTCACAAATTATATGGTGTATCTTCTCATCATAGCACTGGTCTGTTTGTTGCTGACCTACAACTTTATGTATTACCAGCAGCAACATTCTGTTCCAATCCTGATCTCACTTTTGTTTGCCAAAGAAAAAACTTAAAATAGACCTTCTACAAACTGGCATGAATTTATAAGAATTGTGTTAACTGGGTTTGGTCTGGTTTATTTTATTTTTTAAGAACACAGAACTTTATCATTGCTGAATTTTTGCATGTTTAATCCACGTTGGACTTGTTAAATATGAGTCAATCCCCAGGGACTATCACGTTATAACATGTAAATAATGCATAGCCTGGTACAAAGGTTTTTGGCCTCTAAAGCCGATTTGCTCCAACAATATAGAATTCATTAAATAATATATAATTAACAATTAAGGCCTAGAGTTAGAGGCATGGCCTCTTTTTTAACAGGAGTGCTAATATGGGCAGATCGTATCTGCTATGGCTCATGTCCTCTAATTAAAGTCTCTATAGTTGTGGTTATGATTGTTGTGTTGGTCATTGCGGATGCCAACTGTGACATCAACCTGCAGAAATGCAGTGCTTGAGGTACGTGGGATTTTCTGCAGTTTTCTTCAGAACGTCTCATCTTTTCCAACTGATGCGGCACACTCCCTCTCTGTCATCTGACAATCTCTATTCCCCTACCCTGAAGTGTTATTAAATGCTAGTAAAGACAAACTTATTTGTACATTTGTGTCTCTAACCCAGCCTCTAACACTGGGTTACCGAAACTAAACTAGGTGCCGAAACAACACCAAATGTGTTAGCATCTGCTACTATGCAAGTTGACATTTGCATGAGCAACACTGACAACCATAACGTACTAGTGAACTAGCCGTCTTTAGAGTGTTTGCGCTGATTTGAGCATTTTCAATGAAATTATCTAACAAATAACATGCGTGCTGTCTGAAACAAAGACTGGGATTCCGGTATTTAAGTTTGTTTCTCTGCAGTATAAGCAGAAATGTGAGTCTGTGTAATGCAGATGCACCTTGCTAACCAAGTTTGCTAGCATAAGCTGATAATTTTGCACTTCACCCTATGGTCTGAATATGGTCCCTTGTGACCTTGGAAACCATCAGCACCAACAAAGAGGAGTTGCAGACTCCAGGAACCAGTGGGTCACGTCACAAAAACTACTTCCATCTTTTAAATACAGTCTGTGTTCTAAACAAAATGTGTCTGGTTGATTGTGAGAATCTGCCAATTCATGCTTTTGTTGGTGTATTCCTTTTTTAAATCAGCGCCTTGGCATAAAGCCCTGTGGGGAAACCAGTACCGGTTCTTTACATGTGACTGTTCACACTCCTGATGTACTGACCAGAGGGGTAAACAAATGACTGGTGTATATAAACATGCACACACACACACACACACACACACACACACACACACACACACACACACACACACACACACACAGGAGTGTGATCAACACTGTGTCAGATGATCAAGATCCTGCAGGGTAAGGCAGATGGCTTTAATAATAAATGGCATCATTGATCCTGTCTCAGTCATGGAGGGGGGTACTGAGAGAGAGCGGTAAGGAACTGCTGACAAACCAGGACACACACACACTGTCTGAGCTACACTTAACTCATGACACAAATCTATAAAAAGTACTCAACTGCTGAACCTAAATGTTACCAAACTGTTTGCTATAATTCCAGCTCCTGGCAAGAAGTCTAGGTTAAGGTGACTAAATGTTTTCATTCGTGGGAATGACTCATGTCATATCGATGTCTTGTCGTTTCACGCGTGCCAAATTTCTTCCATATTAGGAGCAGACAAGACAAATATCAGGAAAAATGAATGAAAAGTGTTAAAGACTATCCACAAATGTGAAATAAGGACAATTTAAAAGCTTTTTAATATGAACAATCAAAAACAACTGGAACCATGCTAGCCTCAGAGATAAAAGTCTCTGAATCTCATCCAGGCCTGAATGGGTTAATGTATTCTCAGAGTCTGATGACACGATCATCTGCTAGACTACTTCTTAGCAAAACACAGTTATATCCTCTGGGGTTTGATCATAAATATGAAGAAGTATCTGTTCACATGCTTCCTCATGAGAGAAATCCTTCATCAAGTAAAAAGCACACGAACTTCATGAAAAGATTTGAAAACTGCTAAGCAGAGCAGAGCAGCGCTGTGCTCAGTTTTGTCTCAGTTTTCACGTGGTTATCAACGTTTTAAATATCTGCAATATGTTGATTAAGTGAGCCGCTTACCATTTTTTTCAGTATAAAAAATAGTGTTTATTTTTAAAAAACGTGTTCTCTGAAAACTTTGAAATACATTTAATGTACTTATCCACAAAAATGTGGCTGTTTCCGAAAGCTTGACTCCTGCATTACAGATTATTACATTAAATTAATAGCAATTAATTCTTTTTTCCACGATGACTCAAATAATAATCCTCTTCATAATGACTTAATTTATTAGATTAATAGGTTTTTACACATCTTAAAGCAAACAGTGTCATAAATGGGGTTGATATAAAGGATATAAACCAAAGTTATCAAATCTGAGCTGATCCTCTGACTTTAGGCAATCTGAAACACACTTTGCATTTTGTTGCTGAAGTACTGACCCACTGCATGTACAGTTGCTCATTTCACGTCTTTGTCTGCTTCCGGGAACCTCTGCCTGGAGCTTTGGGGCTGTACTCAGAGATAATAAACAAAAGCCTGCAAACAAGCTTTTGTTATAGCACAGATTTAGACTACAAGAGATGGCTGATGGCGAGAAACACGCTAAGTGGGGATTTCAGGGAAAGCTAGACCCGAGTTTGGGTTTTTTTGTAAAGTAAAAACTTCTGGTAACTCTTGCCTTTAAAACTCTGTAGTACTTATATAGAACATGGTTTCATAACACACTGCAGAGTACATATGTAATCATGTATAAGTGCTTAGTAACGCATTTATGAGCAATTATAACTCTCCTGTGGATGCAATGAAGTGGAGTGTGGTGCAAACACGTGTTATAAAGAAATACTAAACACAAATATGGTCCATCTTCTGCAGGTACTCTTCAATAGAAACTTAAAATGCCCTTATCTTCTTACTGTGTTACACACTGCTACAGAGTCCTCAGTCAACGTGTAAGCTCATTCTTAAGATTAACACATTTTGTGCATTAAAATGCAATTATGCAGCATAACACCCTGCCTACACCAGATCCTTTAGTAAGGCCACTGTCATATGTCATACATTCAATTATCATCATTGTTACACACATGGCTGGCTGCAGGCATGGCTTGACACAGGGCGAATTAATGAGGAGGGATTGAATGAACTGCAGCCAGATTTCTAATCCCGGACCCACAGGTTTGGGCCTCATCAACTAACAAACAACAACAACAATGGCCCTCTCGCAAGTGCGCTTTTCACTCACGACTCTGCTGATGCGGTGACCATATGCCAGCACACCCATGTTCGGTTCTGTCACAGCCACTGTACCTTGACGCTGGTGTGGCTGGTCTGCGTCTCGGCCTCGATGCGGATGTGCCCTCCGCTGTTCTCCTTGCGATCCCGGCACGAGTTGTTGCGCGAGTGCCGACTCTGGTAGGTGATGACGGAAGGGATGGTCTCGGCCGCATCGGTCTTGATGAAGAGCCCGTGGAGCGTGGTTGCGTTGCCCTGAGAGATGGTGGTGGTCTGGTGGGGGGAGTTGGATTCGTCTGAGTCTCGGCAGTAGATCACCCCGCTCTGAGAGACGTGGATACTGGGAGCGCAGCCCATACCTCAGCGACGTGCCTCCGGAGTCAGATCCCAGATAATAAACACCGACTCGTGGGTACCACCTTCCTGTTGTCCACAGCTGCCTGCACACAGGCTGCTTTTTTCTCCGGGCATCGGCTGCAGGGTCGAATCGCTCTGTTCTCCACACACCTCCGTTCGAGAACATCAAGGGAGGGAAAACGTGAGATGTAGATAATTATTTAAAACATGCGACCTACGAATTCGGTTTTGTTCCCAAGCTCCCGCTATTGGCGGATTTTGGACTTCGACTTCATATTGAGGACAAAATGTGTTTCAGGCTATGATCTAAAGCTTCCCGATAACCCGTTCTCCCCGCCGGCGCTTCCATCAAATGACCCGGACTAATGAATAAAATGAATAGATGGTCTAAACCACCTGGCGGCTCTTCATCACCTCTTGCTTCATATCCGGCTTTATTTCTCCGATCGTCCTCGGTGACATGGTCGCATTATCGGCCTGTGATGAGTAGCCTTTATGAAATCTCTTCTATCTCTCTACTTTAGCTATTCTGCTTGCTGATCATTGGCCACGGTCCATCTCCCTCTCTTCCTTTCTGCTTCCTAGTCTCTCTCTCTCTCTCTCCATCATACCAACATTGTATAATTTTTGACTCTGCAGAAAACGAGCATTCATAACTCCCAAGAGGCCATGCTGTGACTCCAGGGGTCCTTTAAAGCCCCACGTGAATTATGCATAATGCTATCACAGTAATGGGGACCTGATGAAACACCACTTACTGTTCAAACAACCCCCTGCCTCACCTTTAGGCACGTGGTTAATTTAGAGAACAGGGTATATTTACTCTTCAGCCGAAATGGGGGGGGGGGGGGGACGACGACATAATTGTTTCTTGAAGAAAATGTTTTATAAAATGTGCTTATAGACCATTTTTTATTGCCTTTTGTTACAGTTCTGCTGCAAAAATAAACTAGCGTTTGACATGTAAGCACAATAATCATTATAATATTTCTATTTAAACATTCTACTATTCTTCCACTCAAGATTAGGATAGTTGGTAATAACGTGCTTATTTGTTTATTGAATGTGATGCTAACTGGATCAGAAATTCTGTAAATGCCAGTTATTATTTGATATTTTATAATTTATCCTTAAACATAATTATGTTTTTCAACTGAGTATCTAAGCAGATGTGTCACATAATGCATTTAAACTGTAATAAAACTGCACTCCATTGTATTTTGTATTAAACTATTTGCTTTGATATTTTGGATAAAAAGATATTATTATTTTCCATCACTAAAATTAAATGTGGGCTCTAACAATGTGGGCTTGTTACCGAAGCGTGACCCGGTGATGGGTGTAATCTTAAACCTCTCTGGTCAGTGGTCAGTTCTCCATATATATATATACATATATATATATATATATATATATGTGTGTGTGTGTGTGTGTGTGTGTGTGTGTGTGTGTGTTAGGGAACAGGGCATTAGGGAACAGGAAGTGAAGTATAGAGCTGAATAGAATAGAATAGTCACAAAGCAACATAAATTCATATTTGGCACATTTGGCTTTAGAGTAAAAAATTGCAGTCTGTAATAATACAAGAATATGACAACCAAAAAAAGTCTTCAAAATGAAAGCAAAATTAAAATAACCATCTTCCATGACATCTTATTTAAAATATTCACAGCTGTAGGAATAAAAGATGTTTTTGTAAACCCTTTTCTTACCCAACACGACTACATAACACTAGTCTGATGTTAACAACTGAAAGGACTGATGGTGGGGAATTAATCTGACCTGATGTATAACTCAGAAGTTTTCATGATACTACTTGCATATTGCTGGTATTCCATTACTGAGTTCATGATGGCCATAGCGTCCAGGTCTGAAAATCATAGCCATAACTACAATGAACATGCATTTTTTTGTGGCCCCTGGGGGCGTTACCTGTGGTAGCAGAAATACTCCAGTTTCTTTGGGAGAATGATCCTCTGCCCTGACCTCTGCAAATACTTTCCTGATGTATTTATTGTCTTAGTTATACTTTTTAAGTCATATTAAATAAAACATTTAGTGCACGTTAGTCCATATATATCAGAAAAAGAGATTTTTCAGTTTAAGCTAACTTGTGACTAACAACTGATTAGACAACAAGAATGTGGTTTCACAGTCAGATCCACCTCTAGTTTGTCATACATGCTTTCAAAACACCAAGACGGTGACAGCATGAACACTCAACCCGAGGATTCAAACTGAACCTCACCAGCCAGTTGGTGATGTCATGGTGGCTATATCCATCTTTTATACTTTGCACTTTTTGGTAGGCTACCTATTACTACAGGATGCAGAATGACCATCAAAACAAAATAACAATATTTCAGGAAAGGTACAGTGATGATTTCTACATCATTAATAAATGCCTGATATACAGTCCATGCACAAACTCTTAAACTTACTGTGATGTTTAATATACTCATTCAACATGTGATAAACTTATTTTGCTCTGGACATACAGTCAACTGCATATCATTTACTTAAAATCTAACTGCACAGTTTATTCATATTAACTTATGTTAACTTTGTGCTTTAACTAACTAATTTAACGAGGTACTTTGTCCTGAATTATTTTTTCACACTAGCAATTAAGGACTTAAACCACTAACACACTTTGCTCAATATTCTATTATTATTTTCAAGTTTCAATCATTTTAACCATCAAGCAAAATGAATAAAAATTACATGAACTGCTTAATAATTCCACAAACAAAAGAGTTTTTGTTTTCTTTTCATTGTCACTTTATGCTGTGAATTTGAAAGCACTGGATGACAAAACAAGCAAACTGAAGACATTGCCTTGGGGTCTGGGAAACTGTGTTGCACTTTTTCCCCCCTTTTTTGTGAATTAAACAATAAATTAGTCAATTAAAATTATTTTGAGGCCATACCCTCCATTATAATTTGTAAAACTTTACAAATATGAATGACATAATCTCAGAACATATAACAAACATTTGTTTAAACATATTCTTACTTAGTGCTGCATTTAGCCGTAAGCAAAACAGTCATATTTAGCTTTTTATTTGCAATCACCCACCCTTTATTCATTTAGGCAAGACTCCTAAATGAGGACTGCACATAAATAAAATATTATTTTTCCAATCTATTCTATAATGTTTAAAAAAAATTGCTGGTATATTTCGTCAGTGGAGGGGGTAGTGTTAAAACCTTTCGAAAGTATTCCTGCTGATAGTGCTTTAAAACAGTTATTCATATAACTGTATGAATATAGGGAAAAAAAGGCTAGCCATCAAAACAAAGCAAAAACATATACAGTTACAGAGTGTTTTCTACATGAGAATATATTAAGAGAAGCACTTTAGCAGTGCCTCTAGCAGCAGGTCTGGTTTATGTCCATGTGGGCAAGCAAAGCATATAATTTCAGTGAATGATTCTCTCAGCATCACTTCAGCCATTCCATCCACATGTACCACATAACTATACAACTGATTTGATTTATTGACCTGACAGGTGATCCCTAGAGACAGACACATAGAAATAAGATATGGAAGAAATGGTCCCATACTTTTGGAGGTTTAATATTCAAAGATGAATAGGGAGAAGTGAAAAAGCTGTATTGATAAAGTTTTTGTCCTTTGTCAAAAGTAGCCACGTAGTACAGTTAGTAGTTGTTTTAAGCTGCTTTCCTTCTAATTCACATTCACTATGGGATAGTTTACTTTTGCTCAGCAAAATATGTTTATTTATATATATTTATTTAGGCATTTATAATATATAAATGCAAATAATTAATTAATAAATCTTTATAAATTCCATCCATCCATCCATTCGCTTCCGCTTATCCTTTTCAGGGTCGCGGGGGGCGCTGGAGCCTATCCCAGCTGTCATAGGGCGAAAGGCGGGGTACACCCTGGACAGGTCACCAGTCTGTCACAGGGCCAACACACAGGACAGACAACCATTCCCACTCACATTCACTCGCACATTCACACCTAGTGGCAATTTGGATTATCCAATTAACCTATCCCCACAAGCTGCATGTCTTTGGACGGTGGGAGGAAGCCGGAGTACCCGGAGGGAACCCACGCAAACACGGGGAGAACATGCAAACTCCACACAGAAAGACCCCGGCCTGATGGTGGAATTGAACTCAGGACCTTCTTGCTGTGCGGCAACAGTGCTAACCACCGTGCCACCGTCTTTATAAATTAAGTTAAAAAAACCATATAACATGTAACTACACTAAACATGTGATTTTCTTATAATTTGTGTTACATAAGTAACTCTATTGAACCACTTAACAGTATGTAAAAAACACTGAGCTCTCACAGTTGCAACATTTGAAAGCTGTGTACACATGCTGTCACACATACGTCACTAATACTACAATGTTACATTCAGTTTTTTTGTTATCAGCTGCAACAGCGTAGCACTATTTCCCTGTGTGATACTGTGTGTGGGTGTGTGATCATGACAAAGGCAATTTTGAGCACACTGGCAGGAGTTTATGTGCCTGTCAATGCATTTGTCAGCACACTAGCGTCAAAACACTTCAAGATGCAGTCATAAAACTTTAGTGGTGTCTAGCTGAGCGTAGAATAAAGATTATGTTTATGTGTGTATATGTTTGCACTGATTGCCTTAACAATGTGTGTAATCCGACCCAGTAAAGAATGCCAGAAGTAGGGGCTTAGATAAAAACAACAAACATTCTGGCACAGTTTTTTGTTTTAATCTGGTGTGTAGTTTGTTCAATTTCACACATGTATGTAGTCCAAGAACTCACTGATGTCACTCCTGTGAAGTGATCGAAATATGGTCTCTGGTTTAAGGATCTAAATAAATAATAAATATATGGATACCTAAATGAATACAATTCCTCTAACGCTGTTTTTAAATACAAAATGTCTGGTTACTTGCATATAAGAGCACTGAACCTACAGTGAAACCTAATTTTACTTGCTCAGTATGCAATAGGCTTCTGCTTAGAAGGCCCTCTGGTGGCCGAGCTCATAAACTGCTGGTTTACATGGTAAATAAACAGAAAGAAACACAGTCAGGTGGTTGTACAGGATAAAATATCCTCATACGTGCTGAGGGTTCGTCATCGCAGCTCTTCAGTTATCTAGGCTATATTTTAGGGGAAAATACTTGCTGTTCATTTGCCAGCTTGGCTGACGACAACTACAAACTATGTAGCGATGTTAATGAGCTTTTCTGACGTGGTCTGCTCAGAGTTTTACACATGACGCGTATAAAACAAGACAATCTAATTTATGATTTGATTATTTAAATAAAACAACACAACGTTGTTTTTTTCAAGAACTACACAGAAATAAAATAACGGCTATGTTCCAATTAAGAACAGATACTACCACTTTTCACGGTAGTAAGTGTAATTTATAATCTTAGATTTCAGCCTGTATTATTTCCTCTTTTTTAGTTCCTTGCTACTAGCCTTAAGCTATAGGCAGTAAGTCTGGAAGTGTACGGTGACAACTAACATAAAGTTTTTTCACTTTAAGCCCAAAATAAGAGTTGGATTTACTTCGGCAAGCGCCTACCTTTCGTGGTCCATTAGGGGGGAAAGACTCTGGTGACAGTCCGCTCATGTTTCAAAACCAAATATTTTGTCCTTCAGTATATAATGCAAGCAGCGGGGAGTTTAAGTAAGCACTGGTTCCGCATCTGAGACCTGTAGGAAGAGCGGCAGAGTTACGTGGAGCTCCACAGGTAGAGAGTGCTGGATGGTTAGTTAGACGCTGGCCTCTGAACTCCATAACCTAGGTTCAGATTGCACCGGGCAGGCCCGGTGTCCGTGCGGCCCTAGTGCCCTTTACACGGCCTGGTGAAAAGCAGTAGTAATGTGATATTCTGTGAAGTTGACACAAAAAGAAAAAATGGAAAAAGTTCAAAATTTTGTATAAAGACATGTAGGAGGCATTCATACTCCACCATCAGGTTATTTAAAAACCAGTATATCCCACAGTTATAGTCAGCACCGCCTGAGCTCACTTTCCAGTATTCAGCAACACATTTTCAATATAACTTTATGTTAGTAATAATACCTGTGCATCCTTGTAATTTTATAATCTGCATTTACCACAAACTGCAGTCTATTTTCAGCCTGTCCCAAGTCTCTGCCTTATGGTATATTATTATACAGCGCACAGCATATTATATGACTATTTGAAATTGAAATCTCAGAAGCTCAGAAGAGTTTATCAAACACCACGATTGCATAATTTGAATCTGGAAAGTCATGTGAATACATTTCTTTCACCAGCTGCCGTGATACTGGCTGTACTTCCTTTTATTTGTTTAACAGCTTTAAAGTGCTCTGCTTCTAAAGAGCTCATTATCATCACAAACTGTGTTCCTATAGATTAAACTACCAAAAGAGATATTAAGTATATTTAACTCCACCCTTAGCATCTACAACAGTACAAGACTACTAATAGTACTATTGGGTTAATCAGATGCAGTATTTGATTTGCATGTTAAGCAAAGTTATTATAACTTTTTAAAAAATCACAATGTAGTAATTTAGTTTATTTTTAGCATGATTTTGCTAATTTCATACTAAGAGGGATTTTCAGGAGGAAGACATGAGAACTTTAGAACAGAAGACAAACTGTAGCACAGAAATGCATAATCAGTTTGTGAAATCCTCAGACTCACAGTCAGGTAGACATTAAAGTCTCAATATGCAACAATGTCTCCTTAGACTAAAGTGACCAACTGTTAAAGAGAATCTACCTGTCCCCCCTTTAATTTTAGTTTCTTTTGTAAGTGCATAATTTTGTTTCAGTACTTTTTGTTTGTGTGTCTTCACACTTGCAATAAGTTAACAATAATAACACTGACAGTAAGACACCAGCTTTTACAGTCAGATAGACAGACTGTTGTTGAGACTGAGTCAAAGTAGTAAAATGATATTCTGATTAAAAGGGACCTTCAGAAGTCAGACTTTCTGTTGAATTATGCATTTAACCTTTCCTGTGAGAAATAAAAGCATATAGCCTACAATAATGACACATTAGTGTCCTGGACATGTATTTGTCTGTGTGAATACAATTATTTTCAAGACATATTTAAAAAAAGAAAGAAAAAAGACAAGAAAAGCAGAATGTTTTGCATGTAATATATAGTATTGCTTCAGGTTTGCTGCTTGTATACTGGCTGGGAGTTTTTATGTGTGGAGTTTGGAGACATGCATTAATTGGTGATTCTAAATTGGCTATGAATCAATGTCATCTCTGTTTTAGCTCTGTAATAGACTTGGGCCCTTTTGATGGTGTACATACCCTGCTTTTTGCTCTGTGACAGCAGAGGATAGGCTCCAGCTCCCCGTAGCTCCTAAATCAAAGAGGAGGATCATAAGATGAATGCTTTTTTATGATAACTGCAGTGGAGATAGACACAAAAATTGCAAGCAGAGAGGTTAAAGAAGAATTCTCCCTGAGAGGGAGTGGAATGGGGGCTCCATGTGACCATGTGGTCTTAACCACTGTGCCTGGAACCTGAAAAATCATTTGAAACTGAAAAATAATGGACGTCATTTTGTTATTCTTTAGGCTTTTATCTCCACACTATCCATATTAAGCTTGCTGAAATCTGATACAGTAAAGTAAAAAAAAAAAGCAATATGATCCTTAATAATCTACATATTTACAAGTTTTGCTGTCTTGTTCAGTTTCATCAGTGGACTCTTTAGTGCTATCACTAAACAAGCTGTAGGTCACATACAACTGGAAAGTGGGATGCAAGAAAGCGAGGGCTTAAAATTTTTAAGTCACTGATTAAAATGTTATGAACAATATTTACAAATGAACACAAGAATATTTACTTTCAATTCTGGAGCTTGAAATTTGCTAAATGGTAAATGTGCTTTGTGTGTTTCTTACTCTGTTTGAGCACTCCAACCTACTTCTATGTTTAAGTGCTTCCTAGCAAACATTCACCTCCTGATGAATGCATCAGGAGCAGGTTGGGGTTCAGGATTATGCCCAAAATACTGAACCTGAGAACTGCAGACTGGATGGACCGACCTTCTGAGATGACCTGTTGGATGTCCTGAGCCACAGCCACATCCATTTGCACAAGTCTTCTTCCGCAACATTTCCAGATATGAATTTTATTGAAACATTTTATATCTTAACCACTTATCCAGCTGAGCTTGGATGTTGTTTAGTCAGCAGTCATCACAAGGTTAACCACACACACTCTCGCCAGTTACTCTAATAAGCACGCTTTTGGATTGTTTCCTAGAGAAAACCCACACAAACAGAGGCAGAACATCCAAAGATCACACAGGAGGTGGGAACTCAGAACCCTCTCGCTGTGAGGGTGCCTATCTAATGAAATGTATCTCATTTTGTGAGTCAGCAACACTGCGTGTGCATACAGTTTGAGCAGAAGCTGAAGTTAGAGCCAGCACATGCATTTAAAATATGTCATTTGTAAAGAGTGAAGATGCATGATTAACTTTGCAAATGATAACTTTCAGCTAACTGTTAAACTTCTGTCTTTTGATTTGCACTGAAAATTCACAGAAACATTAATGATCAGTAAAATATGTAAAAGCTGGTGGACAAGCTGAAAAAGGTGGATGTGAGTTACAGGTCCATCATCCAGCCAGCAGAGGGCATGAGAAGTACAGTGGATGACTTCCCATTACTGCAATATATACTGACCATTGAGAAGTTTTTCTTTTTCTTTAATATTATTAAAAATTGTTGACTGTGTGGAAAACAACATATGCAGTAGTTATAATAAATATAAACACATGTAAAGGGCTATAAAAAGGCTTGCACCAATTTTGTCTGCTTAAAAAATGAGGAAATACCTTTCTAGGAAGACACCTACAAGCTAAAGATGCTGAATATGCTCTCACCCTGTTTACCAGGAAGCTGGATTTTAGTCTCTTCTGCCTAACGTGCAAGAATGTGTAGCTTAAACTGTTATGACATAAGCAGGCCTTTGTTTCTCTAAATCTGAATTATGCATGGCTGAACTGAATCCTTCTCACACACACACACACACACACACACACACACACACACACACACACACACACACACACACACACACACACACACACACACACACACACACAAAAGCCTACTTCATCCATCAAAGTGTACAAAACATAAGCCTTTGTGTAAGTGTGTGTGTGTGTGTGTGTGTGTGTCTTTGTATGCATGTTTGTCCAAATATGCATGAGTCCATGGATACATACCTTTCGGTTCAATCATCACTTTTCTCTGTGGATGTCACTGTGTAGGACTGTTTCATAGAAAGCAAATGTATTTTAAGATTATTGCATTATTATTATAATATAACATTGCTGATGTAATAATACATATTCTAACAATTTCTCACCCCAGAAATAAATCTGATATGTATGTTCAGTGGTGTAAGAAGTGTAATATTTCTCTGAAATGAAATGTAAGTGTATTAGTATCATGAAAAGTAAACAGGAGGAATACGATACAAACAAATTCGAGTTGTCAGTGGAGCAGGATACAAACGTGTTATTAATATCCCTCCAAAAGTTGTCATGTTTTCTTCACTGTTTATGTTTGTGTCTTCAAATGAGCCTTTAGTGTATTTTTTAGTAACAGGGTAATATCAACAGCTGTCCCAAGGATCCACAGTTCATTGCTTCTCTACACAGAAAGGCCATGACCAGATGGTGGATTTGAACCAAGGACCTTCTTGCTGTGAGGCAACAGTGTACCATCACACTACCCAATATATATAACATTTTTTTCAACAATCTACATCATACAGCTCAAAGACAAGCTATGTTATGCTTGAAATAATATCACATCAAAGCATGTAATAGACACGCCGGTCCACTGTGTCCTTTTCACGCTTTGCCTCTCCAAAACATGAAATGTACACTCATGCAGAAGTTGTACTAAACTGGAATAACAGCAGAGGGAGGTATTTTATTTCAAGCCAACATGAAAATAATCATGAGAAAGTGTTTAAACAGAGTTATTAATGCACTTACATGTAAACATATATTATCCCCATAGCTAATGATCAAGTACTTTGTGGCTTTAAATATATTATCTCCCCCTGCTATTAATGCAACTTCTGCATGCCCGTCCATTTCATGTTTTGGAGAGGCAAAGCATGAAATGGACACGGTGGACCGCTGTTGCCTTAATGCTCTGTGAACTGCAAAGTAAAGAGCCTGCAATATTAATCCAACAGTCTCATTTGCCTCCATGAGCAAGCACTTGGTGAGAGTGGGAAGGAAAAACTCCTTTTTAACAGGAAGAAATCTCTCCAGTGGAAGTAGCAATGACTGAATGAGGGTGAGGGGAAAGAATCGTCAATAGTGATGCTGACTTGCATTCAGTATACTCATCTGTGCATATTTGTTTGCTTACTACTGAATAGCAAACATTTGTTGCAAACTTGTATTCTGTGCATACTGAAACACATTTTTATTATTTGTGAGTGTTATGTATAATTGTGTATTTGTTTGCATGTATCGGCTTTAAAATAACAGTTCATGTAAGTTCCAGGAGCTGCTTTGTGGTTTGGATATCACTTAGGATAATTAGCAAAAAGAAATCCATACAGTAAAGCAGAATTTTTTAAAATCCATTATTAAGTTCTCTATAAAGAGGGTCATTGTTCTCAGTATCTTCCACTGAAAATTCAGTTCAATTAGTGCTAATGAGGCGGACAACACCACAAAGTCACAAAAATATGGATAGAAATTGTAGCAAGATTATACATTAGTGGCAAAGCTTTATCAGTGAGATGAACAGGTACTGGTAGATGTGTCTCTGCATGCCCCCTCAACAGGTGGTGATTGAAGAAGATGGCACTGTGGCTTAACAATAAGCTCAGAATGATATGATCAAACCTGGACCTGTTCAGCTATTTATATTGGTGTGAGCATCAAACTGTAGAATCGGGGGACTATCTGTAAGGTGTGACAATTTATGGTGTGATGAGAAATGCAATTTTTTTATTAATGAAAATATATTAGCGCCAGAAGAACTGCAATTTTGCTAATGATTTAAGTTTTCATTAACTGACTTTCCAATGATTGTGAAGCCATTCATCAGTGTCAGAGAAGAGCAGATACAAGACAGTGTCAGAGTCAAGTCACAGCGTATCAGTCACACTGTTTGGCTCCTGTGAGGCAACATGTTCAGAATTTGTATTGGCACATTGAGTGCTGTTATCTGTACTATGCATTTATCTGTTTTGGCACATCCATCTTCCCAAGAGAATGTGTTATAATGATTTGTCCTTTAGCTCAACCAGCAGGTCATGGTTTCCACTGACCTGCACATTATCTACACACAGTGGATTAACACTTTGTTGTCTGTCAAGGATATTATCGAAAAACCACTGAGCTGGTGTCGTGAAACTTGGAAGAAAAATGGGGACCAAGCAAAAACAGAACCCAGTACATTTTGGTTTGGATCTTTAAAGCTGCCATAGCTCATTTGCTTTGTTTGATGGTGAGGTTTCCAAAAGCCCTTCTAATTATTATTGTTAATAATTTGCCATTTCATTGTGTACACAGCATTCTGCAACATACGTTCTGTGTCAATGTTTTTGGACAGAGTGATGGATGGATAGATGGATGGATGGATGGAACCGATACTAAGTCCGTCTTTTATGTAAATTCGATGGACATCACCTACGCTTAGTGACCCCTGCTACTCAGCAAAAAGTCTTACTGCCAAACGAAAACCTACAGAATCCCTCAGATGGCCAGAATCTTCTCAGATTAATTAGCTCATCAAAAGACTTTTTCCACACATGGCTTAAAAGTGACAGAAGATATATTGCTCGAATGCTAGAACGATAACAATTTGTGTGCTTCGTGCAAAGTGTATTTGCGATTGAAAATATATGTTCTTTGCAAATTATGTGCATGTAGAATTTCTACCATAGAAACGGCCACAGTATATTTACAATAATGAAAAACACTTTGCCTTTGTTAGCAGTTAGGTCCCAGCTACCAGGTGAGATGCATATAGCATTTGACATTTATTACTATTTACAATAATAAACAAAGGATAAAAGCTTGTTTATTACACTCCATTTAAAAAAATGGTGTGTGCCTGTTCAATATGCATAGCAAGAAAAAGATTTAATTTGTTTGCATTTTAGCCTCTATGTTTTTACTTAAGCGTAATACAGCCGACTAGCAACAGCTTGACCACAGCTCTGCCTCACAAGAGAGTAAAGACACAGTAAACTCAGCTCCTTTACTGTTTGAAAGGCACTTAGATTAAACTTTTATTTGGTCAACATGATGATAAGCTTTTATAGACTGATGTCTATCATCTCTGTCAGGAGAAATTAAAATCTCACCGAATAAAACTTAACTTGCATATCTCTATGATGCTCTTTTAAAAAGGCAAAGTTTCTGGTTTCTTCATGAAGTTTGGATGGTAGTCCAAATGTCTTTAATGACATTTGCCATATAACTAATTCCATTACATAACATTTAACTAATAGTCCATTGACAATCTGTAGTTTGAGCCAACATAGTTGTTTTGTATGGATAACTTTAAAAGCCAAACCATGCTGCTTACAGACTACTTCAAATCACTGAGAAGAATTTAGGAAAAAAACCCAAATGCACAAAACATCTTCTTGAATCTCTTGCAGTAGGAATATCTTATACAGTTACCCATCACTTTATTAGGTAAGCCTGTTCAACTTCAAAGCAACATTAACATAAATATCTAATCAACCAATCCCAAGGCAGTGAACCAATCCTCTTGGGCATCATCAAAGATGATATGAGTGACTTTGAAGGTGGCATTGTTGTTGGTATCAAGCAGGCTGGTCTGAGTATTTCAGAAAACAAAGTATTCCCTCTCATTATTATTAAAATAATATTGTTTATATCAATATATTACTATATTTGCTTTTTAAATAATAACCTTGAACAGTGGGGGGACAGGTATGCAATTACTTTTACAAATGCTATATTGCAAAAACATACATAAAAATTCGATTTGCCTTAAGGGTGTGTGAAAATACGGTAATACATTTTCCAGTTTCTTTAAACATAGTCTTATCTTGGAGAAACAAACATGTTGTTTTGAGTGTGGATTACACCGGCATTAGAATGGATTGACCTTTTCAACAGCCAGAGGCACCTGCAGACCTCAGGGACTGAGCCCAGACAGGTGGGAGACAAGTATTCTGTGTCCTTGACTCTTAATGAGAATGCAACTTGAAACTTTTCACTGCAGTATTGCACTTTACACAAATAATGTGTGAATATGCCTTTTCAGACCCGGAAAATAAGCAAACATTCTTTACAAATGCAATTTGTTTTTCTGTTAAATCATATTAATTAACTATGGTATGAGTTTCTCTTGGATGAAAAATTTTAGGATGACATTTTAAGACACTGCGTGGTGTTTTGTGTTTGGCTCGAGTTTTCTCACCCTAAAAAACAAGTCAGACTACAGTGCTGAAAGCCCCCAGGGCTTGTTATGACTACATAACATGAGGCAGGCGTAGTGAATGAACTCTGGGTGAGAAGTGAATGGTGTGGAAAACATTGAAGGTTGTTACATGAATCAGTGTTTTTTTGGTATAAACTTCCCATTAACCAACTGTGCTGTGAGACAATCATCCTCTGTCTCAGCCTGTGTTAATCTAGTTTCTGTTGTGTTTGACATTCTCTACATTATTATTTGAGTTAAGAGTAAGCTACACTGTTAGTTTAACTATATATTTGTGCTTAATCTACTAAAAAGTACAAACAGTTTTTGCATACATTCAAACAGTCCAGAGTAAGAATGATCTGACTTTTTCATTCATTTTCTTCAGTCCTTATCCAACTTATCCAAAGCTGACACTAAGAAAGCGACAGGGTACATCCTGGACAAGCCACAAGTCTGTTGCAGGGCTAGCACCATGCCTCAACAGCACTATCTGTATAGTGCTGTTGAGGCATGGTGCTAGCCATGCCTCAACAGCATAAAGGAATGGAGATGGTTAGCAACAACACTCAGGTAGGTTGTGGTGTGTAAGGAAGAGGACTCCCTTACTGCATTTATTTATATTGTATTGTCTGTATAGCACTTTAGAGCACACCTTTCACTTTATTAAAAGCACCTTATCAAGCACTTTATGTAGCATTGCACTTTAAGCATGGATTTGCACACAAGAAGTTTAAATATTTATTGACTATTTATTGGGAATTTTAAAATCAGTTGGTGGCCTTGTTTCAGATCCTGCACAGCTGCTCCTCATCAAGGAATGTGGTGGTTGTCTGTCAGGAGAGAAGAATGGTGATTGAGATTGTGATTAAGGTTTACCAATAAGGAAAACTAAGGCAAATGTGTGTGTGAAATCTAGGGATAAAAGTGGTGCAAATAAGTGTTTGTAAGTTAATGATTACTCACCTTTCTTGCCTGTGTCCTCTTCAAGGTGTTTGGGCAAATGTTTCCCCGGGGGTCCAAACACCATTTAAAGGTTCCGGGAGAGACCATGGTGGTGAATCTTTTTGTGCTTGGGTTTCTGGGTTTTTATAATATTGGGTTTTGTGTAACATTAAAGTGTGAAATATTTATTAATATGTAAATGTGAAGATGTATTTATGTATTTATTTATTCTTATTGATATATTGTATACTGTGGTGGAAGGTTGGGATTTAAGAATTTACCTGAGAGTGGAATAATGGTTAAGTCTGTGACAGCTGAACATATTTAAGGCTGCCAGTTGTCATTAGGGGATTTTTGTGCTGTGAAGAAGCTCGACAAGTTAATTGTTTTAAGGAGAGCCATATAGCAAATAAATACTTTGTTCCACTACACTTGCCTTGGTCTGTCTCACTGTGTTTCCAGCCGCTAAGGGCTGCCCTGTTACAAGTGGTGTCAGGAGTGTGTCACTCATGCCACAGTGAGAAGATGATGACAAGAGGTGGAAGAAAGCCAGGCCAAGAGGAGCAGCCTGATGAAGGAGTTGGAGCTTCATCTGAGCTAGAGGCCATGGCAGCAACAAGCCCTGAGGACAAATTGGAGGAGTTAACAGGGTTGGTGAAATCTCTTATGCGGTCTCAAGCAGCCAGAGACCAAAAGTGGGAGAAGGATTTGTCACGTCAGGAGCAAAGGTGGAAAGGCATGCAGCATCAATTTCAGCAAATCCAGCTACAAGTTAACGCTGTAACTGATAAGCCTGACCCACCAGAGGCGCCAGCGCCCCCTACAACATCTGAAGAACAAGAACTTGGATTCAATGGTGAAGACATTCCAGTGGCCAGTGGGTCCAGGTCTTTAATTGAACCAAAACTTTTTCCTCTGTCACCAGAAGATGACATTGAACATTTTCTGACTACGTTTGAAAGAATGGCAAACGTGTGTCGATGGCCCAGAGATGAGTGGGCTATTCGTCTGGTTCCCCTGTTGACAGGTAGAGCCCGCACAGCCTACATTCTTATGGATTTAACAGACTCTGAGAATTATGATAAGGTGAAAGAGGCAATTCTGGCAAAATATGAGATCACTGCTGACACCTACAGACGCCGCTTCAGATCTCTGAAAGTTGAGCCAGGTGAGACGCCACGTGAACTTTATGTAAGATTGAAAGACCTGTTTTCAAGATGGATTAAACCTGAAAAATCAACTGTAGAAGAAATATCTGAGCAGATAATTCTGGAGCAGTTTTTGAGAATGGTTAATCCAGAGCTGGAGATTTGGATACGTGAGCATGACCCGAAGACTGCAAAGGAAGCAGCTAGCCTCGCAGAGGTTTTCACTTCAGCCAGAAAAGGAAGCAAGAGCACCTACTTCAGCCGGGAGACCCACTACGCCCAACCAAGTAAGTCCATTGGGGGTGAACAGGGTTCTGGTCAAGTTCAGGCTAGAAATCTTTCTAGTTCTAGGCAGCTCCCTTCCCATAGACCTCACAATGTGAAGAAATCCTTTAAGTCTTCAGTTCAGGATATTAAATGTTATCACTGTCATAACTTTGGCCATACACAACAATTTTGCCCTGCACTTAAGTCAAAACCATCTCTTTTATGTGCAGTTCCAAGACCAGCCACAGAGCCAGTAGGAAAGAAAGCTTGTACTGTCCCTGTTTTAATTAATGGGCGTAAAGAGGAAGCTTTGCTTGACTCTGGGTGCTTCCAAACTCTTGTACACTCTAGCATAATTTCAGGAGAAAAGCTAAGTGGGGTTGGGGCTACAATAAGTTGTGTGCATGGAGACGAACACAGGTACCCCACTGCTGAGGTTTACTTGACAGTAGGAGGTCAAACCTACTTGTTAGTGGTAGCTGTTGTTCCCAGTTTGCCATATTCAGTGATACTTGGTAATGACATCCCCACTCTTTTTGATCTAATACACCAGTCAGATTATGACCCTCAAGTGAGTGCTGAGAAAGACATTCAAGGCTTAGGTGATGAATCTGGAAGCTCACTTCCTCTAGATATGACAGTTGAACCATTTAAACCCTGTCATGTAGTCACAAGAGCACAAAGTGCAAAGGAAAGGATGCAAGAATTGCCCTTTTTTGAGGAGTCTCTCGAAACGGAGCCAGGGAAGATTAGGAAGTCTAGGGCTCAGAAAAGAAGAGAAAAGTTCAAAGGCTCAGGGGAAAAAGGTACAGCATTGTTCCCTAAGCCAAATAACCAACTTGAGTTTGATGTTCCCTCAGATTTAGGTGCACTCCAAAGAAGCGACCCTACTCTAAAACCCTGGTTTGAGAAGGTAACAGAGGTAGAGGGGGCTAGTCAAGGTCAGGTAAGCTGTCTTGCAGACACTGTTTACTTGATTAAAGGAGGCATCTTGTACCAGAGAAAGGGGAAGTGCGAAGCTGTGGCACTCCCACAACAGTTCAGAGACAAAGTTATGGATTTGGGTCATTCAATTCCATGGGCAGGTCATATGGCTTTTCACAAAACACTGAATAGGATCAGCAGCCGTTTTGTTTGGCCAGGGATATATGTCCAGGTTTCTGAGTTTTGCCGTTCCTGTGAAAAATGTCAGTTGACCTCAGGCAAAGGAGTAGCACGAGCCCAGTTGCAACCACTGCCAATTATTGAAACACCGTTTGAGAGGCTAGGCATGGATATCGTGGGCCCTTTAGAGAGGAGCTCCACCGGTCATCGCTACATATTAGTCATATGTGACTATGCAACACAGTTTCCTGAGGCCTTCCCACTCAGATCAATTAAAGCTCGTCACATTGCTAATTGTCTTCTGCAGCTTTTCTCTAGGGTAGGCATACCAAGAGAAATTCTGACGGATTGTGGAACGAACTTTCTATCCAAGTTGTTGCAGCAGGTTTATAAGTTGTTAGGGATAAAGGGACTTAAGACCACCCCTTATCACCCCCAAACGGACGGGCTAGTGGAGAGATACAACCAGACTCTCAAAAGTATGCTGCGCAAGTTTGTCTCTGACACAGGTGCTGACTGGGATCAATGGCTGCCATACCTTCTGTTCGCCTACCGGGAGGTCCCGCAGGTTTCCACTGGCTTCTCGCCTTTTGAACTTTTATACGGTCGCCAAGTGAGAGGCCCCCTGGATCTGCTTAAGGACTGCTGGGAGGAATCCAAAGCAGAGGGCGAAAACATCGCAGCCTACGTCATCACCATGAGAGAGAGGTTGGAGAAAATGGCATCATTGATGCAAGACAACATGAAAGCTCCACAAAAACATCAAAAGACTTGGTATGATCAGAAGGCCAGGGATAGGGTCTTCCTTCCAGGTCAGAAAGTACTGTTATTGCTTCCCACCAGCGATAACAAGTTGCTGACAAAATGGCATGGACCATACGAGATCGTCAGACAAGTGAGTAAAGTCACTTATGAGCTGAATATGCCAGAAAGAGTTAAAAAATATCAGACATTTCATGTGAACTTGTTGAAGGAATTCCACAGCCGACAAGAGCCGGTCTATCAGTTACTGGTGCGTTCGGTTAAGGATGAGGAGGTGACTGAGAAGTTCTTTCCAACTAACATTCAAGTTTGTGCTTCAGTTGACCTCTCTCATTTGTCTCCTACTGAGCAGGCTGATATAAAACCACTTGTGGACCCACAGCTCTTTCGAGAAACACCAGGCTTCACATCACTGGTTCAGCACAAGATACGGGTGAAGGAGGATGCACCCGTTCGACAAAAGAGTTACAGAATTCCTGAACGGTTGGTGCCAGTGCTACAGAAAGAAATAAAACTGATGTTGGACCTGGGAATCATTGAGGTGTCAAGCAGTGAGTGGTGCAGCCTGATTGTTTTGGTACCAAAGAAAGATGACACCCTGAGATTCTGTATTGATTTCAGATATTTGAATGCATTATCCAAGTTTGATCCCTACCCAATGCCCAGGGTGGATGACCTGCTGGAGAGAGTTGGATCAGCAACGTACATTACAACACTTGATTTGTGTAAAGGATACTGGCAAGTGGCTTTGGCACCAGAAGCGAGAGAGCTGACAGCCTTCAAAACTCCTTTTGGTATGTACCAATTTAAAGTCATGCTATTTGGGCTTCAAGGTGCACCAGCGACATTCCAGCGATTAATGGACCATGTACTGAGAGATGTGTCAGCATTCTCTGCAGCATATCTGGATGACGTGGTGGTGTACAGCCAGTCCTGGGAAGAGCATGTCATTCACCTACAGAAGGTGCTACACTCCATCAGAATGGCTGGACTGACTATCAATCCCAAGAAGTGCTCCATAGCCAAGAGAGAAGTGGAGTACTTGGGCTGTGTAGTTGGCTCTGGGAAGATAAAGCCGCAGGTTGGAAAGATTGAAGCAATTCAGTCCTTCCCAGTTCCGACAACTAAAAGGAAGGTGAGAGGTTTTCTGGGTCTAGTAGGCTGGTACCGGAAATTCATACCTTCTTTTGCGGAGCGATCCACTGTACTTAATAACCTCACAAAAGGCTCAGCCCCTAACAAAGTGCGTTGGACGGAAGACTGTGAGCGAGCATTCAGAGACCTCAAGGAAGCAGTTTCCACACATCCAGTTCTACACAGTCCAGACTTCAACAAGCCATTCATCTTGCAAACTGATGCTTCGGGGGTTGGCCTTGGTGCTGTCCTTCAGCAAGAGGTGGATGGTGAAAGAAGGCCTGTGGTGTTTCTGAGTCGGAAACTACTCGACAGGGAGACGAGGTACTCGACGGTGGAGAAAGAGTGCTTGGCCATGAAATGGGCTATTGAGGCCTTGAGGTATTATCTTCTGGGACGTCACTTCACTCTGGAGACTGATCATCGTGCCCTCCAGTGGTTGAACCGCATGAGGGATGCGAATGCCCGCATTGCAGGATGGTACCTGTCTCTGCAGCCTTATGACTTTACGGTCCAGTATAGGCCAGGGAAGTCAAATGTGGTTGCTGATTGTTTATCTAGGATGACAGAGGACTGAAGCACTTCGTGCTTAAGAGAGGGAGGAGGAAATGTAAGGAAGAGGACTCCCTTACTGCATTTATTTATATTGTATTGTCTGTATAGCACTTTAGAGCACACCTTTCACTTTATTAAAAGCACCTTATCAAGCACTTTATGTAGCATTGCACTTTAAGCATGGATTTGCACACAAGAAGTTTAAATATTTATTGACTATTTATTGGGAATTTTAAAATCAGTTGGTGGCCTTGTTTCAGATCCTGCACAGCTGCTCCTCATCAAGGAATGTGGTGGTTGTCTGTCAGGAGAGAAGAATGGTGATTGAGATTGTGATTAAGGTTTACCAATAAGGAAAACTAAGGCAAATGTGTGTGTGAAATCTAGGGATAAAAGTGTTGCAAATAAGTGTTTGTAAGTTAATGATTACTCACCTTTCTTGCCTGTGTCCTCTTCAAGGTGTTTGGGCAAATGTTTCCCTGGGGGTCCAAACACCATTTAAAGGTTCCGGGAGAGACCATGGTGGTGAATCTTTTTGTGCTTGGGTTTCTGGGTTTTTATAATATTGGGTTTTGTGTAACATTAAAGTGTGAAATATTTATTAATATGTAAATGTGAAGATGTATTTATGTATTTATTTATTCTTATTGATATATTGTATACTGTGGTGGAAGGTTGGGATTTAAGAATTTACCTGAGAGTGGAATAATGGTTAAGTCTGTGACAGCTGAACATATTTAAGGCTGCCAGTTGTCATTAGGGGATTTTTGTGCTGTGAAGAAGCTCGACAAGTTAATTGTTTTAAGGAGAGCCATATAGCAAATAAATACTTTGTTCCACTACACTTGCCTTGGTCTGTCTCACTGTGTTTCCAGCCGCTAAGGGCTGCCCTGTTACATGGTGTCTCAACATTGCTCAGGTGGTATTAAGGGGTCCAGAATATGCAAAAAAAAAAATCCCTTACACAATTGTACCACTGCCAGCAGTGTGATACAAAGCATGTCACAGTAAAAATCTAGACTCATCAGACCAGCTAATCCAATCTTTTTTTGTGCATTCAGAGATGCTCTTGTGCATATTCTGGTTGTAACAAGTGGCTATTTTAGTTATGCTTTGATTATACTCCATTGCAGAAGCAGACATGGAAACCTGAGAGTTGAGTAATCATTCTTATTATGCTTCTTAGATGTCCACCACCTGGATGCATCAGTAGTTGGTGCATTTTAATGTAAATTCTGCGCAGACAAGTGTGAATGGTCACAAAAAGCAAGCAAGTACATGGATGCCCACATTGAAGGTTCTAGAATATCTTTTACCTTGACAAGACCAAGGCCATGGTTGACTACAACTGGTAGTTTCTCTTTGCCAGGGAAAAAAGGATTTGTTTTAGAGTGCTTATTGTTTTAAACAGTGCCAAGAAAAATGAATTTCAGTGAAGGTCTAAGAAGAATTGTAGATTTATACAAACTGGGAAGGTCTCTTGGAGTCATTTCTAACCAACTGCAGATTCCAAGATCATCAGTTTAAGAACCGCAAGTTCAAGTTATTTGCATTTATGATGGTGTCGACCAAGAAAGAAGGCCCTGCTCCAGGACTGACACTTTCAAACCTATGAACACTGTACAAATGTCAAGCATGGTGTTGGTAGTATTATGCCACCATGGGGTTGTTTTGCTGCTTCATGGTACAGTTACATTACCTCCAGGAAAATGACCAATTTAAATGACTTCCATCCATCCATATTCTAATGCTTGTCCGGGTGTTTTGATAGCATAATCATTTCTTGTTTGCTCCCAAATAAAATTTCAATTAGAATTTATTGACATAGGTCTTAGAAATTGTAAAAGGAAAAAGAATATTCAGTGTGTCATATTATTTTCATAAAAGATAACTGCCATCATTAATATTTTGTCCCACGAAGAAACAGTGCTTTAATTTGTCACTTACAGATGTAACTTCTGATTCATCAATGAAAGTATCCATAAAGCAGAAAGGGGAAATAGGTCATGTTCAGTTAAGCTCAAGTAAGGAATGTGTATTTTGATTAACAACACCATTTAAGAAGTCATGCTTTTAAAATTTTTATATTTCCTATAATGAATGGGCAATGCCTAACATTTCCAAACATGCATCTAAAGTCATTTAGCCCTGGGGCAGACTGACAGAAGCGAGGCTGCCATATTGCGTCATCGGCCCCTCTGGCCAACACCAGTAGGGTAAAGTGTCTTGCCCAAGGACACAACGACCAGGACAGAGAGCCCGGGGATCGAACCGGCGACCTTCCGGTTACAGATACACGTCCTAACCCCCTGAGCCACGGTCGCCCCAAGTCATGGACATCAAGTCATGGACCACATCAAGTCATGGACCATGGATTGGCCTCTGAAGAACCCAGACTATAGCAATATTGAGAACTGAAGAAAAGGTAACCAACATTCAGACAAGAGCTTTGAATGTCCTCTGAGAATCCTGGAGGACTTTTTTTTTTAGCTAATTCTGAAGACTATTTGAAGAAACTGCAAGAAAGCATGAAAGGTGGTCATAACAACGATGCACAACTATGTTTTTGTCTTATATAGTTCATGTTCATGTGTGTTTTCACATTTCTCAATAGATCATTGCACCTGTGTTCAATAATCCTATACAATATTTTAAAAGGTGTGGCTCAATACTTTTGCACAGTACTGAAAGGATTTAATATCCTTTTTGTTACACAGTGTAAAAGGCCCTTGTGCATGCATCACTCGTTTCACTTTTGATTTAGAACAAAGAGAAGAGGGCAAACATGTTCAATGTGAGTTGTTTAATGATCGGTATGAGTCTGGGAGGGCTGCAGCAGCTACCTGAGTCGCTTTGAGGGAAGATGAGTGGGAAGGGAAGATCAGCTTTTCCCTTTCTGTCTTTGTTTTTTCATCCATTCGTCCCTTGCTCTCGTCACAGCTACGCAATTGGCTGCTTAAGGAGTGGATCGTATGGGAGGGGAGGGCGTCCACGGTGGGCGAACATGTCACTTGGTCCTTACAGTATTTGCTCCTATAAAAAGCAGCGCTTGTCGCGGAGGAGCTCAGACTTTCTCCGCTCAGGTGAGCCTTGCAGACAGAGATGCGCGTTATGGAGCGCACTTTCCGGGAGCAGCTCTTCTTTCTGGTGTTGTGCTTGTCCGTCCTCAAGGGAGACTCCAGGTATATTGAGGTAAGTGTCCGGACAGATACAGAAACTTCTTAGAAGATTCAAAGGTACAAACGAGACGCGCCAAACTTCTCTCCCACTCTCTGTAGAACAACGAAATCACAAAAGATGAATTATATTCATTTTTCAACTCGGAACTCAAGAGAGAAATGCCCGAAGAGTTGATGTATCGCCGACCTTTACGTAAGTCACGTGACATCTATCTATAATATTTTAAATAAACATATAATTGATGGTTTATGCTGGTTTTCCTTGTTTTTGTTTTTTAATTTTTGCAACTTATGCGTTTGAAGAACAGATAAAAGGGGAGGTAGCGTTTTTGTATACTTTTGGTAAATTAGACTTGTTTTCTGTCTCTTAATTTTGGTTTTACCAAAATTGCTCTCGATAAACACCTAAGTATAATCAATAGGCTAAAAGAGCTGGAATGTAGAGAATGAATGAAAACGCAGCAGAAAAAGATATTTATATTAAAAAAGGATAATAAATATAATAAATAGTAATTAGAGTAGATCAATGTGTTTTCATTTATTTATAATTTTTCATATTTGGTTGGCAAAGTTTTCACATTCTTTCCTGGAATGCCTTTCAGGTTGTCTGGACATGGTTGCAGTGGAGGGCCAGTTCACCTTCACAGCAGAGCGCCCTCAGCTCAGCTGTGCCGCTTTCTTCATGGCAGAGCCCAATGAAGTGATCAGTGTGGATTATGACAGCGTTGACATTGACTGCACGGGAGGAGACTTCATCACTGTAAGCTAACAGCGCTTCTCGTGAAACACCTTCCCCCTCCTCTTATATTGAGCAAAATATCACAAGATGGGTAGATGCATCTGGTCACGTTGAGCTTGAAGGGCTTAAAACGTTATTTTATTGCATAATTTTTGTATAATTACAGGAAATGACATAGACTTTTTTGTGCTTTTGTGATAAAGCTTTTGCTCTGTGTTTCCATGTCACCAAATACTGGGGTCTGTTATCTTGGTTCCTAATTAGACAAAATGCTCTTTAAACATAAAGTAATTGGGCACAAACCTGCTTCCTTTAGATGAGCTACCTGAAAATCACTTCCCTATTGTTTGCATACTGGTTAAGTTTCGGCCTAAAGAGTTTAATATTCTTTCTCATCATTAGTAAAACCATCAAGAAATAATTTGCGATTAAATATAAAATTCTACTTAAAGCTTCTGTCTTTTAATATATATCCCATCAAGGTGTTCGACGGCTGGGTGATGAAAGGGGAAAAGTTTCCCAGCACCCACGATCACCCACTGCCTTTGTTCGAGCGCTATGTGGATTACTGCGACTCTGGATCGCTGAGGAAAAGTGTGCGCTCTTCTCAGAACGTGGCCATGGTCTTCTTCCGCGTTCACAGTGCCGGCAGCAGCTTCACCCTGACAGTCAGGAAACACACCAACCCCTTTCGTATGTAGACGGTCATTTTCAGAAGTAAACTCTAAAATTCCCTGCATGCACATAAACATAACCATTTGAGCTTTCAGCCCATTTACACTGCAATTAATGTGTAATTCAGTGGTGATACTGGCAGCCTGACATGGTGCTTTAGTCATCACTTGCACCATTAGTAGACAGTTTGCCACCACTGTGTTCCTGGATGAGGACCAAGGACAGGCTGCAAATGCTCTCCCACAGTAACATGAAAGGAAAGGGCAACTTAGATGATGAACCTGCTTTTTAAGTGTTTTTGAGATTGACCTCAGTGAAGGCATTAAAGTTTTCTTCATTTTCTTTGAAACTACCTGATCTTTACTAATTAGATATAATAATAATAGTGAAATAGTGCTTTGAAAAATGCTTGTGTAACAGACCACAAGCATAGAATTATTTTTGACCTTTTGACATTTGTCATTCAATGCAACAAATTGAAGAGGTACTTTAACACCATGTATATATGAATCATGCATGTACAACCCCAGCCTTTAGGTTATGTGTACATTCCTATGCTTCTATCTGAACATCCATCAAAGTGATCATATTTGCAACATCCACCCTTGTCTATTGTTTTGCAGCCTGCAATGTCATGTCACAGTCACCAGAGGGCAGTTACACAATGGCGATCCCACAGCAGCACAGAAACTGCAGCTTCTCCATCATATATCCAGTAGAGATCAGCATCTCAGAGTTCAGCCTGGGCCACTACAACCACCTCCCCAAGGTAAAGAAAGTCACTAAACACCCTTGAATATTGCCGCAGTGCTTTTAATTCATCTTCAGTGTTACAGGGTTTCTCAGTTTATATAGCAACTGAAACCTTAAGTAAAAAGTGATTTTTGCATTGAGAATATTAGTGATTTTAAGTGACCAGACCCCTAAAATTATAACAAATTCAGATCTCATACTAAGGTATAAGGTATATAAGGAATAAGATTCAAATCAGTTATGGAGTGATTTAAATGAGAGTCACAACAAGGTGTAGCTCCAAGAGATGAAATGGCACCAGCCTGTGCTTTCTCTTAGCTCTAAACAGAATAACATCAGCATAAAAAAAGGTAAAAAGCTTTTAAAGTGTGCTTGGTAGGACATTTTCTTTTTTTACAAACTTAAAATAATTTATCTTAGGATATTTTTTTATTAAAAAACACATATTATCATAATATATGTTGTCCTTAAAAATTCACTATATGTACCTTTATTTTGCACAATAAGTATTTAGTATTTGTTAGTTAGTATTTGTATCACACTCTATGTTGATTTCCATAGAGATCCATGCCCGGATGTGCAGAATCAGGAGACTTTGTACAGCTGCTGGGGGGAAACGGCATTGATACATCAAAGCTGCTTCCCATTACTGACCTCTGCATCGCTTTCACTGGACCAAGTAAGTGCACACCATCTCTCTGCCTCCTCTTCTCTTTAAATAAAACACCAGTCAAGACTTAAGATTTCCTTTTGCTCTACCTGCAGCTCACATGAAGATTGGCTGTGATAACACTGTGGTGAGGATGGTGTCCAGCGGGAAGTTTGTCAACCGCGTGTCTTTCAGCTACAGGCTATTAGACAGCCAGGAGCTACAGACGATCAAACTCAACAACGTGGAAGATTTCTGTTTCAATAACTGATCCTAACAGGATCTTATGTGACAAATGTAGCATTTGACTGCAAATGTTTTTAAAATGGCTTTAAGTGAAAGTAACAGTCAGTCCCTCTGATTAGATAAAATGTCTGAGGACATTGAAATAAAAGTGTATGAAAAATAAAAGATAAGTGTCATAGGACTATTATGATATTACACACTCGACTTTACATTTATTAAAATAGATTTTTCTTTTAAATTTCATTCATCTTATTGTAAATACATTTAATTAAGTGTCCTTTTGTGTTTGGTGGAACCACACTTGTTTTTATATGCTGTGAGCGCCCTGTGTGCATTTATCAGAATTAGACTTATAATGTTGTTTTGGGAGTTTGTCATCAACATTCTTGATAAGGAATGGTGCTAAAATGAATGTCACCTTCTGTTTGTGTGAGTACTGGTGATGTGCTGAATCATGGACATGGAGGGTGAACGTAAAGTGAGGGAGTATGCCATCGCCATTATGAGGGGATTTGATTAAAAAAAAGACCAAAAATGTTTTTTGTAATAAAATGATATTGCATGACAAAGCACTCAACCGGGGTTTTCTTATTATAAAAAAAAAAGAAAGAAAAAAATGGACTCTCTTTTAATTCATTCATAAAAAAGCAGTCAGATCTCAGGTTTTAAGATATTACCTTTATTTGACCTTTTGACCTCTACTTTGACCTTGGATTTGATCTCCTAGTACCAGAAAAATTTTTAAGCATATTAAAATATCCCAAAGATAATATAAGCTATTAACGTGGGTCAGATCTATCTATCTATCTATCTATCTATCTATCTATCTATCTATCTATCTATCTATCTATCTATCTATCTATCTATCTATCTATCTATCTATCTATATCTATATCTATATCTATATATCTATATCTATATCTATATCTATATATATATATCTATATCTATATATATATATATATATATCTATATATATATATATATCTATATATATCTATATATATATCTATATATATATATATATCTATATATATCTATATATATATCTATATATATCTATATATATATCTATATATATATCTATATATATCTATATATATATCTATATATATATCTATATATATATCTATATATATATATATATATATATATATCTGACCCATGTTAAAGTAATGGACTGAACATACACACACCCACTAGCACTTTATATAGCCTCTGTAGAAATTAGCCACATATTTAACTTATCTTAACTGCACTACTGTATAATTCTGTATAAACAATCATTCTGTACAATATGATAATTATAATTCTACAACTGTTTATAACTTGCATATTTCTGTATAGTTTCATATTTATATCCTCTTCATAGACTGTACATAGCTTGTATACCCACTACAGCCTGTACATACTTATAGTTATAGCATATTCATAACATACTTTCATACCGTGTACATTGTAACATACCCATAATAGACACATTTTTGTACCTTCATACCTATAACAGACCCATTTCTGTAATATATCTATATCATGGCTAAAGCACTTCTGGATGGATGCAAACTGTATTTCGTTGCCTTGTACTTGTGACATGTGCAATGACAATAAAGTTGAATTCTATTCTATCCTATTCTATTCTATTCTAGTTTACATCGACTGGTTATTTTGCTAAATGCTTCCTAAATCTTTTTTTTTTTTTTTTTTTAACTCATGTTCACCCTCTAGCATGCTTAAATAATCCAGTTTTTGGCTCCATGCTAACATTTGGTGCTTTTAATCTATATACACAACATAGAAATATTCATGGTAAATGTAGATTGCCAAAAAACTAAAACAGAGGTGGAGTAGGGTCTGCAAATCTTAATAAAATGTGTCTGTCATCTCTGTCACAACTACAGTTATGAATGAGTTATTTGCAAAGATATAAGAAGAAACATGGATTCACTGTTGAAAGTAATTACGTGTCACCAGTTAAATGCAGGAGATTTAGGGCATATCAGGTGAAGTCAGACATTGTGGGCTCCTGTCTTAGCAAACCCATGTCTGCAAAACCATCATGTGTTCAGTGGAGTACGTGTTTCTTCATCATTACCTCATATGTGGAATGATGTCACTGCCTTTGATGACTGTCCTGGGTACATAACGAACTCTTGTTGTCACTACAGAGAAAACAGCAGGCAGTATCTCTAAAATATTAATGCCTGAATCACACAAACCAATGGGGCGACCTGTGATTAAAGGCCTGAAGGTGTATTATCATTGAGAGACATGTGCAGGCACAAGCTGGTGATGAACGACTGCCCAAGACTTTATAGCCAACAACTGTAGGTCTGTATGCGTGTGTGTATGTGTGACAGTGTCCTGAAGCCACATTGGTGGTCTTTATCTTTTTTGAATAGTGTGGACAAAGTTGGATACAAAACATATGTGCCGCTGCTGCTATTGACGCTAAATAATAACCTTGTATTTATATTTTGTGAATATCAATGAAGAAAACTGTCACCTGTGCAACAGTGTGCTTCACAAAGGTGTTGTTCTTAATAGTTTGTGGATACAAAAGCAATGAGTGGCAAGACCATTAGGATCTCAGATGCTTTACAGCAGAAAATCCTTTTTGTTAAAGCCTATGTGTTACATGTTTTTCTAATTGCACGAGTGTACATTACACCGACTGTACCATCATTCTCAATTATGTTTATATGTTTAAAAATGTGTTCGGTTGCACTGTGTTACTAAATCAAGCAGCTTCCTATGTATTCTCTCTGTGCTCAGTGATGTAGTTAATGAACAAGCCAGATGACGCATTTACTCCATGACACAAAGAATCTAAGACATTATTGGCTTTTTCCTGTCCTGTGCGTACAGTATGATAGACGTTGAATCGTCAACCAAAGCTTTGCAGCAGCCACATCACATTCTTTGTATAAAGCCGTAGTTTAGTTCAAATGTTCCTCACGTGTGTATTTTGGACTCACAGCTTGCTTTTGATGCTGTCAGTTATACCGAACTACTCTGTTATTCTACAGAAAATTATGTTTGACATTTGAATCTGGCCTTTCTCAGCGAAGATGATTAATTATTTGTCGATCACTCAACAGGAGATTAGAGCAGATACAGGCACTCAATATTTTGAGTGCAGTGCATCTCAAAATATCACAGTTGCATAATCACGACGCCACTTTTCAGCAATATTTTTTGCTTTTATAATATCCTGTATTGCATTAAATCTTTACAAGAAATTCAAGACTTTTGTACCCTATACATACACACATTTAGGTTACACACATTGTGGATCTTGAACCACAATGTCACATGATGAGGTACTAAAAGTGTTTCTTACATTTCCATACAGGTTTGAAATTGAACATTATACATTTAACAGACCCACAATTCCTGTTATAGATGAACAATTTATGGAAACATGAGCACTGTCTTGAAGTCCAGAGTACTTCTCCTGGTCGTGTAGTTTCTTTAAACCACAGTAATATTGGAGTTCAGGAAGTGTCCTCTTATTTAACAAATGACCCCAAATACATTGTAGCTCAGTGACACAGAACATGCTCAGTTTCTTGCCAAAGGTCACTACTTACTGAAAGCCGTAAAGTAATAAGACAGGCAGGTGCCAGCAGTCGTCTTTGGTCACATATCAAATCCTATTTAAAAATGATCTTTGATATTAAATATCCTTTATACTGAAAATCATATTTGCTGATCTTCACTGACAAAACTCCAAAGAGTCCATACGTCTGTTTTGACAAATAACATTAATGATTAATTGATGTCCTTAATTAATCATTAATGACCTTACTGTAATTAGAAAGGCCTCCTGGGAAGTTTAGCTCAAACCCAGATTTCGTCTTGAAGCAGCTTCAGTTTAAAATCTCGGCATCAGTTTAGTAAATTCTTGAGTAGAACAATTTTCAGTGAAGAACTGCACCAGTAAGTGATACAAAGGCTGGACTATCAATGAGAGACAGATCAGGCCATACATGTTCCAGCAGGGGCAGCAGGAAAGTGTTTTTTCTCTTGTCCTCTTGTCATCCTCTGATGAGCACACCACTTTCCCAGATAAGGCAATCTGTTGTAGAAAGTCTGCCCCCCTTATTTGTTACTAAGCAACACCAATATGTGTTTAAAATAAATATTAATTTGTTCTTTACAAAAACAAAAACAAAAAAACCCCTGTCATTTTCATTTTCTGGCTGAGTCACAGGGGAGGCTGACCAAGCAAACATGACCAGACTTCATAAATGAAGCTAACTATACCATTTTAATCAAAATACATTATCATCATACATTAAGTACAAGGTTAGTACACAAAGACAACATGCTTTATTCCCCTAAATACAATCTAATAATCTGTTAGGCTGCTTACCCCTCATGTGTGGTGTCGTTTCCACAACTGAGTTCTCATTTTCTTGATTCACCTAGTTATATGAGAACCAAAAAACCAAATACAAAAAACAAGCATCTAGTCCTTTTTATAAATCGGTGGTAGTGGGAAATAAAACTTCATGAATTTTTAACAGAAAACAACTTGGACCTTCTTTATATTTACAAAAAAAAGAAAAGAAAAGAAAAGAGCCACAGTTTGCAGGTGAGTCAGAAGTGGATGGGAATACACAAACCACACGCTTGTGTATTCCCACTGATATTCCCAAGCCCTAACCCTAACCCAGACAGTGTCTGATGTAATACCCTGTGCCAAACCACATATTTTATTGTTAACCTCAAAGAAAATCTATTGAATAATGTTGCCTTGACATTTTCTTAGACTTTGAATTTAGTTTGTGTGATATATAAATAAAACGTTGCTACTAATAGCACACAGTCAGTATTGGAAAATAAAAAGAAATCTCTAATAGGGGATTTTATATTATATTTAAATTATCTTCTCTTATTAGTTTATGTCTTATTATTACAATATTTCTTTACAGATGTAAACAACAAATGATTTCAAATTTAAATGCTCTCTTCACAAAGTTTTAAATGCTTATCAGAAAATTAAGAAACCAAAAGCATTACACACACACTCACAAACACAGCTCACTCCTAATGAGGAGTTCTGGCACGAACGGTGACGCACAGAGTGACGAAAAGGGGGAGCGGACAGCATGTGGGAGATAAGGGCTCGAGGCATATTTTAAAGACGTCACAGGTAGCAGCTACATTTGGATGGCTGACACTTGGAGTGAGGAGAAACTGTCCCAAAAAGCTACAACTGTGCTCAACTCAGTCAATTGAAATCACAATTTTTGTGCCATATTTGGTAAAACTGAAAATACTAATCTGAGGCACATTTCCTGGATTGATTTCCTGATGCAGTTTTATCTAGAGTTTTATAAACAACAACAAAATGTGTTCAGGGAATGAGTCTTGTACTTTGCCAAGTGCTAGAGATCAATAATACTAATAATATTTCATCAGTTGTCTCTTATGTCCTCTTTAATATCCCGTTATCTCTCTTTGAAGTGTCAAAAACACTCTTCTTTTTTTTAAACAATTGTTTAATATTTAATATTATTTGTTTTCTCCATCCTCTTACATTATATTAGGTATAGATTAAATTATGCTTTTTGGAATTATAGTTTTTTTTTTAACAAATAAGAAAATTACTACATTATATAAAATTTCTGCTTTAAAAATCTCTCTCTAGTAATGTCTTTGTGCTAGAAAGATGCAATTGTGCTTTAGGTGCAACCACTTTTATGTTAACAATTTCTTAGCTGCCCCATATAATTTGGATGCATTTCCCCCCACAATAGCTGAATGAATACACTGACACAGGACATGAAGATCTGATCACGGCTGATGACTCAAACTTTGTGTGATGGGTAGGGTTTTTTTTTTTTTTGCTCTGCTAGAAGCCAGTTCCTGAACATGACGCTCACAGGAAATAAAGAGACAATCACATGAACATTCGGAAGAGGTTTGTGAAAGTGGAGGGCAATCACACGAGTGAGAATATAAATATCCACATTTCAAAATTATCAAATGACACTTAGAATTGATTGCAACCTTTTAAAAATTGAACAAAATGCACAATTATGGCATGGCATCTTCCCATGGGGTGATTATCCTGCTCGATTACAGCCAATCACAGACAAATTGCATTGTCGTGGTGAGGGTTTGTGCAAGCACCATCTGCTCACATAAAAGCATCAGACTTGCCTCTGGATTTTGTTTCAGTAATTTTGTCCACGTCACAGCTGAGAATATCACTGCAAATGAACTGTCTAGTTTGGTATTTTGGGAAATGGGCTGAGAGCAAGAGAAAAAGAGAGAGAGAAAGGGAGGAAAACCCTTAGAAAATACAGCTTCAGTGTACACTTTTGTCCTTCCCAAGGTGAGAAAAATCTGCATTTCTGCTTGAGGGGATGTTGTATCTGTGTGTTTGGCTGATCCAGCTGGACCCAACTTGGGATCACCATGCGTCATAAAGACATAGTACACAGTCATTTCCCAAAAGGGAAACTCAGTTTTATGCTCATCTAAACTCATTTGCTTTACCTGATTCAGTTTGTATGCATATTATATATAACTGCACTGCAATAAACTGCACTCCATCTGTGTAGTCTTCCTATATGTCCTTAACGGGCCTGAACAGCTCTTTCAATTCAAAATTGGATAGAAATCGAAACAAATTAATCCAGTTGTGCCACAATAAAGAGCTAATAACCCCACAGCTGTGTATTGTGAGCCTTTGGAGAGGTGTGGGTTCCTTGCAACCTTTAAAATTGTATATTAAGTATTTAACTTGAACAGCTATCATTAAATGCCTGATGCTTTTCACATATTTTAATTAAATCAATTACCTGTTTTCTTATGATACAGTTTTTGGTACAATGTTGCATTTACTATAATAGTAATTTTATACTGTAACAATTTACTGTTTTACTGGAGTTTGAATGCACTGTAAGCTTTACAGGATAATACAGTCGTGCAAGACAGTGGATCAGCATAAAATAAGTCACACAGGATAGATTTACATTTATTAAGTGCATTTACTTTTAACATGATGTCTTCAAGAATCTTTAGTAGGTTTCATTTGTGGCCATATAAGAAATTATTGAAAGACAACGCTGAAGTCAAATCTTGTTCAAAAGTGCACAAAATACCACACATGGCATATAGCAGTGAGACATTTATTCCTTTTACAGGGGAATGCTTGGCTAAATCACTGTGGGCCTGCGTATTTTTCCACGACTCTAATTTTGTGCCAGGAAAAGGTAATTCCCCTTAGGGAATGGAGGCTAAGAGTAAATGCGAAACTGTTCATTGCATCCTTAACATATTAAATGAACATATGACCTTTAAAACTTCCAGACATCTGTTGGAACAAAATCTTGTAAGGATTTAGGAAAGGTTTTTAGATGACCACATTATCATTTTTAAGGAAAATACCTCTGAATTAATCAACAGTAAGTTATTCTATTCTTTCTTTTGCAGACTAAACTAAAAGAAAACCAATTACACATTTATGCACAAAGGTTTGGATGAAACACTTCCATACACAAAAAAATCAACAATAACAACACCATGGAGGGCTTAAGGAAAGGGTTTTTCTAGTTATATTTATAACAAAAATAATAAAATAATTTGTAAAAGACAAGGTCGATGTGAGATCAAGTGATTGTTTAACAGCTCCAGTCTGTACATTGTTACATTTACATCCACAAATGACAATCCTATGCTCTGGGAAAACTACGACACAATTCAGCTACAGCTTAAAATGTGGATGGACATTGGGTTTTTTTGGACACCTATTTCTTTTTCTTCTGTTGCTCTTGGAAGAAGTCGTTGCAGGCAACAGTCAGAGCTGCCACCAACACAACAAACTCATTGAAATCCACCTCGTTGTCCTTGTTAGAGTCCAGGTCATTCATGATTTTCTCCACCAGCATGGGATCTTTCTGAGACTGAAAACAAAACACAAACAGATAGTGATTCAACAAATATGCAACTGGAATGATTATGTCTTTGTGACTCTTGTAATGCCTTGTAATGATTTTTCCATAAAACAAACTTGTTACCAATATTATCAACTTCTTAGCCAAATACCTTCAACGCTTCTAAGCTTCCGGTAATAATGCATAAAATGTGACTGTTACTGGTGGTTGATATTGACTCAAGGCAAAGCCCCATGTCCGGTGGTGAGCAGAGTGATGCTGCCACTAAATGACCCGTGAGCCTCAGCTAATCAAATGCGACATTTATTACTTTGCTCATTTCCTCCATGACTGGGAAACAAGACGTTTTTTTATTCGTCCTCTAACCTCCAAGGCACCAGTGATCTTTCTGTTGTGGCACTAAAGTCAGCATTTCTCAGAAGGTTAAAATTAAAATCCACACTGGGGGTTAATTTAAATTAGAAAAAATATCACCACAGCAGTTTTGCATTTTCTAATGTAGTTTCAATTTAAATTTGGTCTGAAAAGCTCAAAGCTACGTTAAAATACAAAGTCACCTTGAGTGAGTCGACAGTAGACATAAACATGAAAAATGCAAGACTACCATTTTATCAGTAAATAAATCTAACAATCTTAATCAAGAGCACACTTAATTTGAATTTTGCATTACTTTTTTAAAATTCTTTCAATTCTATCAAGACAGAACATGTAGTAGTAAGTACTGTATCATGCTTTGGTTGTCAAGTGTCAAAGTTTCCTGTTGGCAGAAACTCAGGGTGAACGCCACTGTGTCTATTCTCAGAGGTGACTACAGCCCACAGGGATGTGATGACATCACAAGGGTGTCTATATTTGGAGGTGATATGGGTCACTGATGATGATGATGATGTGTGAGCACCTGAGGCCTCCCACCCACATGAAGGGGGACGGACAGTAACAAGAAAGATATCTGAAGGCATCAGGTTTTAGACCTTGGCTGTTTTGTTGATGCTGTGGTCTCAATCATTTGAAATTGCAGGCTTGTACGCGCTGCTATCACACAGACTCAGGGGCAGGGATTTATCTCAAATGACCTTATCTATCTCTCTCCCCGCATCATTTATTTGCCATGGTGGTCATGCGAGAGCCACAAGCAGTTACACTTTGACAGCAAGAAAGCAATCAATGAAAAAACAATTTCCTCCAACAAGGTCAGGATGTTACATCATTTGAACACATCACTCTTAAGATTGACTTTTAAGTGAATAAGACTTCAAAGTGTTCAAGATCCATAAGCAAATTAATGCAATTACTATTGGTCATTATAGTTCAGTTAATGAAATGCATAGTCATACGTCAGTACACCAGCATGTTCCCATTAATTTAAATCCATACAGGGATTGTGCTTCCTGTTGAAAATTCTGCATGACATCAAATCTTTGTCTAAATGCCGAACAGATAAAACAAACAACAAAATAATCATTGCATTTAAACATCAGCCTTACCGTGAGGAAGTCAGTGAGCTCACTGTTCAAGAGTTCCTTCAGCTCACCCTTGTTGAGCTTGTATTTATCTCCATCATGTCCCGAGTAATTGTAGAAAACTGTCATCAGTGCATCCATTGCACTCTCAAGCTGGCTTGGCATTTTGCTGGAGAGATTAAAGGTGCGCTTGCAGTTTCCTGAAAAATAATGTAAAACAAATAATACAAAAATACACATGCACACACACACATATGAAAAAGCATTACAACAACTATTAGCTCATAACAGTGGTGTTCCTACCTGGTTAGAGTCCTGCAAAAATGAGATCACAGACTCTTCTGAATGGCTTGTTTATCAGGAAGTCAGAGGATGCAACGTGGGATAATTAATTCCACAGGTGAGACCCCCATGGCAACAGTTCTTTCCAGGTTTTAATCAGTGTAGCTAAGTGAAAAACAAACCATGTATCATGGGTATTCATCAAATCCTGAGCCAGACGTGAGCCTTGACGCATGTGTAACTTAATATATCCCTGAAGTGAGTTCAGTACTGTGCAATATACTTCATTAGAGATAGAATAGGTTAAAACTTGCCTACCTGCTCTGATGTGTTACTCATAAAAGGGCAGCATGGAGATACTACTTAGAGCAGGTGCTTTCTGATCATAACAATGACAAATGAACACGAAGCATCTCATGGCTTTTATGCCTATCCTTTAAATATTCATTCATTCCTTTTATTTATGCATTTGCATTTTCTAAGGCATTAGGCATGGGCCTTTCAGCTGGATTAGCTATGAATGTTTACGCAATGAAAGATACAACTTCTGCCCAGTTGCAACTAGACACACTTTGTTGTAAAATTTGCTAAAGTTTCTCATCCTTTCTGGACATTGGTGTTTTTTTCATTCACTTTTAGTCTAGTCCTTGTGCTGACTGTCAGGACTAACCAAAAAACCCAGCTCAAGAGCAGAGACCAAGACAGGATTATAGCCGTAATAAATACTTTTATTGGCTAGAATGGTTTGAGGCTCCATTTCAGTCAGTGGTGTTTGAGATTTTGTCAAAATTGATAGAATTCTGAAGACATAAAAATAATCTCAGATTGTGTTCTACCATGCAATACCATCTGAAAAAATTCAGAAGCAAGAGCTTAATTTTGCAGCATATCAGTCATACCAAATACACTGCCAATGCAGTAAAAGCATACCTGGATAGAAAAACACAAACTGGAAAACTATCCGTTATGGACTGATAGCAGTGTGGGAACATCTTGAAACCAAATGCATATTGACGTGGAAAAAAAGGTTTGAGTGTCCTTCAAGAAGGCTATTCCTGAAGACTGCTTAAAGAAGAGTGTTAAAGAATAAAGTTGGCTATACCAGATATTGACTTCCAAGCTTTCAAGAACTGCAGAAATTTCTTTTTTTGCCTTATATACTGAATTTCCATGTGTGGAGAAGTTTATAAAATGAAAGTTGCATTGAGTGACTTTGCTGCTTTTCTTCTTGTTCTCTCAGGCTGACCTTGCGATTCAAATGTTTTGATGTTCTCGTTCTTGGGTTTATTTTTAGTAACTGCAGCTTTCATCCTTTGTCATTCTGTGTCCCTCTCATACACAGTCGCCCCTCCTTTGTCACCGTGTCATAACTGAGAGAGGAGAATAACACTCTATTCAGCTCCGAGCCCTCGTGACAACACCTGAGAGATGTTCGTTGTCAGGTGTCCCTGCAACTTCTCTCCCACTTGCAGCCACTGTCACAAAGAAAATGACTTTCCATTTGTTAAGGTGATGAAATTGTTTCCTTCACAGCTGCTGTTAGTAATGATTGTGCAGAAGGTGCCCTGTAAAACCATAAACTGGCATTACATCAAACACTGCAATGTGTCTCATTACACAATTATCTTTCAATAAATACAAAATTCTTGTATTTTCCGCAAGATGATCCATGTCTATCATGTACAACTTAACAGATGTAGAGTGAAATTCTAAGCAACAGGCACTTTGATGAAATGATGCACATGATCACAATACTCATCACTATAGGCCATTAAATGATCATTTTTTTTACCCTATGATAAACCAGGAATCTTGTTGCTATTTGAAAATGAATTTAAAGACACGCTTGTCTCCTGCTCACTTGGCAGATGCTCTTCCACTTTAGATCCCCTCATGTTCTCTCTCGTCATTTGCAGCAGCTTTAAGATCACTACAAAGAGAAAAGATGATGTGTCCATTTTGTTTACAGGTAAAATTTGACCTTTTTCATTGCAATAAAGAAAACATGGCTTCAATATAATAACTGTTTTTAACACTAATAATGTCCAAAATTATGCATTTAAATAAAAGGCTATCATTAACATTCCCATTGAAGAGCGCCTAATATCTTTAATTGAGGAGATAGGAATTGAACTATGAATAGCTAAGATAAGAAGAAAGTGTGTTCAACATCTTGTGGATCAATTCAGAATACATAAATTCGTTTAAATATGTTATTAAATATTACTATATGCATTTTTTGTTTTTGCACTGTATTTGTATTTGCATTTCAGCCAAAGCTATCACCCCCAAGTAACCATCAAAAATAATGTAGGTTTAAGATACAAAGTACTTACTGTAATTGCAGACATGCCAGTGGAGTTATTCTATTTTATCGTCAGAAAGTATATGTAGTGTTATGTACTGTCAGTGTACCTGGGTCATTGACCCAGTGTGTTCAGTTTGGACTTTTGTCAGTTTAGTTCTATTTCCTGTGTCAGTGGTGTTCTCGCCTGTTTCCAGTCATTATCATTATCCAGTCTATTTAAAGACTGGAAGAAAAAATATGTGGAAAAAGAAAAAAAAAGAAAAAATATGTGGACTATGTACAAAAGTTAGAAAAAAAATAAAACAGAAGGAAAGGCCCATCATCACTGACTAACATGTATGGAGTTATGACTCCATGACTCCATAACTGTGAATTGAGGTTGCGTTTAGAAGTTCGATTTAAAAAAAAAAAAAAAAACTGATAAGGAATGAAGCAGAAATGCAGAAGAAAAATTGTTTAATTCTTGAAAAGCAGATAAAAAGTAGGAAGAGCTGAAGCAAAGTATGGCATGGCTGGTGTCTCCAGAGAGATTAAAAGAGATCTCAAAATGCTAGTGGAAAAAAATATTGTTGATCATTTTGAGAATAAAGTTGTAATTTTGAGATGAAAGTCGAAACAGTATTTTGGGAAAGAAGCTGAATTATGGTTTTGAGAAATTGTTTTTTAGAATTTTTGAGATCACCATTGTTTCAAGAAACACTGCCATGTTTGCAATATCCTCTACAAAATGCCCTGTTTAGATGAGTGGCTGCATTGTAATCAGTTGTTGGGAAAATTACATCATGATTTTACTGTATACTTACAGAACTTTAAATATGTTAAATTCCTTTAAGCATCAAAGCAATCTGGGAACTTTCAGTAGTTTAAAAAAAAAACTTTGGAAGAATTTCCAAAAGCCTGAAGTTCAACAAGAATTTGTTCAAGATCATCCGTCCATGCATTTTCATCAGCTTATTCAATTCGGCATCACAGGGGTGAAGGATCTGTGCCAGCTATCACAGGGTGGGAGAACAGGCCGCCTATCTGTCACAGGAGCACTCAGCACTTTAGACCACTCAGCAGAAAGACGTAAACTCAAAAACACTGCTTTAATAGCTGTGATTAAATTTGAAGTAAACAAAACAATAAAAATACAAGACAGAAAGAAACAAATTGGTAAATGGAGATTCCTTAAGCTGGAAGCAGATTCCAGCTCACCCCTCCTGTGGAGCATCTGTAGTGCCTCCTGCACAAACTGATTCATCCTAGTTCTGGATCCTAAGTCCATTATCTTCACATCACAACCTGCCTGCCACGCTCCAGCATTGCCACTAACCTGTTCCCGGGAAAGGAAATATTGCACCCTTCTCGGAAGCCCCCATGGAAAAAGTAAGACTGTCATCCAATATAAATTCTGTTAATCAACGGCCTGGAACCAATTAACCTTCTCTCCTTCGCTTTAAGATCAGCCCTTGAATTGCCTTGTTTTTCTCCCCTCACTGTCACTTTCTTAAAGGTGATGACAGCACGGGAGCCCTTACTGAATGAAGCTGTGTCAGACTGGGAATAGGACCTTGCGTTGCTTCAGGATCTTTTTGGGAACCTGGTCATTTACACTAGTCTGTTTCTTTCAGCTCCGTGCCACAATTCTTCACCCGCTCTGTCTTCTTGAAATGGCTGGAGACTGTCTTCCATCATAAATTCTATTAATTTATGGCCTGGAAACCTGATTAACCCCCACTGTCAATTTCTTAAATAAAATTTCTGTAAACCGCTCATTGGTTGACAGAAATTTTCATCTTTTGAATTTTGGGTCCTGACTTCCTAAAATTATAACAGCATCCTACTGCAAGTATTTCCTCTGCATTCCCATTAGAAATTGGTTCTCAATTAAAATAATTCTACCATAGCTGTAATGTACAAATTATTGTAATAATTTATTGTGTGAAGAAAGAATGACAAGCAACAGAAAAATTGAAATTAAACAACAAAAACGCTGTTTACGTGCTATTAAAGATTCACTCCCACTAATTGTTGCATTTTGGCAAACATTTCAATGTTGTTTAGTACAGATATGTTGGAAGAGAAGAAAATACAAATTATATGAAAGTGATCCGTGGTGTTTTGTGCAAAGCTGGAAGACTTCACTTGTTCTTTACTGACTGATTTCTGACCAAAAATCTATCAGCTCACCATAAAATGCATGTTGAAATATGGTGTTTGTAGGAAACTCCTACAAATACTTATGAATTGCAACAATAACATCTAGGATCTAAATTTAGATACTAGTGTAAAACAATTCTTTAAAGTTGTAAAAGTTCAAGTACATCACCTTCTTTACTCAATGAAAGAACCTAATTCAGACTTGCAGGGGACTGGAGCCTATTGTTCGGGGTCCTTTTGACTTGATTTTGTGTTTCTTGTGTTTTTATGACCTGTTGTGAAATGAAACTAGTTCATGCATTTATTATTTCTAGGCTGGACTACTGTAATTACTACTGTATTATCAGGAAGTGCTAAAAACTCCCCGAAAAGCCTTCAATTAATCCAAAATGCTGCAGCAAGAGTCCTGACAGGGACTAGAAAGAGAGAGCAGATTTCTCCTGTTTTGGCTTCCCTTCATTGGCTTCCTGTTAAATCCAGAATTGAATTCAAAATCCTGCTCCTCACATACAAGGTCTTAAATAATCAGGCCCCATCTTATCTTAATGACCTTGTAGTACCATATCACCCTATTAGAGCACTTCGCTCTCGCACTGCAGGCCTACTTGTTGTTCCTAGAGTATTTAAAAGTAGAATGGGAGGGAGAGCCTTCAGTTTTCAGGCCCCTCTTCTGTGGAATCAGCTTCCAGTTTGGATTTTGGCTTTTTGCTAAAGCATGTAGTTTGGGCAGGATCAGGTGACCCTGAATCCTCCCTTAGTTATGCTGCAATAGGAATAGGCCATCCTGTTCATCTCCCCAAGTGTCTCTCCAGCTACATTTCCATGTTTCAGGTTGTTTAGTTTTATGTTTCTAGTTTCATGTTTAGCTGTCCCCAGTTTAGGTTTTTGTTAGTGGTTTTGTGGTAATTCTTACAGCCACAGTAAAGGCTCATTTTCAGTTTGAAACAGTCTCTCCTGCATCATTTTCTGTGCCTGGGTCCACACCTCTCAATCTCCACACGGTTTGCCTCACAAACCGTTACAGCTATTCCACCTGTCATAAGGCGAGACACCCAATCTATTCAATTCAATTCATCCATCCATCCATCCATCCATTCGCTTCCGCTTATCCTTAATCCTCAATTCAATTCATCCATCCATCCATCCTCATCCGCTTTGTCCGGGGCCGGGTCGCGGGGGCAGCAGCCTAAGCAATTCAATTCAATTCAATTTTATTTATATAGCGCCAAATCACAACATAAGTCGCCTCAAGGCGCTTCATAGATACAGAGAAAAACCCAACAATCATATGACCCCCTATGAGCAAGCACTTTGGCAACAGTGGGAAGGAAAAACTCCCTTTTAACAGGAAGAAACCTCCGGCAGAACCAGGCTCAGGGAGGGGCGGGGCCATCTGCTGCGACCGGTTGGGGTGAGAGAAGGAAGACAGGATAAAGACATGCTGTGGAAGACATGCTGTCTCTTGGCCTATTGCAGGCCAAGAGACAGAAAAGACATTATTTGTCTTCAGATCCTAAGACCATTTGTGTGCACAGCAGGGGTGATTCGAGGATCAAACCGTTAGGGTGGCTCAGCCCCCAATAATAATTTCCTGTGTACAGTACCATATAAATATACTCAATCCTTTTCATCTTTGCAAACATCAGTTCAGCTGGCTACACATTCAAATGTTACCTTCAACAGCAATCTAATTAGTTGGATGACTTATTATAGTGTCTAAGAGTGACACTACAATAGGTTTTGATTAGCACCACAGGGACATTCTGCAGTCCAGCCTCCAAAGTTATGCATCGATATCGATAATTGAGAATCACGGATCTCAAGAAGACAATCAATAACTGAGCAAAGCATTGACATCTTGGCAACAAATAATAATGTATAACGCAATAACGAAGAACAAACTGAACTGGCGAGACAGATGAATCACTGTAGACACTGGTATCATCATACTTAAACATAAACATTTAGCAGCTAACGTGATTTTTTTCTCAGGAGTTGAGTTGCTGAAAGGTTAAATATATAAAAGTCATGTTCTTCAAGCTGTATGTTTATGCCATCTCCATCTTGGATTTTAGAAGCCAGCCATCAATTGCATGAGGAAACTGAGGAGAATCACTCCAAATCTTTTCTGCCTTCAGGGCCGCCCTCCCTCTATACAGGAGGACAAGATCATTTAGCTTTATACCTGCCAGTTTGCTACACACTTTAATACTTTGGTCCAACCTTTTCTCATTCTTCCAGCTAAGAGACCCGGACCAGCAGAACACAAACAGGGGGCAGGGATGACATTTTTTGTTTAAGATAAGATAAGATAAGATAACCTTTATTAGTCCCACACGTGGGAAATTTGTTTTGTCACAGCAGGAAGTGGACAGTGCAAAAGTTATGAGGCAAAAATTAGAATACAATAAGAATAAATACAGTACACAACTGTACAGAATAGAATAAAATAAAATACTATATACAGTAGAATAAAATAAAATAAATATACAATAAGATAAAAATAGAATACAAATACTATATACAACTGAGTAAAAATACAACGATGACAGAAAGGATTATTGCACTTAGTATTATTGCATATGTATGGATGTGTGTGCTTGATCAGTTAAAGTCTTTATTATGGAGTCTGACAGCAGTGGGGAGGAAAGACCTGCGAAATCTCTCCGTCCCACACCGTGGGTGCCGCAGTCTCCCACTGAAGGAGCTGCTCAGTGCTGTCACAGTCTGCTGCATGGGGTGGGAGATGTTGTCCAACAGGGATGACAGCTCAGCCGCCGTTCTCCTGTCACTCACCACCTCCACTGGGTCCAGAGGGCATCCTAGAACAAAAATCAATAACCATTTCCTTTGTTTTTTAACACCCAGAAAGGACTGTCCATACCATGCTACAAAGTCATCTGCAACTGGGCCATGGTCACGATCTGCATCCTGGAGCAGAGAGACATTCACTGAGTCGTCTGCAAACTCGATTATATGTTTGTCCTGGTAGAGACTCTAACACTCATTTTTATTAAGGACAAATAAAAGTGGGGAAAGGACACACTCTCACGTGGAAGATAAAAGTGCATCTGATAAGATGACTCTCCCTTTCTGAGGACTATCCGTTAGAGTTGGATGTCTCAAGACCGGCCTCGAGACATCCAACTCAACTCTTACGTGGTCTTGGTCTTGTCTTGGTCTCGACGGACTTTGGTCTTGGTCTTGTCTTGGTCTCGGATCCTTCGATCTTGTCTTGGTCTCGCTGTCTCGGTCTTCCTGTCTCAGCTCGACATAGTGGTCGGGAGATTTGGAGTCAACAGTATCCATGACACACAACGTAACGGTCGATAATTTGTCATGTGCATCAGCTCTAAGAGCCGTGCTTAGAGAGTGCTTTGTAGTGAATCAGAAGAGTCGACTCCTATTGAGTGAGAGCCGGCTCCTCACTTAATTTCCTTTTGCTGCTCAGCTCTCACACAGTGGCTCAGCTATGCTCCAATCCCTCCATATTGTGGCCAATCACATGCGAGGATATAGGATAATATCATTATGTGAAAAACAGAGAGGGTGAGAGACGCGACAGTCAAGTGGAGCGTGTGTCTGTCCTCTCAGTAAGTGAGTGAGACAGTAGACAGCGGTGAGGAGGGCTGTGCGAGTGCATCGCAAAAACACATGAATATGCCCGACACCCAGAAACGAAGCAGCATCTGGCTGCAGTTTAAAGACTTTTTTGTCTCAGTCTCGGTCTCGTCTCGACTTTGTTTTGGTCTTGACTCGGTCTGTCTTGGTCTTGGTCTTGTCATGGTCTCGATACCCTCTGGTCTTGGTATTGTCTTGGTCTTGGTTTAGGCGGTCTTGACTACAAGTCTACTATCCGTAAGTCAATAAGCCAAGAAATCAGATCCAAATCAAGATTACGTGTACTGGTGAGATGTCCTGCTAAAATATGGAGCTGGATACAAATAAAAACAGATCAAAAATCCACAAAAACAAACAGTTTTGGACACCATCCAGGTACTTTAGAACCATATGGAGCAAGGTGCACACAGCTACCCCTCTCTCCCCCTATCTGTTCAGCAAATTGGAGGGTCAATTCAAAAATTCCGTTTTTACAAGTTTCTTGGATAATCTCATCACAGGGGAAGTCAAAGCAAAAGGCTTTGCAAAATCATTTAAAAATTAAGTGCTTTCACTTTAGGCACTCGTACAATAGTCCTTCTAGATTTGAGGGACTTTCCAAAACTCAAGAGACTTTAAGAAATGAGGAGAAAAAAATCCCAGCCAACTCATCCACACAATTTTTAAGGAGAAGGCTGTTTATTTTATCTGGGCCTGCACCTTTCCTCTCTTTCACGCTCCTAGGGAAACATCCCCATACTTCACATGTCTGTGAAGGTTCTCAGTCATCCAGGTCATCGTAGTCAAAGGAGCTTGGAAAGAAAAGCATCTGGACTTCTTTAAGTTGCTTGAAGACGTTTCACCTCTCATCTGAGAAGCTTCTTCAGTTCCAGGGTCAAATGATGGAGAGTCCCATTTTTTTGGGCTTTCATCAAGTCAGGAAAGATGCACAGTAAAGAAGATCAAACACCAACTAGGTAGGATCAGAAAGACAAATGCAACAACATTAAAGCTAAAGTTTTGGTTTTTTTTCTCTTGTCTTCTTTTTTTCTCTCATGCAATTGAGTGTTTGTGTACTGGGCTTTGTTATACAGTCCTTGCAAATGAGTGTTTTTGCTCACCGTTGCTTGGATTTTGCTCTGCCTTTCTCTGCATATTTTCTCCAATTCTTGTTTCTCATCCTCAATATTTCAAGATTTTTGTACTTTGCTGCATTGCAAAACACTTGCAATTCAAAATCTTTCAGAACTTGTTGCATCTATTTCTGCATCTCCTCCAGTTCTTCCTTCTCTTTTAGCAGTTGGGTATTTCTTTACAGCTGTTCCACACCGTCTCCATACTTTTGTCTTGCCATCATTCTGGTAGAGGTTGATCTTGGCTTCATCTGTCCAAAAAATATTTTTCCAGAACTGTGCTGGCTGTTTTGAAGGGGTTTCTCTTCACTATTGAAATGATTCTGTGATCATCCACCACTGTCTTCTTCTGTGGATGTCCAGGTGTTTTTGCCTTGCTGAGTTCACCAGTGGCTTCTTTATTTCTCAGGATGTACCAAACTGTAGATTTTGCCAGTGCTACTATTGTAGCAATTTCTCTGATGTTTTTCTTTCTGTTTTTTCAGCTTAAGAATGGCTTGAACTCCTCTGAACAGGTTGTCTGTTCACAGCAAAATCTTCGCATTAACAGGATTTTGCTTGCTCCAGGCCTTTTATTTGCTTAATTGATAGTGACATAACGACAAAATTGCCCACACCTGCCTTTGAGTCCAATTACTTTTGGTCCCTTTAAAAAAGGGTAGCACTTGTTAAGGAGCAGAAACTCTTAAACCCTTAATGCAATTTGAATGTGAATACCCTCAAATGAAAACTGAGAGTCTACACATTATGTCCATTATATAATTATATTTGGAATATGTTTCGGTGAACAGGTATTACTTTTGTCATTGTCCAAATATATATGAACTGTAAATCCTTTGTTTGTAAACAGTCAGTTAAATGTTGACAACTACTCTTTCAAAAGACTCCTAACAAATATCAGTAGTTATTAGACTTGCTGTACTTAGTGGCAGATTTGTGGGAGACTGGGAGTAGAAATTTCAAGTACAGGGGAGCAAAACAACAGGTAAGAACAACTGAAAATATTTTTTTGAGGGTGGATAAGGCTAAGAGTCAGGCCTTGAAATTAATTACAATTTTGTCTTGGTGTTTGGTTGACTATCAAGCTAGAGTGAAAGATTGCTGCCACCTGTGCTTTGAGGATTCTGACAGTTAGGATGACTTGGAGGTGTTGATTTATTTAAACTAATATAATCATCCTGCTGTACCCAGGTTTCTGCAATGCAGATTAGATCAATATGTTGATTCATTATTAAATAATTTGCTAGCACAAAGAGACCTAATGTTTAATACACCACATTTAATTGATTTACTCTTTGATATAATGGTAATGGTAAATGGACTGATTCTACAGCACTTTTCTACTCTCCCGGAGTACTCAAAGTGCTCTCTGCAGTTGAGGTAGTTATAATATTCTGTCTTTGTGCATTTTTATACTAAATTCATATTTTTATGATGATATTTGTGATTATTTGGGGTTTGTCTGAGTTTTGCTCTATCTATAGTGGGATTGATGTAGTCTCCTCATAAAATCAGGTTTTCCCCAGTAAGGTTTTCAATTCAGTTATCCATTATTGAATTAAAATGTGGCTAAGCATGTCAATCCTGGTCTGACTTGGAAGTGGACCAGAGAAAAACTACTTTAGCAAAATTACATGTTGACTCAATATTAATTTTAGTGATTCAGCCAGGTGTTATTACTGCTATTGTCAATTAGAGTCTTACCAAATCTGTGCCTATAAATCTATACGATGACACATTGACACGTGACATTGCCCCCTAAATGAACAAACTGATGCTTCCACAATGATATTCAGTTCTTTTTGTTTGTTTGGCAATAAACTGACTGGAGGCTTTGCTTTCCACTCCAGCAGAATCTGTTACAGTGAATGTAAACCTTCACCTGAAGATGAGGCCAGACATTAATCTGTCGCTGCAGGTGTAATCCATGTTTTCACTGGTGTCAACACATACTATCACACAGCCTCCAAGAGCAGTTACACAGAGGAAGGATGATAAAGACAAGAAAAAGATAGCCCTTCAAACTGCTCAGCCCTCAGGTGTTTCCAAGAGATTTGGTGTTGAAAATATTGTTCTGTGTATAATATTCACACAAATATATCAAGGCCGGCTTATCTACGTCAACTCTCTTGAGTGAGGCATCAACCTTTAACCTTTTAAGTTTTCCCTAAACTTTTGTATTTGTTACTATTTTTGTGTGTTGCAAGTGAAAAGAGTACTCTTTTAGTTACTAACTTATCTTACTAATTACTCATTTCCAGTGCATTTAAAATTATCAACATGACAACTCGTGTCATAAGTAGATATTTATATATTTATACAGATATTTTTATATTTTATATATTTTTATAGTAACAAATAGTAGTATATGTAGGTTCCATTGGTGTGGCTGTCTTTCTTCTCTTAACCTTCTCTTTGGTAAAAGAGGCTGGTGGCTTGCAAATGCACAGAAACTGTGGACAGGCTAAAGGAGCTTTAAATATATGGGACATGTGAATAGGATTTGTGGGGCCAATAACTAATCTCAATGGCATGGACAGTGGCTCATTCCAGCTAGTGTTTAATTTAGCAACCCTGCTCTAAATATTCTATTTATCATTTAACATTAAACTTTAACATTAAATGTTTTTAGCTTGATACATTTATGGACCCAGAGGTGCTTTATGATTTCTATGGCAAAAGCTAATAGAAATTTCATAAAACAAATAAGCCAAAAATGGCTAGTGATTAATGTATCTGCTGAAAGTATTTATTACTATGTCACTAAAGCAACTATGGTAAGTAGAAGTTCTAGAAAGCTAAAGCTTTGGGTTGCGTTAGTAATACATCTTCACTCTGTGTTACCATTTTTAAAACATAAAAAAAGACATTCAAACATCACATTGTGCATCTTCTCTGCTGTGTGTCCATTCCACTGATTATGTTTATGCTACACAGTGCAGTTCCTCATCCACTGAGGAGGATTTCCTTTTAGTCACTGCTCTCTTGCACTATATTCTATGACTTCTCTGCTCGAGACTTGATTGCTACTGCCCTCTATTGGCAGCTATAAAGAAGTGTGCTGATCACATAAGAAATGAACATTTTGTGCAATTGGACTCATGATGAAGTATTACGATTATCTTCTTAATACTTTGAATTTTCTGTTGTGTTCAGTGAGTCGCTGGGCGTTCATCATAATTTTACTCTATTTTATTATACATTTCAGTATACACAGTAAAAATTGTTAGTTGTTATAACTGAAAAACTAAAATAGGAATGTATTTAATGCACTGCACTGTGTGTGGAAAAGTACAACCTTATTTGTCATCCACATGAATTAAAAGTGCTGTAGCAGCCAGGTACTGCTAAACAAATCCACTGAAATAAATGATCGTCAGCAAGTGACCATAAAAGCAGTTTTAGCAGTATGATGCAGGGAACACATTAGTGTGGTGGTAAGTGTCATTGCCTTGCAGTAAAAAAGTTTTGTGTTAAAATCCAAACAGGACACTACTTTCTGTTGCTTCATATCCGCACTGTGCCTTGGGTTCTCTCTGGGTCCTCCAGCTTCCTCCCACAGTTCAAAGACATGCAGTGTTGTGTTCAGTCATGATTCTAACTTGGCCATAGATGTGAAAATCTCTTTTGTGTCAGCTTTCCCCTTTGACAGATGGGATAGGTTCTAGTGATCCTAAACTAGTAAGAAGATGGAGGTGTTGTACAAGAAACATGCAGCAGGCAGAAAAAATATAATAGGAGACAGAGTCTTATGGAATATGCAGTACATACAAAAGAAATATTTCAGTAAGTCTTCCATTTGACTTGACCTTGCTCTAAAAATACAAACTCTTAAGATTCTAGCCTAACTGTGGCCCTGAATTGGATAAGTGGAGAAGGTCAATGGATGGCTTGTTTGGGAGAAGATTCTTCTTTTCTCTAAATGGGTGATGTTTGCAAAGTTGCATCTGAAAAAAAAAACACTCAAGGCTTCTGGACAGACATGTCCAAAGTAGAGCTGTTTGGCCATAATGCACAAAACCACATGACAGTTGATGATTTAGGTTTGTTTTAAAGCCACAACACCTGGCCTTGTAATCATTAAGTCAATCACAAACTTCTCTGTATACCAAAGTATTAAAAAATTAAATGTGCCATCTGCCCTGGCAGCTAATACTTAACTTAAGTTGGAGTCATACAGCAGAACAGTGATCCCAAGCATGGCAGCAAGTGACCGCAGAATGGCAGAAACATGTTGCATGTTGCTTTCAGCCAGTAAATACAGTTCATGACTGAACTCATCTACTAAGTAAATGACATCAAACACACTGGAGAGATGAAAGCAGACTGGACTATGACAACATTCACATTTAACTCATGTAGTTGTTACAGAATGGAGCTCTGCTAGTTGAGACTGCAGGCAAACAGGTGTTGACTCGTGCAGTTTAATCATTTTTCAGGTGATTTTTTTAAATCTTTATTGTGGAATGGGTACAACCTGAAATACAGTAAAGTAAAAATTTGAGACAATGCACAATTACAAGGAGTAAATAAAAGTTTTTATTCTACAATGCAACTGCTTTTCCAATATCATAAATTTTATGTTTTATTTGTATTATTTTTAATTTACCCTTTGTAAAGCTAAGAAATGTGTTTGTACAGTTTAAGATGTGTGTGATGGTGTTTAATGAAACATAGCTGTTGAAGACAGAAAACTGACCAAATGTATGCCTACAGAACATCACATGAAACCTATTAAAATCTCTGCTGTGCAAAATTATTTTATCATACTATAGAAGCAAGAGCTGTGGTCTCTGCCCCACTTATGAATAATAGCATCATTTCTTTTCTGTAAACAAGCTGAAACTGAGCAACAAGCCAATTACTATTCAGCATCAGAAAGGAAGTGCTTTTGAATGCATGTCTCATTTGACAACTTTTTAGTGATTAATTACTGTTTTGGTCTGATGTTGTGTGTATTGGTGTGTGTATGTGCGTGTTCCCTGTCTTATGATTTGAGAGTGAGGGGGCAGAAAAATGAAAGGGCTGATTGTTAACATGCAGTAGTGAAAATATAACTTGGTATGTTTTTTTCTGAGAATGTTAGGAGCTAAATGACATCGTCTCCGAGTTGAATTCTCAAGGAGACGGAAGCTCCCTCGATGATTTGGGTCAAAAATGAGAACTGTTGAGGCCCGGCTCCTGAGTCCTGGCTGCAGTCCTTGTGCCCATGAAAAAGGGCCTTTAAAAAGCGCCTTCTTTTAAAATGCATGGGGGTGGAGGGGATGGTGGAGGTGGGGCTTGAACATACATAAGAGGCTAAGACAGTCCACCAGTCCAATTTGGCACACCATCACCAGGCAATTTGCTGTCGCTTAACCTATTACGAGGAAGCTTGGATCCCTCTTTTCATTCAGACCCTCTTTATCCTCTTTGGTTGCTTGTTAAAAATAATCCTATTGGATCAGCCATCTTTGGAAGAGAAACGCCACATTAATGATGAGCGTGGGCGGGTTACTCAGAACTGAGACTTTATCTTGGATGTCATATGTAGACAATGTGACTGGGGATTATTCCCAGGACTTGGTCCTGCAGCCTATTTGGGACTATCTCCGTCAGAACTACCACGACCTCCTAAGAAGTCCTCTCTTCCCCGTGGTCCTCTCAGTCACTACCTATTTTCTCCTGGTCGCTCTTTACACTGTGTTGGACCTGCTGGCTCCCACCTGGCCGTGCATCAACCGCTACAGGCTGCATCCAGACAGACCCATCACCTGGCCTAACATTTGGCCCACCTTGGGTGTCACCATTTACAACCACCTGCTTTACATCTTTCCTGCTGCAGTTGCACAGTGGCTGTGGAGGCCACCAACCCCTCTACCCCCCGAAGCCCCCACTCTGTTCAGTTTTTTCCTGGGCATCCTGGGCTGTATGGTGGTCTTTGACTTCCAGTACTACCTGTGGCACCTGCTGCACCACCGGGTTGCTTGGTTGTACCGCACTTTCCACGCCATCCACCACCAGTACAACCAGCCTTTCAGCCTTGTCACCCAGTACCTGTCTGGTTGGGAGTTATTTAGCGTGGGATTTTGGGCCACAGTAGACCCCATCCTGCTGCAGTGCCACTGCCTCACAGCATGGAGCTTCATGGTATTCAATGTCTATGTTTCCACTGAGGATCACTGTGGCTATGACTTCCCTTGGGCCACACATAACTTGGTGCCCTTTGGCCTCTGGGGTGGTGCTCCGAAACATGACACTCACCACCAGAGACCTGGCACTAACTTTGCCCCATTCTTCTCTCACTGGGACTGGCTGGGGGGCACCCACACTGTACCAACCGCCTCCAGCCACTCTGCCACGGGAGAGCCAGAAGAGATGAAAGGAAGAAAAGACTAAAGAACTTGAATTAATCTTTCAATGACTCCATCGCTAGTTTACTCAAACTGCCTCTTTTGTTGATGCTTTTATTCCAGCAGACTCATTTTTTCTCTTTACTCTCCTGCAGACTAATTTCTCTCTTTTACGTCTCCCACTCTTAACTCTCACTTTGATAATAACGATTTCCACTATGTGGCTATCTTTGACTGCATGGATATTTTTCACATTTTACGAGCTGATAATCAATCTAACATTGTTTGACAGTGTGGTAAGTTGTCAAAAGATATTTTTTATGTTTGTATTTTGTACAATGATAGTATAGATTATCTTATACTTTTGTGCAATGAACATATATCTCTTATTCATAGAGATTTTCCACTTATGTCAGTGAATTGATGTGCTGTTAATTGTCTCAGTGGCATTCTCAGGTCAGGTACCTTACATGTGTAATTTGTTTGGAGCTACCAGAAATATAAAATAAAATTTAAAAAATCATTTGAAATCCTTCCTTGATTTGTCGAATGTCACTGAGTAGCTCTGAGTCTTTGCTGACGGAGGATGGTGTGATCTGTCAGAGTGATTACACAGAAGTTTGCACGTACATTCTTCCTCTCTCCCTCCTCAGCAATGACCCTCTCACTCCCACGCATGAATGGCTGCCTTTTAGCTGCATCCCAGTATGATGCGTGGGCGCAATACTAATCCATCATTCTCTCTCTTTGAGACAAAATGGTCCTGCAGGAAGAGTTCTTAATTAAAGCCCCCGAAGAGAAACTGCAATAGCTGCCCTGACAGCTAATACTGAACTGCAGGTGCTGTTCTTTTGAAAAATTTTTATTGACTACGATAGAATATTATTTGTTTTTATGAACATCAAATGATTTTTCGCTCTTTTTGATTATTTTTTTTACAAATTATTTAAAAGTAGAATCACAACCTTTTTTTCAGGTACAGTTTTTCCCAAATAACTTGGTGTTTAAATAAAATCATGAAATCCTAGTTTATATTATTACAAAGAAACCAGTAGGGGTCAGTCTTTTTCCAAACCACAAAAAGAAGAACAAGTGTACAAATACATGTAAAGCAAAAATTACATCCCACTGGGAAAAAACAAAAAAAGACCAAAAAAACTCCCAATGCATTCTTGGTTATTTTCCAGTTATGCTTCTGGTTATATCACAGTTCTAGGCGATAGGGATTCATAGTTCTGCAGTAACAGTTATTGTGACTTATCTGTCCTTGTTATTCATCACTGTGCGTTCCTACCTGCAGTCTGAACCGGTTTAGCATGTTTTTTGTGCTCAAACATGTTGCGTTTATTTTAGAAACACTGCAGACAGGGCTCTCGGGCACAATTTATTCTTTTGTTAATCCTGTTCTAATTATGGGATATGCATGTTGAGGAACAATATGAATAATGTGTATATTTTTAACATGAACTATTTTTTTTTATTGCAAATGAATATATGTAACACAAGAGTAATATAGGTATTTTCTTTCAGGACAGTATTGAGGTTTAACTTATTTGCCTCAATTCTTATTTGTTTAACTCTTCTCGGAAAAAAAATCTATTCCCTTGAGCAGAAGTTGTTCTTGTTGTAATATTAAATTCAACAAGGTTGTGTTAGGTCTGTTATCTCATTTTCCATATGTCAGTTAGAGCACGCTTCAAAAACATTGCATGTGTAGAGCAATGACAAGAAGTGACATCATCATACACATCACATCTTCGGGGGTGGCTGTGGCTCAATAATTACCTCTTCCAAATCATCAACGTGTCTTTCAGAGCCCATTCCTACAAAACTGCTCAAAGAAGTCCTGCCATTAATTAATTCTTCGATCTTAAATATGATCAACCTATCTCTAATAATCGGCTATGTACCACAGGCCTTCAAGCTGGCTGTAGTGCTATGCAGAGGACACCCAGCTCTATCTATCTATGAAGCCAGATAACACACACCAATTAGGAATGTCTTAAAGACATAAAGACCTGGATGGCCGCTAACTTTCTGCTTCTTAATTCAGATAAAACTGAGGTTATTTTACTCGGCCCTGAAAAGCTTAGAAATATGGTATCTAACCAGATTCTTACTCTGGATGGCATTACCTTGGCTTCCAGTAACGCTGTGAGGAACCTTGGAGTCATTTTTGACCAGGACATGTCCTTCAACACACATATTAAACAAATATGTAAGACTGCTTTCTTCCATTTGCACAACATCTCTAACGTTAGAAATATCCTGTCTCAGAGTGACGCTGAAAAACTAGTTCATGCATTTATTACTTCCAGGCTGGACGACTGTAATTCATTATTATCAGGAAGTCATAAAAACTCCCCGAAAAGCCTTCAGCTAATCCAAAATGCTGCAGCAAGAGTCCTGACAGGGACTAGAAAGAGAGAGCAGATTTCTCCTGTTTTGGCTTCCCTTCATTGGCTTCCTGTTAAATCCAGAATTGAATTCAAAATCCTGCTCCTCACATACAAGGTCTTAAATAATCAGGCCCCATCTTATCTTAATGACCTTGTAGTACCATATCACCCTATTAGAGCACTTCGCTCTCACTCTGCAGGCCTACTTGTTGTTCATAGAGTATTTAAAAGTAGAATGGGAGGGAGAGCCTTCAGTTTTCAGGCCCCTCTTCTGTGGAACCAGCTTCCAGTTTGGATTCGGGAGACAGACACTATCTCTACTTTTAAGATTAGGCTTAAAACTTTCCTTTTTGCTAAAGCATATAGTTAGGGCTGGACCAGGTGACCCTGAATCCTCCCTTAGTTATGCTGCAATAGATGTAGGCTGCCGGGGGATTCCCATGATGCATTGAGTTTTTCCTTTCCAGTCACCTTTCTCGCTCACTATGTATTAACAGACCTCTCTGCATTGAAGCATATCTGTTATTAACCTCTGTCTCTCTTCCACAGCATGTCTTTTATCCTGTCTTCCTTCTCTCTGTTAGGTATGGCTGTGTGCAGGCAGGAATAGGACCCAAGGTGCAGACTCTGGAGACAGACGTGAACTCAAAAAGGCTTTAATTTAAGACTCAAAATATAACATGACTGAAAAACTCAAAACAAACTTAAACTAGAAAAATGACAAAACACACAGCTTGGTAAACGGTAGATCGCGACACGGACACAGAGAAACACAGGGCTTAAATACACAGAGGGAGCAATCAGGGAATGAATAACAGGAGGGAAATACAGCTGGGGCAAATCAGAACTGACGAGACAAAAGGAAGCGTAAACTGAACACACTAAGACAGAGACCTTCAAAGTAAAACAGGAAACACATAACACAGACTCACATGCAGGCACTACAGAGGGAATAGAGACGTGGGACCAGGGCAGACACAAACACTGACTGAACACGGGGATATAGGAACTAAGGATACATAGAGACGCGAACTAGACAAGGGGATGCAGGTGATAGGGGAGACAGAGCAACTAAAGAAGACAGAGACATAAGCCATAAGACGGAACTCAAAGAAACCAAAAACTAGAAATTATAAATAATAACATAAACTCAAAAACCCTGGGTCGACGACCCAGGCATCCTAACACTCTCACCCCAACCGGTCGCAGCAGATGGCCGCCCCTCCCTGAGCCTGGTTCTGACCGAGGTTTCTCGAGTTGGATGCTCGGATGGAGCCCGAGTAACATGGAGATGGGGAGGAGGTGGATTGAACATAGGTGTCTGCGAGGTGGAATGACAGATGTTGGCGGTGTGCAAAACAAACCATGACATGAGTGGGGCAATGACAAGAAGTCAAATCAGTGGTGAAAAAATTATTCAGACATTTATTAAAATAAAGTTTATTCCTACAATCACAACTTTGCCATTAAATTATCAACTCATATTGAAGAAACTACTTATCCTACTTCACTGCTGAGTGCTGTATTGGACAGACATGTGTTATATTCTTTGTGATCACCGTGTGTAGTGTGACTATATCTCTAAAAAAAATTGTTTTTTCATTTCACAGTGAATTTAGAGTGAATTAAACTATAAAATAGTGACTTATATAAGGGCCAAATGAGTTAGAGTAAATACAAAATACAAATACAAATACAAAAGTGTCCAGATGGTGGATCAACCTTTAGACTAGTTTAAAGTGTGTTTAAATGTGTAACAGAAATAGAATGACTTCCTTTGGTTTAAGCATTTTTTAAAAATTATTTGTTAAATGAGCTAATGTTTTGTCACAACATCCTTATTGAGACAAAACATGTGATTGCTTAATTCTAGGTGACGTGTTATTTAATTCCCTTTAATTCCATTTGTCATATGTGAAAAGTCTTTTGGCTCTGGTCTCTTCGGACCGTAATTAGTTACAGCTGTGATCCCACCTGTTTCCCATGCTCTTGTTGACCTGTGTTGACCCCTGCTGTTTTTAACTTAAAGTCCTAGTTTGAAACCTGCAAGAGTTGCAGGTAGTATATTTATACAGCAAAGGTCACAGTGGTATAAGCATGCTACGTAAAAGATGACAAATGTACAAAATGTGTTGTATTTATAACTAGACGAGGTGTACCTCTTCCTGTATAGACAGAGGTATACTTCAAATAGATCTGTGTATGCATGTGTGCATTTGCTCAGCATAGGGGGGAGGCAGAGTAAAGTGCATGACTGCTATGAAACAACCTCTTTTATTATGGTCAGGACAGGAACTTCATAATTTAAAATTTCCTCCCAATACATCAGTCATAAAGTCAACTATTTGTCCTAGATGTTGTTAAAGCCAAATTAAAGCCGTACAACTATGACAAAATTACGTGTTACCTAAAATCCTGCATCTTCAAATACCGGTATCTGTATTGTAGGGCAATACTGACCTTGCTATATCATGATTGTGTTCAGTATTTACAATCAGCTTAATGAAAGATGTAATAAATAGGTCCAATAAATATGTTATGAATACAAAAGTGTTCTCTTTATCACAGTAATGTGGAGGAGGATACTATGTTATCTCTTCTGTGATTCATATTAATGATCTATGAAAATTCATTTATGTTGGGTTTAAGTGGACCCTGCTGGTAAACAGAACCTGTTGCTGAAAGCAACCACACAGACACCAGTGTACATTTTACTTGCGAGGGGAGCGTTGGAGAGCAGTGAGTGCGACTCGCCTGTCCAAGCAACTCCAATTCCTCTGCGTCCGCCTCACTCTTATTGACAACAGAGGTTACACATATTTCAGCTAACCACGTGACAGTTTTAAGCAGGCATATCTGTACAACATCAGTGTCTGTATTCTGTGTGTTTCCAGCTATACCATACGTAGGCATACGACCTTTCAATGAATTTAAACTGTGTATGAGGTATGCAGAAAAGCAGAAGTAAGCATCTTGCTAAAGTATAAAAACAGTGACCCTTCTGTGTTTGTGCTTTAGTGTGTCCTTTCTCCTGTGTCACAGCATCTGTAAGTTCTTTGACTTTTTGTTTTAAACTCGATTAAAGGTCAGTTTAACTTCACCAGTTTGGACATTTCAAAATGCAAAATCTTCATGCATTTTGAACATTTTGTACCTTGTTCAATAGCACACTGTTTTGTAACATCCAACACTCCTGTGCTTTATTAAAACCAGGTTCTCAAGGTCAAGGTAACTTTATTTATACCCAAAGGCAAGGTAAATTTGCTTTACAGAAAAATGACAGCATTTGGCATCCCTTTAAAAACACACATACCTAGTATATATAAAACTCACTGTGGCACATATATAGTAGTTTTGATATTTCGAATCAAAAACAGTTTTTATTTAATTCAGTGACAGCAACGGGGACAAAGCTATTTTTATAACGCTTTGTCCTACATCTCGGAAATAGAAACCTCCGTCCTGAGGGAAGAAGCTGAAATTCACCCCTTAGAGGATGGGAACCATTTTTAAGGATTGATAAAGCCATCCTCTGTACCTGCTTAGAGTACAGGGAGGCTAAACAAGACTGTGGCTCACCTATCAGACGACTGGACCATCTCACTATCTGATTTAGAGAGTTTTTCTCTGTGACAGAGGTCTGACCAAACCATGCCACCAAACAAAAGGATAAAACAGACTCAATAAAAGAACGATAAAACAAAGTTAAAATTTTTTGGTCAATGTGGAAGTGAACAAGTTTCCTAAGACAATAAAGGTGCTGGTGACCCTTTTTACAAACTGATTTGCAATTTTGATCAAAGTTCAGTTTTTCATTTATTATGGTCCCAAGATATTTATATGATTGTACTTGCTCTATTTTCTGACCTTTAATTAAATCTGGTGGTTAATTCTTGCCTCTTTTTGGTTAAACTATCTTCCTTTCCTTTCTTTTTTTCTCTTTTTTTTGTGGCTTACCAATATTATGCAAACTCTATTTCTAATTCTAAGGTGTGAAACCCATGACACACCAACAAATGGTTTACTCTGGGCAGACGTGTAAAACCTGCCATAAAAATGTAAGTCGCCCCTTTACTGATGAATAGCAAATTGAGTCGGGGCCTAAGAAAGAGCCCTGGGGAACACTAGGGATGACTGGGGAAGCTTGTGATGTGAGATGTTTTAACTGTACATACCTGATTACAATCTGAGATTACAATTTACAACATGACATGGAAAGTGCCTTATTTAAAAGAATATCATGAGAGACAATATCAAAGGCAGAGCTCAGATCAAGGAGCATTTGGTTAACAGCCCAGTGTCAGCTGCCAACAGAAGATCATTTGTGATTTTGACCATGCCTACCCCTGCTCTATGAAGTGGCTGAAAACCAGATTATCTATTTATAATTTTATTTATCAAATAATTCAAAAAGATGATTGCTAATAAGTTGAAGTTAGATCTAAACAACAAGAGTTATTTCCCAAAGGTAAATTAGCATATGGACAATAATTATTTGAAAGGGTCTGTATGGGGTTTCCTAAGAGTTGGCATTATCATTGCTTTAAGCGGTGCAGGAAAAAGCCAGATATTAGGGAAGAGTGAATAATATCAGCTAAAGACAGAGAGAAGATAAACAGGATTTAGCCACTTGAGTGAGAAATGGGTCTTTATTAAGATTTCTTAATAAATCCAGATATTTCCCCAACAGTCAGGAGGAAAGAGTCCTACTATTCCCTTGAGCAGACCTGATGAGTGTTGTATAATATTCAAATTAAGGTGTAGACAGGGCATCCTTATTGTGGTGCATGTGTTCCTGATACATGAACCAGGGAACATAGTGGATGAAAGAGAGTCTGACAGTTCTGTGAATTTTCAAAGGAGTGAAGTCCATAATTGTATTAAGACACCAGTTTATCAGGAGTACATAAATTATCTCTTCGAGGCAGACTGTCAGTTACATGGGAGAAAGTAGTTATGTCAATGTACTACTTAGGTGCAAAAAGGCAATACTTTTTCCTGTGTGATTTCTCATTCTTACACATAACTTAATTCACAAACATCTGTGATTTTATTTCTTTATATGGGTGGAACACATGGGTTGGTATTTGGTACTGACATCTGGTGAGAATTTTATGTCAATAGCAACTTTAGAAATATATTTATTTAGAAAATTGATGGCGTGTTCATTACTTATTTTACCCTCTGAATATTATTAACCCCCCAAAAAATAGCAGTGTGGGGTAAATAAAGATGTTTATATTAATAAAGGCATGGTTTGGTGACCATTAGAATAGTTTCGGAGAAACTGAGACCCTCACTAACCTTTGATGTACACTATAAGCAGGCCTGTAATATGAAAGAAACTGCTCAGTTCAAAAAAGTTTTAGGCACCTAAGAGTCTAAGGTGGCACCAATTCAGCGTGAGAAATTTATTTTCACCATTTTACATTTTGCATGTGAAACAAAGCTTGCTTTGTCTGCGGTTCAGCATGTCATAACCACAGTGCCATTGGTTTTATTTGGTCTCACGCACTGCTACTTCACTGCTAGTTAAATGTAGCAGTAGTTATTGCCATTATTCCAGCATAGGCAGATCATTCAAAAAAAAAAATGTCTTACGCACACAGAGGTTAAAGTGAAATTTCCACCATGCTCACTGTCTGCATTCTTTGTTTACTTTAATAACATAAAACCAGACTTCTGTTAAGTGGAAGTCTTTTGGCTTAAACCACAGGCTGCATTTCCTCTTTTCTAGTTGGCCCAGCTGGAAACCGTGAGGTCTTTCGGTAAATAAAATGAGTTGCAGAATGAACAGCAACCAATAGCAGTCTTTTACATATACAAATTTACATGGAAGTCTGGCTCATTGGAAGCAACATATTCAAAAAAAATAAGTGGCGATCAAGACATTTGCAGAGTATTGTACATCTTGCATATTGTCTGATATCCACCACTGTAAAGGTCAACAATGGAACACATTGTACTGTAATCATATTAAACAGAAGTACAGAATCACTGCAGCCATTTGCGTTGAGACTGAACCTGTGCACTGACTATTTGGAGAGCTAAATGTGATGTGGAACAAACCATCATAATTGGAGCCTTTCCAGCCTTTTCTACATGAATTCTGTTTCAGAAAATGTGAGTCCTTTCATAAGTTCCTAACTTTAAAGACTCACAACCAAGTCCTACCTTCATGAAACCAGTAATATAAAATATAAAAGAGCTTAAACTCATCATTTATAGAAGCTGAAGCCATATCCATAAAACCCATCTTTGAGTCCTATTTTTTTAGCAGTTTTCTGTACCAGTCACGCAACGCTTTGTTAAAAATAATTTTGCTCAGAGGAAATCCAACAAGTGGTTCTTGAATAAACGGGAACTGTGTCTGTGCCTGTGCCTGTCTGTGGAGCTACGTGAATGCAACCAGGGCAGGGTGTGTCCTGTCCCTGCCCCCAACATGTGCAAAGAACGCATTTTACACAGAGCGCTGACAAAAGGTAAGGTGACACTCCATAACAATCATTTACCTCAGAGCGCTCCCACAACCAGTCGTTAAATGGGAAGCAGCATTCTTGGCCTGTTTGTGTGTGTACGTGTACCTGGGGGGGATGGTGGCAGGTAAATGGGTGGGGTCAGTGTTTGAACCACGGCAGTTTACCTACTCCTTATCTACAGAGAAAAGACTGCAGTAGATTTTCCCTTTATACATTTGTTGACCATATTGTCTTTTAGACGCTGGCAATGTCGACTGAAAAAAAGTGTAACAATACTGGCCTCTAAGAGGACTGCACGCCATTAATTTTTTTTATAAAATACAAAACACTAACTGGGTTAAACCAAATGAATAAAGATGACGTGAAACTAGCTATTTATGTTTCAGAGGTGAAACTAGTCTGCCACTAAAACCACTCGGTAGAAAATGCAATTATATGTAGGTCGTCCTCACTGATCTGTTAATCATTCCTCAACACTCTCCACTCTAAGCTCATTTACCGAACAGGAGTGAACATTAAAAGTTCAAGCTTAAAACGCTGGCCTTTACACTGTGTGAAGTTGCACCGAGTTTCTGCACAACAACATTCCAGGAATTACTGCCCGAGACTCATCAATGACACTGCGTCTCATCCAGATGCAGGACGAAAATGAGAATAGTGACGAGTCACAGGAACGTTATCAGTTACGTAATAGCACAAAAGAAGTTTCACAGATACTAAATCCTGTTGTTTTACCATTTATTTAAGAAACTTAGTAACAATGTCAACTGTTCTCCCTTCATTTTTTTTTGTTTTGAATAAGTAAAAGCGTGATAAAAGGGCTTTAAAATGACAAAAATAAAACTTGCTGGATGCATGAATTGTGTGTGTATATAAAAAAAAAGCAAATTTATCTCATAAAAATCAATATATTTACAAGCTCTCTGAACAGGTTAATGTGTCTATAGTATAAATGTCATTCATATTAAATTACATTTCTATTGATATTCAAAGATAATCAGTCAAAACCACAGGAAGAAGCACATTAGTCCATTCAAAGCTCTGCATGTCAGTATGAAGCAGGTGTGGACCCGTAACACAGGCACTCATATACATATCACATTTTAATGCCAAGCGGCTCAAATTATAAATAAAAGTTCATCTTTGGTTACCAGAGTCCATCTGGTATGTGTTTTTTTTAGTTTTTTTGTTTACAGTGTTTACACTGTAAAAGCACAACCAGGCCTGGAATCAGAGTCTCTCCTCTCCTTTTCTCACTAACAGGTGCTGCTCTGCGTGGTCCCAACATCTGACACGTATGCTTTGCTCTTCTTGGAATATTTCATGGAACTGAAGGAAACTCTCATTTGCTCCACAGCCCTGCTGCTCCTACACAGCAGAGTGTTCTTCACATGGTTTCTGAAATCCTCAGACACAAAGTAGTAGATGAATGGGTCCAGGCAGCTGTTGAGACTTGCCAAGCACAAAGTAGAGATGTAGACGTTGTAACCATGATTTCCTATACTGTTCTTTTGTAAACCGTAATGCACCAGCAGCATGATGTTACTGGGAATAAAGCACACAAGGAAGGTCACCAGGACGATTCCGATCAACACCACAACTTTGTGTCGGTTCTTTGATGCTGTACTTTCCTCCATGCTTGTCCCCAGAGCCTTCAGCAACATAGCATAGGCTACAATGATCACTATGCAAGGGATTAGGAACACAACTGTTCCCATCATGATAAAGTAGATGAATGGCAACCTGATAGACTCGAATGGAATTTCTAGGTCCTTTATGACAGTCACATCATGACATGTGGTTACATTGGGGTCTTTTAGCTTGGTCGTGTGGTCATACAGGTACAGAGGAGTGGTGGTGACCCAGATAAAAGCCCAGATAGCTACAGAGACACCAATGGCAATTTTATTATTCTTCCTCTGCTGAGAGAGCGGGTGAGCCACAACCCAGTACCTCTGCACGCTCAGGCAGGTGATGAACAGAATAGAGCAATACATGTTCCCGTAGAAGAAGCTCACTAGGACTTTGCAGAGAGGCTCTCCATAGATCCAGTTGTTGCCGTTTATGTGGTAGTGTATTTTTAATGGAATCCAAATGACAAAGAGCAGGTCAGCCAGAGCCAGGTTGGCCATGTATATTGATGAAGGGTGCTTCTTTTTGGTCCTGAAGAGAAAGACCCAGATTGCCATGCCATTGGCCGGAAGTCCAACTGCAAATATGATGATGTAGACGATCGGGAAGAAGACTGTGGTGAGGCTACTCTTAAGCGTAGCTGATACTTCCTCATCCACAACAACTTGGTTTGAATTTTCAGGGTCCTTTTGTCCGATGAACGTCCGGCCTCTCTCTAAAACACATATACAAACGGAAATAAATATTACAGTTTAAATTACTGATTAAACAGCAGACAGAACACCAATGACAGCTTATCATTTAAGTTGTTATTACAGACCCCCCGCCCCAAACTAAATTTGGGTTTAGTTCTGTTGGCTGAGCCAAACAAGTTATTTGAGGCATCACAATGGCCTCAGACAGGAGTCGTTTCATTAGGTACAGGAGTCGTTTCATTAGGTACAGAACCTTTTGGTCTAAAGCATACATGATAATGATAAGGATCTGTTAAATCCGTAAAAACGATCCTGTGTCAAGTATCTTCTTAAGTTTTGAAAAGTAAGCCTTTATTTCCCGAAAGTTTTCTCTTTTGTGAAGTTACTACAATCCCAGTTTAAAAAGAGCTCGGTTAAAATATTTGCTCTTTAGACACCCGTCTTTAGACCGTGACAACAACAACAAAACAAAACATGAGCCGAGCTCGGTATAACAGCACCCTGACATTTCGAGACAGCGCAGGGATTTTGAACTTACGTGATGAGACGGAGCCGCAGCAGAAAATAACCAACAGCCACAGTAACCGTGTTGAACCCATGTTTCTATCACTGAGACTCTCTCGGTGCAAATTCTCCTTTTCTCGACCTCTTAACAGCCAGCTGAGTCTTAAATGTCCGACGACTTCTCCAACATTGAAGGACACACCCCGAGAGTACCTGTTCCTACGCTTGCGTCATGTCCAAACCCGCCCGCCCGGTCCGCCCTCAGGTGCATTTCCTGTTACGGGTTTCTGTGGAGCTCCGTTGATTCAGTGAGAACAAAACACGCAGTAAATAAACATGCCATATAAGTTACAGGCACCTTTACCACACATTATAAAGAATTATTTTATTATCATTTTTAAAATTCCGTTGTCAGTGGTAAATGAAGGGTGGCTGAATTTTATTGATACTGAAGTAGAAACTTATTTCAAATCTGACATTAGTTTTTTGAGTGTTTATCGTTTAGAAAAAAAGAGAAAACATGGCCAGCAAACAGGCCTAAAGTCAAACACGTTAAGTTGACAAATGTTCTGGTTTTTTTTTTTTTTAAATGACATCAGAAACAGCAGTATGCGACATTACGTGATGGCAGAGCTTCAGTTCATCCTTTGTCATTTTTTTTTTTTTTTTTTAATAAATAGGACAGGGGGAATGAATGAGAGAAAGAGGGGGAGAGAAAGAAAGAAAACCAAAGGGGAGAAGAGACGGTGAGAAGGGGGGGGAAGAGAGAGAGAGAGAAAAAAAAAGAACTCCTGGGTCACCTGTATGGAGAAAAAAAACAAACAAACAAAAAAAACAAACAGAGGAGACAGCAAACAACAAAGAGCAACATAATAATAGAGAAAACAAAGCACCATCACAATAAACTAGCTAGTCATAGATATCAATATTTACTAAATAATAAACGATATTGTGCAGCACGCAAGATAGACAGCGCACAGTGTGCTTTGAGGCAGCAGCCAAGAAAGCTTTAGTCCGCGTCTGTGAATACCCATGTGTGCATACCTGTGTGGATCAGCATGCTTGCATTCCAAAGGTTTCTCCATGTAATGATCTGCTAGGGAGTGTGGGGGGGCCACAGCCCCGTCCTCCAGGGTGTGAAGTGGGTATGGAGGAGATCAAAACTCCAGACATCCAGAGGCCCCCAGAACACAAGAGACCATGGAAGACCAACAGAGGGGCAGCCGCGCCACTGTTCCAGTAAGAGCTGAGGAGAGTCCCAGATGAGGGCTCGCCCAGCAGCCGCGGAGCAGAAGTCAGGGGGAGTTGCAGTGACGCGCCCGTGAGCTCCGCCGGCCCCCAGCTGTGCCTGAGTGACCGAGCCCCAGGCCGAGAGGCTGGGGGCACCCCACCTCCAAAGGGGCCCGAGCGAGCCCCAGGCCCCGACAAGCGGCCGCCAAGGAGTGAGCCGGTGTGTACCCGGACGCCCACCCCCAGAATGTTCTGTTGATTGATGCTTTAACTAGTCATTTGGTTTTATTTTCAGAGTTACAGAAACTACAGACCACCGCACAGCAGACAGGAAATATCAACACTGTAAATATATAAATGAACTGTAGGGAAAAGGTGGGTCTTAAGTATGTTTTTGTGTGGCTGAAATTATGATTTTGTGAATACACACTGTTTGTTTTTTGATATCATGCCATCTCTCTTCCTCTTGGTATCTAGCCATGTAAATAATTAGTTAAATTATATGAAAATAAGCGCAAAAGGGGCAAAACATGTAACTGTGTAAGTGATATGATCTGTCTCTCCTGTGTAGGTGTGCCGAGGTGTGCTGTGGTACATTCTGTACAATCCGAGCTTGTAGAAAGAAAGAAAAAAAAATTGTATGAACTCATAGTTCCCTTTGTGAGGGAACTTCAGGAAACCCAACTCTGCTCAAAGGCAAAAATTATAACTGTATATTTAATGCAGGAATTCTCACTGTACTGTAGTAAGTGATCATTATTTGGCAGGTCATGAAAACAAGAAGACCCAAAATGAAGCTCTTTAGTCCTCCAATGAGATATTCAAAGTACATGATTTGTGTATATCTCTCTCGCTCTCATATATATATATATATATATATATATATATATATATATATATATATATATATATATATATATATATATATATATACACACACATACATACATACTGTATATATCTCTATCTGTGTGTATGTTAACCCACCAAAAAGAACAGCGGCGGAAATTTCTGGAACACACAGCTGACTGCGTTTTGAAAATAAGGAACATCTAGCTTGACATTTCTAAGTGTTTACCTGATGATACAGTCAGAGGAAATGTTGATGACCAAACAAAGTGAGTAACAGAAACACTTTTAATGCCACATGCAATGGCATTTATGCAACTGCATACTTGTTTCACAAACTGTCAGAAGCATAATGGAAAACTGATAAAAGCAATATCATTTAATATTATATTACATTTTCCAGTTTTATAAAACATTGTTTTTACTTATTAAATTAATGGCACTGAAATCAGAGAACTTCAATTAATTTAAAGAATTGTGCACAAATGTAACCAGTTCGGTTAGCAATAGTGAGCTGATGGATGACACCTAACAAGTATGCAGTGAGAAAGCACAATTAATTGAGGTGATACTTTTATTGAGAACCTTTTAAATATAGTAAAAAGATTTACCAAAAAACAAACAAAAACTGACTTCATCTTCTTTGATATACGCTAAATGTTATGTAAGCAAGGCAGCAAAGCACTCTAGCACAAGCTGTCAGAGTTGCTCTCAATAAAAATTATGGCACAATTTTGGACACGTTTGTAATGTCTAAAGCAATTGATCACATCCTGGATAAATTAAATTAAAGCAGCTTTAAGAAATGTTACACATTAAACAAGAAAAAAACAAAAAAAACAAATGAAAGCAAAGATTTTACAAAACTTTAAAAATCAGTAACATTAAAAGTCAAACTGACTTGTTCACCTGTAACAAACCAGGAAGTAAAATGATAAAAACAAGTCTTAAAAAAAAATAAATCAAGAATTCACTAACAATCCGTGCTCTGTGTGTTCCCTGACCCTGACGTATACGAGTTGCTTTTTTTGGAGAACTTCAAAGCGCTGAAGGAGACCCTCATCCTCTGCGCTGTCCGCTCACTTCGACACAGGAATGTGTTCTTCACGTGCTCCCTGAAGTCTTCGGAGATGAAATAGTAAACAAAAGGGTCAAAACAGCTGTTGAGACTGGCCAAGCACAGGGTCGTGATGTAAAACCCATACAAGTTGTTGTCCGCCCCTTTAAGCAGGAGGATGTAATGCACCATCAGCATAATGTTACTCGGGGTGAAGCACAATAAAAACATAACAAGGACAGTGACGATCAAGACCACAGCCTTTTTGCGTCTCTTGGCAATGGCAGGATCCTTCATGCTGTTCCTGAGAGCCTTCAGCATGAGAACATAAGATACGATGCACACAATAGTGGGAACGACAAATCCCAGCATTCCCATTGTCAGAAAGTAGCCTGCTGCAATCTTCTTCTGAGAGGGCTTGGTGACATCATGGCAGGTCAGGATTTCGAGTCTTGCTATCTTAACTTCTTGATTATACAGATAGAGAGGGATGCTGATGAGCCAGACCACCACCCAGATAGTGACGGAGACAGAAACAGCTACACGGTTTCTCTTCTGTTGCTGAGACAGCGGGTGAGCCACGGCCCAATAACGCTGAACACTTATACATGCAATAAAGGCAACTGAGCAGTACATGTTGCCGTAGAAAAATGCTACCAGCACTTTGCATAATCCTTCTCCGTAGATCCAGTTGTTGCCATTGAAGTGGTAAGCGATTTTTAAGGGGAGCCAGATGACAAAGAGCAGGTCAGCCAGAGCCAGGTTGGCCATGTAGATCGAAGATGGGTGCTTTTTCTTGGTCCTGAAGAGGAAGACCCAGATTGCCAAGGCATTGGTGGGGAGACCCACCAAAAACACAATTATGTAAATGATTGGGAGAAAGACGGTTGTAAGGCGACCGCTCAGGACGTTTTCGTCATTTGGATTGATCCACAGGCTTCCATTATTCTCTGTACCTGTGAAGCCTCTGGTTTCTGTGAAGTCACAATATGAAAATATATGAAAAGCAGAAGAATAACAGGTTTACGGTGTGTATAGGAACAAATGTCACATCCAGTTCCTTAAGCTTAGGGCACTTTGACCCGTTTGCGTTAGTTTATGAGTCACCTGTATGCATTACAACATCCATTAAACTGTAGCTGTTTCTGACCAATCACACTGATGCAAACAAATGAATGTATCCAAGACTAAAACATCAAGCAATGACATAAGACTTCAGCACTTTAAAAAAAGATCAAATTAATAAATCAAAACATCCAATTATTTTCAAAATGAACAGTTTGCCAGTCACTACGGTATGGTAATAATGGCTAAATCAACAGGTTGAAATATTACCTGGGTGCATCGTCAGGCAAGTTTGTGTAAAACACAAAATCAGGAACAGGTGAATCGATCCTGTAGTCCACGACATGACTGCAAAACTTAGTTTAAAACACAATATTATAGCGAACGCGGTCTATCGGCAGCGACCTTAAACCATGTTTTAACCGCTAGTGCCGGCGAACTAGCTGACAGAGCCCACAGTCAGCTAATTTACATACCAGCGTGATGTCAGGTGACTTTACAAGAGACCTTGCGTAAGACTCAGGCCAGCCCTGTCTGGGCTTGACTTGCGCTTCTAGCCGAAGCTTTATGGCAGTGCTTTTCCAGCTTTGCTGATCAATGTTCAGGGGTATGGCGTGTTATTATTTATTTAAAAATAAATCCGCGGAGAATTTCACGATTTTTGTATGATACTAAAAGCACTGAAAGTTACATTGAAGATTTTACGGACCTAAACAATAGTCAGCGAAAGACAAACACTACCATAAAACCTAGAATGGAACCACAAGAAAATTTAACCGGCGGGTGCGGCTTATGCATCCTCTGCCGCCCCAGACTGTGATGTGAAACGCAGTCTCAGTACATGTTGTTGAAGGATGTCTGAATTCCTAAAATGCATCAGAAGGACAGCCAAGATGGATTTGGATTTAATTGCAACTTGACAATGCAGAGTGTTTGTGGAGAGTGTTACTTAACTGTAATGTAGCGCTACCTGCTGGAGAGAAAGGCACATGGACATTGCTATTTTCTAAGATATAATTACTCATAATGTTAGCTTTGCAAGAGATGGGCAACTTGCACAGGTTGGACCCCACCTCTTGTCCTATGGAATGTATATTGTTTATGTAAATGCATATTTTCTCTCCTGGTGTTTTCTTTCTTGTTTCTTAAAAGGATCTCTCATTGACCATGTGTAGCCATGACCCCAAGATTTAAAACTATTTCTGTTGACATGACCGGTTCACAAAGAAGTGGAAGGTATTCAGTTTATTCTAATCATGAATATAGAGAATTTAAAATCTTCCTGTTAGCTACATGCTCTTATGTCAGCAGCTTTGACAAATTATGACAAATTGCTGATGTTATATTATAACTTTAAAATAACAGTTCAGAATCAATGAAAGTGTGACAGTCAGTCAGGCTAGTAGTTTCTTGTTTGGCTTGTCCTTTTTTGGCTTTTGAGGCTTGTTTGGAAAGAACCCGCTCTGGTAACTGAGGTCTTGATTCTGGACTTTTCTGTTTGACTGGATTTCAGCATTTGTCTTTTGCTGAATCTTCATAAATAAGACGGTGAATGAGTGCTATTGTCATTATTACACTTCAACATATTGGATAGTTGTTTCCGGAACTGCGAGGATCCAAAGTAGTAGAGCAGGGGATCCAGGAGGCAGTTCAGACTTCCCAAACAGAGAAACACCAGATAGAGTGCGTAAGAGCCATCAGGTGCCTCCTGGCTCTTCTCTGTGTTAAGTTGCAGGTAGTGTGCGAGCAGCAGGCAGTTTGTAGGCACGAAACACAGTAAAAATATCAATAGCACAGTCAAAGTCATCACTACTGCTCTTCTTTTCCTGTGTGATGTTTCTGGAACATCATATTGGAGTCTGCTCAGCGAGCAGATGACTCCAGTGTAGGACACCAATGTGATGAGGAGAGGTATTAAGAAGAGGAAGCAGCAGAGAGTGACGAAGTATGTCTTTAACCAGATGATCTTATTTGTGGAGTGGACATCATGGCAGGTGGTGATGTTCAACTTAGTTAGGTTAAAAGTCTGATCAGAGGAAACAAGAGGCACAGAGCCAGCAAAGGATAACAACCACATGGTTATGCAGGCTATGACTGTGGTCCGTGAGCTTCTCCAAGCCAGAGAGTCAATGGGATAAACTACAGCAAGTAGACGGTCCACACTGATGCAAGCTATGAGAAGAACAGAGCAATACATGTTCCAGTAAAAGGCAGCAGTGACCACGCTGCACATGGTCGAGCCAAATTTCCAGTTGTTGCCTTCAAAGTGGTAGGAGATCTTGAAGGGGAGCATCAGTGCAAAGAGCAGATCGGCTAAGGCCAGGTTCAGCATATAAATTGCAGCTGGCGTCTTGGGACGGATCCAACAATTGAAGACCATTATGGCAAAGATGTTAATTGGCACACTGCTAAAGCAGATCAGTGTGTAGAAGCAAGGTAAAAGGATGGTGGACACAGGGCCAGTAAGAAACTCCAGTGCCTCTTCTGAAGTAACTCTTTCTTTTGATGATGGTAGGACAGCAAAACCTGCTTCAGTTGGTGTCTTTGTTTTATTTTTTTGAGTGCCTAAAAGGAGAAAAAAACACTGTCACTGTGATCTAAGATATAGATATGGAAGCAGAAGGAACATTAAATCTCATAATAAAGGAGGAACTCCAAAAACTAAATGGGTAAAACACAGAAACATGAATAAAGCAAACACAGACGACATGGCACAGAAGGAAGAAAGACTGAAGGAGGGATTAAACTAAAGAAACTGAGAGCTATAGAAAATACGCCAAGAATACACAAAACAAATATGCTGAAAATATTAAACAAATCAGAATAGAACATTTAAATCAACAAAACTTTAAATGACCCAGTGCCTTGACAACATTTTACTGAAAAGTTAGTATCTTGGCTGTTATTCTGAAGCGCCACTCTAGCTTGTAACATGAGCCATTACTTTTTTACACTTTTTAGCCTTAGACATTCATGATAGTTATAAGACGTGATCTACAGGCAACTGAAACTCCGGAGGTTGAATGAATGAATTCTTAAAAAATAAACCTGTCGCTAGAATAGACTACTTTCATGTTAATATTTTAAAACATTAGGCACATCCTGAGATTCCTCTCTTTTGTGCACCGACCCCAAATAGGCTGTTGTGGCTGTGTATGATTATTCCACCCTGAAGTACTGGATTGTTAAAAGAAGATTGTTAAAAGAATAGATTGTTTAACTGCCAATGTGTGTTTTTACTTCGACAAATGACATTAAAGAAGAGCAGCATATGCTGTTCACCATCAGCATGAGTACAACCCACATACTCAACTCTGTTGCTCAACCTAAAAATGCATTTTCCTTACAAATTTGGCATTATTTATGTCAGGGGGTTGTGTCATTAACCTTTGGCTCTCGTCCCTCTGTGTCCACTTGCTCTCTCGCCCCGTGTGTTTCCACACCCCTCCTCACCTCTCTGTTTATTTATTGTGTGAGTTTCCCTTTGTTCATCGTCACGTCGTCTGGTCTTCTCATGTCACGATCCAAGTTCCCATGTTCAGGTTTTGTTATGCCCTAGTTTCGTGTTCTATGTCCTTAGCATTTAGTATTTGAGTTCTCCCTGTTTAGTTCTTGTTAGTTTTGTCTTACTGTTTTCCTGCCTTTTGTTTTGTATGTTTCACCAGCCTTATTAAGTGACTCACTTTTTGTTAAGAATTTTTGCTTCCATGCATCTGCAGTTGTGGACCTCGACAGTTTAGGGGGACAGAAAGAGGTTTTCCAACAGAAATAATATTTATTGGCAAGGAGCATAGTTATCATCAAGAAATAATGAACCAACCACACATTTCTTTAGTTTTTCTGCTAAGGTATTATTTTGTGATTGAAATGTGTTGCAGGTAGATTGTCTCTAGATAATTGCATAAATATCTTAAATAAATAAATAAATAAATAAATAAATAAATAAAAAATACTGACTCTGTGTAGGATACTGAGTTTAAAATATTAATAATGACAGGTAACAAAATCTTATTAATATATTAATATTCCCTCTGTATATGAGTAGAGGGCAGAGACTGAACAGTTCAAGACAAAACAGTGTTTTCAAGCTTACCTGAGGTATTTGAGGCAGAAATGCAGCAGAAATTAATGAGAAGGAACAACAAGAAATGTGGTGAAGCCATGTCTGTAGCTCTCTTGTTAGGAAATTATTTGACTTCCTTAAAGGTTTCCGTCTCCTTAAAATGCCAGCTTAAATGAATACACCCTTAAATGACATGTTTGTGCCTGCTGTTTGCGTCATATCTGCCTGTGTGATCTGGTTCAGGTTTCTTCGGAGCTCCATTTACTCAGTGGGAAAAAATTATCGGTAGCCAGATACATTAAGAACACATACTGAAGAACATTTTCCACACTCATGTATGTATCTTATCATGCTGTCAGTGGCAAAAAATAGTGCTTTTATTTTATTCAAACTAACGTGAAACTCTTATTTTCAGTCTCAGTAAATTTGGCATTACTTTCTTCACTTTATTTATCATTTGTTCATGTTTATTTTTTAATAAATGTTTATTTGTGATCTCACTTCTTAAATTAAATAAATTAAGCATTGTCTTTGCCATATTTTAGGTTATGAAAGCAAGGACAGATGATCTAATCCCATTTTTACAAAATGTGAAATGTGAAAAATGTGATCAATATGCGTTTGCGCTGCCAACGGCCTCACAATTTACTACTTCTACGCACTGTGGGCCTGCACAGGTAAGTTTCCTGGCAGGTGACTTTAGGCAATACCATTCAGGGAAATGAAGTGACTGTTGTGTAAAGAAATTAAATCTCGTATGGTTTCCAAATCCTCCTGTGCTGACTTGTCCTTTCCATTTGTCCCTCTTCTTTGTTGCTCTCTCTCTCTCTCTCCTGCAGGGGACTGCAGCGTTTGCTGTAAACTCAAACAGCTTTTATCCAACTGCAATAACACGTCTGAATACTGCTACAATAAAATCTCCATCACGCCACTCGTATTAATCTATTCGCTGACTGAAGTATGTATGTGGGAATGTATGTGAATGTTTGCTGATACTATTCTTATTAGCACTTTAAGTATTTTATATATTTTATTTTTTGATTTTATTGAATTTTATTGTTTTATTTATATTTTGATATTGTTAGGGATGATGCACTGATCGGGAACCATTTTTAATTTCGTTGTACCTGTGACAATGACAATAAAGACATTCTAATTCTGAGTTTCTGCCCTTTAATTTTGCACATCTGGAGGAGCAAAGTTCACCTGTTTGCAATCATGTCATCTCCTTGCTCCTATTTAAAGTTGAGGTAGCTTTGCTGTTGATGGCTGATTGCTGCACTGATCCTGATAGTGAAACTGGTTCCTTTTGTCTGAATCTTTCTTTCTGAGAAGCCATGTAGATCTGAGGGACAATCTGAACAGTGATGATCCAGACGAAAATTCTCTCAGTACCTTTATTTCTCATATTAATGATAATATCATAAAACTGTTTATTTAAGGTAAACCTGTATTTCCTCAACAGTAAAAAAATCCAGACTATCAACACAGTCATGCACAGTCGAGGAGCGTGTGAGGATACATTTCACTGCATGTTGTACTGGTATAACTATGCATGTGACAAATAAAGAATCTTGAATTTTAGGGAGGAGATTTCCAAATAAAACCCTTCCGATTCACCTTCCTTTTACTACCTCCAATGCCAAAATAAAAGACAAGAAAAAGAAAAAAGGACGATGAGCCACGGATGACAGCAGAGAAATATGACGTTATTCTTAAAAATGAATTAAATACAGCTTTAATATTAATGCAAGGTTGCCACCAGCAGAGGGCAATATACAAAAACTTATCAGGAAAGACGTGTCACTGCTTCTCAGTCCTTCCTTGTTTAAAACACAGTAACAAATTTGATGTACCCTGAAACTTCATCTTGTATGTAATTTCTCTCTGACATGTTTTACCCTAAAGAATTTATAATTATAAAACCATGAATGAATATAAAATCAAGTTTCTATATAATTATAAAAACCCGTTCACAGGTGAAACTTGGATGTTGGACAAATGATGTCTTAATAATGCATAAATACACATGTCCCTATAGTACAGCTACAGCACATGGTTTGGCCTTATTGTGCTTAAATCTACAAACCCTTCCCTTAAACTTTTCCTTCTTGTTTTCCTTAAAACCAACAGTGTGTGAAATGCCTGTTGACAACCTTGAGAAAACAGACCCTAAACCTACCTGCTGTACCTGTTGATTTAGTAATATCTTCCTGGATGGCCTGGTTCCAGGTTTTCTTGGAACAGTGAAAACCAATATTGTAAATAAACAAACAGACGATTAATTCAACATGCATTCTGAAGGAAAACTGACACATGCAGCATAATAGACTTGTGAGAAAAAAAAACATAAAAAGCTTCTGTTACTGCACGAACTGGTCTAGATAACTAGGAAGAAATATTCCCATCATAAAAGATAAAAGTAGAATTTACTGAAAACATAAGTAATGCTTATAACCTGGGCAAGACTGCTCCTGAACCACTATGAGTTTTTGGGTTGGTGTTAGAGCCCCTTTGTGTTTCTTTTTTTATTTCTGTGTTTGTTTTATAAACACTAAAAATGGTTGCCCTGGAACAGAATGGTGACTTGCCCGGGGTTTACCTTGCCACTTGGCAGCTGGGATAGGCTGCAAGAAGGAGACGGTATTCACTTTTAGGACTTCCTGAGCTTTTACAGGTCCAATTGACTGCACAAAGTCGCACAGTGGTGAGGCTAGCCTTCAGTGTATCTGATGCTGCATGTGACAAAATGGGTGAGAGTACCACTTGTCCATATTCTTAGTTAACATTCTTGTTTTGATTTAACCATATTTCATGTGTAGTCTGCAATAAACAAACCCTGGATAGTAGATGTTTGCCTATCTTTTGCACTTTTGCAGATTATATAACATCACATCTTGGTTTAAATCAATTTTTGACAAGTTTGTTAAGTTAACATGTTATTTAGTTCAACTGTTAATTCGTCTTGTTTAAACTCACCTTACCTACCTGTGTTCCAGGAACAAAAGGAGGAAGGCTTTACTTCCTGTATTTATACTGTAGCTTACTGGTTAATCTGAGGTCACAGGAAGAGACCAGGAGGAGAAGGGGGAGAATCCTTGTAATTTAATAAAGTTGATTTTAGAGTGTTAGTAGGGAAATTGATTTGTTGTAATATGTATTGACTATACCTTAGAGTTTTATTGCTAGGAAGAGTAGCAGTACAGGTTGGAGTATAGAAGAGTTTGACTTACCTACCTTAATCGATTAGTACAGGGGTGAATGAACTATTTAAACAGATGAACGCAGGTGTTCAGGGAGGAAGGATCAGGTCAGTGTAGCTGTGTGCAGTTTGACCTTAATTTCCGTCGATTTAAGTTCAGTTATGTTTATTTGAACTGAGTTAATTATGGAGTTGAGTTTTTTTATTTATTTGTGTAAATATTGGTCACAAAATGGTGAATAAATCACTTGCTCACTGGACAGTATCTGTCTCCTGCACTTCTTTGGCTGCTTAAGTCAAGTCCTACCACACTGCACTATCATATAAATATTTGAAAAATTCTTTTTTTTTTACATTTTGAGAGCTCGAAATTATGTTTGGGTTTTTTTTCTAGTGCTTTCAACACTATCGCAGACATAAATTTGAAAGACAAGCTGGAGTGCATCTCACCACATGGATCCTGGACTATCTTACCAACCGCCCTCAGTATGTAAGGATCCAGACCGTGGATTACCCTTCTACAAGTCGTGAGCTGTCACGATTTATCTTCTACTCCAGGAGCTGCTTTGCGGCTAAATTGTTAAGTCATTGTTGGATATGCCCTGTTGGCCCTCATACCTATCCTACCTGCCCAGTGGCCTATCACTCTGCTCGGTCTTGGATTACACCGCCTGGCCGCGGTGTTCAACACAGCAATCTAAACACCCTGCGACGGGCTACCGCTAATGACCTAGCTCCTCGGATGGCTTTATTTAATGTTAGGTCTCTTTCAAATAAGGCCTTTCTCTTAAATGACTTTTTCCTTACCACGGGACTGGATGTTCTATTTCTGACGGAGACATGGACTTCTCCGGGTGAGTTTATCCCCTTTTCTGAGCTTCTCCCTCCTGACTGTGCCTTCTTTAGCTCACCAAGGCTCACTGGTAGAGGTGGTGGCCTAGCCTCGGTTTTTAAAAACAAACATGAAGCACGGCTGCTACCCTCCCCAACCTATTCTAGCTTTGAAGCCCAGTTATTGGAATTGACTGGCCCTCGGACTACTCTGTGTGTTGTGGTTTATCGTCCGCCTAAATACCACAAGATGTTTATTTCTGAATTTGCTGACTTCTTGGGATCCATTCTTTTTAAATATGGTTCTGTTATTATTTCTGGTGATTTTAACATTCATGTCTGTTGTATGGATGACAAATTGGCCAACGATTTTCTAGCACTAACTGCTTCTTTTAATCTTACCCAATGGGTGAATGAGCCTACCCATGTTAAGGGCCACACCCTTGATTTGGTTTTTTCATACGATGTGGATATATGTATTAAGGAAATTAGAAACACTGGACTTTCCGACCATTCTCCGGTTATTTTCGATCTTGACCTTGGCAACACCGGATCACGCTTTGAGGCTCCTCTTTGTCCTACGCGTACTGTGAATGCCGATACTCTGTTGAAATTTTCTAATTCTTTTGTGAACTTTTCATTTACTACGTCAGACTGTCTTACCCCACATACACTTGAGAATTTCGCCAATACTCTATTAACTACATGTTCCTCTATCCTTGACATTGTAGCACCGATCAGAATGAAACGCCCCAGAACCTACTCACAATGTTGGTTAAATGATTCTGTTCGTGCCTTACGACGTATGTGTCGACGGGATGAGAGGAGGTGGAGGAAGGATAATCTCCACTTTATGCGTTAGCCGCTCGAAGTTTCAATCAGCTGCCAGAATGGCTAAAGCTGCTTTCCTATCTAAAATTATCACCACCAATGGAAACAACCCTCGAATTTTATTCAAAATTTTCAACTCTGTGGTAAACCCCTGCCCCTCTATGCCTCTGCCATGCTCCCCGGGCCTTTGTGAAAAATTTTCAAGTTATTTTTTGGATAAAGTCGCATCTCTTAAATCTACCCTCCCTTTGGTGACCGACCGTATGCCCACCCCCGATTGTTCCACTACTTTTTGTCAATTTGAACCCGTTTCTCTCTCTACTCTGAAGCATCTAATTGAGAAACTCAATAATACTAATCTTGTACATGATGTTCTTCCATCCCGTATAGTCAAGGATTGTTTTAGTACAATTGGACCTTGTCTTTTGTCCATATTGAACTCCTCCTTGCTGTCCGGCTATGTACCATCAGCTCTTAAACATGCCATAATCCAACCTGTTCTAAAAAAAAGTAATCTCGATCAAAATGATTATGCCAATTATAGGCCGATTTCCAAACTTCCCTTTGTGGCTAAAATTCTTGAGAAGGTAGTTCTGCTTCAACTTCAGACCTACCTGGATGAGAATAACATTAATGATAAATATCAATCGGCCTTTAAACAACACCATAGCACTGAATCAGCACTGCTTCGAGTTTTTAACGACCTTTTACTAATGGCTGACAATGGACGCCCCTCTGTCCTAGTGCTATTGGATCTTTCATCGGCATTTGACATGGTTGACCATAACATACTATTGGCGAGACTAGAGCACACTGTAGGCATCAAGGGCACTGCCTTGGATTGGTTTAAATCTTACCTCTCCGATCGGCTCTCTTCGGTTCACTTGGCTACCTCCTCCTCCTCCGCTGTACCTGTTTGCTGTGGTGTTCCCCAGGGATCTGTGCTAGGCCCTACCCTGTTCTCACTGTATATGCTTCCTTTAAGTGTCATTTTGGAGAAATACCACATTGCCTTTCACTATTATGCCGATGACATCCAGATCTATTTTGAGCTGAATGATGATCTAGCTATGTCCATGAGTAACTTTCGAGAGTGCATGTGTGAGGTCAAGCAATGGCTTCTGGCAAATTTTCTTATCCTTAACGATAAGAAAACTGAAATTATGATCTTTGGCAGTGACGCTCTTCGTGCCAAACTTCATGATGCTTTTGGTTTTCTCACTAGTTCTTTCCCTGACACTGTTAGGAATCTGGGTGTGCTACTTGACAGCTCATTTAAACTTGACAAACAAGTATCTGCTGTCGTCAGATCTAGTTTCTACCAACTTCGCCTTATTTCCAGGGCCAAACATTACATCCTGCACAATGACTTGGAAAAGCTTATCCATGCCTTTGTTACGTCACGACTAGATTACTGTAATTCACTTTATTATGGTCTCCACTCTACCCTTTTACATAGATTACAGACAGTCCAGAATGCCGCTGCACACATTCTAACTAAAACTAGGAAGTTTGCTCACATCACTCCCGTCCTTGCTGATCTGCACTGGTTGCCTGTGAAATTTCGTATTCAATTTAAAATTCTGTTGTTTACTTTTAAAATTACTAATAACACAGGGCCAAGTTATCTTAAGGAACTCTTAAATTCATATCTTCCTACGAGGGCCTTAAGATCTTCCTCACAGTCATTGTTGGTTCAGCCCAGATCTCGCTTGAAGTCTAGAGGTGATCGAGCGTTCGCTCTAGCTGCACCTGAGCTGTGGAACAGTCTCCCGATTGGCATCCAGGCGTCTGATTCTATTCAATCTTTTAAATCACGGCTTAAAACATATCTGTTTGAACTTGCTTTTTCTACCAGTTAAATTCTCGCCTTGCTTCTAGTGTGTTGTTCTAATGTTCTAATGTGTCTGGTTGTTTTGCGTTGTCCTGTGCTGTCAATGTTTTCCATCACTGTGTTTGATGGTTCAGCTTTACAGCTTTACTCTGCTATAGCTCTGTGCTATAGTTTATTCTTATTAGTGTTTTTTTTTACCTGTGAACATAATCTCACACTTATATGACTCTGACGTTATAGTCTTAATTATTTTATTATTTTATTGTTGCGTTGCCTATGTCCTCTATCACTGTGTATGATGGTACAGTTCTCTTTGCTACAGCTGTGTGCTATTGACTGTTCCTATTAGTGGTTTTTACCTGTGAACATAATCCCACACCTATATGATTCTGATGTTTTAGTGTAAATCATTTTATTGTTTTATTGTTTCATGTAAAGCACTTTGGCATGCCCCTGGCTTTTAATGTGCTCTATAAATAAAGATTGTTGTTGTTGTTGTGTGTCTAGTAGAGTAGTTGTGCCTGCAGCAGACACTCCACAGGGAGTGTCTGCTGCAGGCACTACACCACTGAACCTAGGTGTTCACATGACTTGACTGGACACACCCTCTTGACCCAGTGGAGGTAGCCAGTTATAGGGGAATGGTGGTCAAACTGTCATCCCTGCTGGAGAACACCTCCCACCCCCAGACAGATCACCCGGACAGCACTGAGCAGTTCCTTCAGTGACAGGTTGCTGCACTGAGCAGTGAATGTACAGATGTGAAAACACACCACATATGCACAGACTGTGGTCTGTACATATCTTAGTGTGCAGTACACAATACCTGCAGCTAATAACAGCCAACCACTGCATTGTGACACGATCTGTTTTCCTGCTACTAGTAAACCGTATCATTTTATCATATACACAAAAACACATTTAATGTTTATGTACATATATTTAAATTATATTTCTTCTACCCTGTATAGTGTATATTTTCTTCTATTTTTGCAATATATTATTGTTGTTAGGTAAGTTGCATCTATTTATTCCTGTCTACTTTGCTGTTGTAACAACTTCCCCATGTCTTGGGTTAATGAAGGCTATCTTCTATCTCATCTTGTCCCTGATAAATTAGTATCACTGGGTTTGATACTGTTGACTGAGCCAGTTATTTTGAGGCATAACACTGGGGTGTCTTTTCATTTTTATCTGACACGTTTTAGCCTGAAACATTGATCATAATGCTAAAAATCATCCACGGGGAACTGAAACAACAACACTGGGTAAAAAATAACTGTTAAAATATATATCCACAATTCTAAAAGAAAATATAAAAATTATGACCCACTGTAAAATGTAAATAGTATTAGAATTAAATCATTTGCAAATCTCATAAACCCATAGTTTATTCACATTGAACAGATATCAAATGTTTAAAATGAGAAAACGTATCTTTGTAAGAAAAAAAAAGTCATGTTGAGTTTGACAATAATTCAATTTAATTTTATTTATATATCAGTTTTATATTTTCTTTTTTGGCTTCCTTAAAGCCAACTGAAATGTCTGCTAACAGTTCCAGCCTTGAAGAACACACCCTAAACCTACCTGTTTGTACCTGCTGTTTCAGGCTTCCTGCCTGGCCTGGTCCCAGGTTACTTTGGAACACTGTTAATCTAGTGAAAACAACTCTACTCTAAATAAACAAACATACAACCTAAATTCAACATGCACTCTAAAGAGCATTCCAGGAAGTCTTTAGCGAGCATGATTGTTCTAAACTGAAAATCCTGTGTGTGAAGAGAAATAGGTTATGATGCACACAACAGTGGGGATTACAAATCCCAGAGATCCCACAATCAGGAAGCAGACTGGTACAGTTTTTTTTATTAGCGGGCTTGGTGAAGTCATGTGCACAGGCGAGTTTAGATCCATATAGTATCATCCTTAAAAAGAAGTATAGAGATATACAGAGAAAGCAGATGTCAGAGCAATTCCTAATATTTTACTTCCTGATTACAAGGGGTCACGACAGCAGGTAACCCCACATGTGGCGACTAAATTTAAAATTTAAATTTAAAAAACAAAACAAACTTCTGATTAGAAACGGTTTATTATGAATAGTACAGATCCCACATATTTATCTGATCAACCTAAATGGTGGCACTTTAATATTACTGCATTAATATTACTGCAGTTGATGATGATAACCCTTTATTTCAGACATATAAAAGTTCAACCAAAGACATGCAAACATGAAACACATAAAGGTTGAGGGAAACTTAAATACAGGGGAAGAAGACACAAGGGGAATCTAATAAAGAAATGAACTTGGCTAACTTAATGAACTTAAACATAAACATCAAAATAAACTAAAACTTAAACGCTGGGTCAACAGACCCAGGAATGTGACATTCTGTTGATTTACCTTATCCATCATTACCTCCACTTCCCCTCAGCACTGGCATACGCTTGACACAAAGAAAAAAAAAGAAAGGAAAATCGATGTATAAATGTAGATATAATGATAAATATAATTCAGATCAAAATCAGCAAATGGAACTATGAGGGAAGATGTTTGAGGCTTATTTTTTATATGCAGTGGAAAAATCTTGTTTATTTTTACGATATGTCCTAGATTTGGATCAGTTTTTAACATATACCAGTTCAAAGGTTTTTTACTTAATCTGCACTAACTGGTCTAGATAATTAAAAATAAATATTCACATCTTAAAAGATACAAGTAGAATTTATTGAACACATAAAAACACATCTCACCCGGGTAAGCCTGACTGCTCCTGAACCATCATGAGTTCTCCTATTGAGGATTGGTGTCAGTGTCCCTTTTGGCATCTGTGACTGATCATGTGTGTCTATGAAACAAAGATTTAAAGCTGTTTCTGTTGAGATAGCCGTGGAAGGTATTCAGTTCATTCTGATCATGAAGAATGATATGCCCAGAACTCTAAACGCTCCTGCTAGCTACGTGCTCATGTTCACAGCTTCTGAAATTTCATGACAAATCACTGATGTTATTTTATAACTTTAACAGCTAAGAGTCATTTAAAATATCAGCTCAGAGGAGTAGTATTTTCTTATTTTGGCTTCTGAGGCTTGATTGAAAAGAACCCCCTCTGGTGGAGATGTTTTTTCCAGACCTCCTGAATCTCCATGAAGAAGTTGCTGACTGAGTGATATCTCTGCGCTGTGTAATGCTCTTACACTTGACCATGTTGGATAGTCGTTTCTGGCACTGGGAGGATCCAAAGTAGTAGAGCAGGGGATCCAGGAGGCAGTTCAGACTTCCCAAACACAGAAACACCAGATAGAGTGCGTAAGAGCCATCAGGTGCCTCCTGGCTCTTCTCGGTGTTAAACTGCAGGTAGTGTGCAAGCAGCAGACAGTTTGTGGGCATGAAACACAGTAAAAATATCACCAGCACAGTCAATGTCATCACCATTGCTCTTCTTCTCCTCTGTGATGTTCCTGGAACATCATGTTGGACTCTGCTCAATGACCAGATTATCTGAGCGTAGGACACCACTGTGATGAGCAGAGGCAGGAAGAAGAGGACACAGCAGATGGTGAGGAAGTATGTCTTTAACCAGGCGATCTTATCTGTAGAGTGGACATCATGGCAGGTGGTGATGTTCAACTCACTGACGTAAAATGTCTGGTGGATGGTAAAAAGGGGAATCGAGCCAGCGAAGGATAGCATCCACATGATTATGCAGGCTATGACTGCAGCCTGTGGGCTCCTCCAAGTAAGAGATGCTATAGGGTAAGCTACAGCAAGTAGACGGTCCACACTGATGCAAGCTATGAGAAGAACAGAACAATACATGTTCCAGTAAAAGGCAGCAGTGACCACGCTGCACATCGACGGGCCAAATTTCCAGTTGTTGCCTTCAAAGTGGTAGGAGATCTTGAAGGGGAGCATCAGTGCAAAGAGCAGATCAGCTAAGGCCAGGTTCACCATATAGATTGCAGCTGGCTTCTTGGGACGGATCCCCCGAGCAAAGACAATCACGGCACAGAAGTTAATTGGCACACTGATGGAGCAGACCAGCGTGTAGAAGAAAGGTAAAAGGATGATGGACACAGTGCCAGTTAGAAACTTCAGTGCCTCTTCTGAAAGTCCAAAAGATGTTTTATTTGATGAATTATGTGGTGAATTATTATTATCATAGATAAAAACTGCTCCAGATGCTCCATGCGCTCCTGTTTTAAAAACAAAATAGACTTGTCAGTGAATTCTAAAAAACAGAAATCAAAGGTTATTTGCTGGATATAAAACTATGATGGTAACATTTTCTTAGAGTTTACAAATCAGAAACAGACGCAGTTTTAAATCTGTTTGTCCGCTGAATTTACTTTTTAAACAAAAGAATTAAAACACATCCAAAGTCTTCTCTTGTCTAGTTTTGCCCTAAAACTTGCACAAAGCTCAGCGACTGGGATGGTTTGCCAATTAAAGGTCTCTCATCTCAGTTGCAAGCAACTGCAACCAACAAATAAAGCTTATCCATCCATCCATCCATCCATCCATCCAAAATAACATTGATGAGGCTAGTCTTCGGATGCTGCTGTTTGGTCACAACAACTCAGTCTGACCTTTACGTGTGCACAAATTTGACAGACCCAAGAACATTATCTTAAATATATTTTAAAAGGAAATGCATATCACAGTTTCAATTTCTGAACATGGTGAATATAATCTGATGTAAAATTTGTGTATACCTTTCAACACTAATGTTCCTCTTCAGATGTGCAAGCTGCCAGTGCCATAGCCATCAGTGCAAGACTATACATGCAGGCTTTTGAACTAAGGGCTGATAACATGCCTGATGTTTGCTTTCCTTTTTAGTCTGTACCAAGGTCATTATAGTTAACTAAAGATAAACTAAAACTAAACATGGATGTGAAAAAAAAAGCATTTTAAATAATTAAGATGAAATAAAAACTACAAATTTGAACAATTATGTGAAGTTGGAAACTAAAATAAAACTAAAACTAAGGTAAAATATGGATGAAACATCTTTGCTTTCTGACATATGCCCTCCATCCAATAATTATAATTTAAAAAACTATAACAAACACCGAAAGCCATTCAAAATGAACTAAAACTTAACATAAAAAATTGAAACTAAAACAAAAATAATCCCCCTCTCGACACTAACTGACACTAAACAAAACGGGAAATCTTTAAAAAAATCATTAGAAAATATAAAAATATAACTCTTGTCTGGAGAATGCAGTATTTTGTTCTTTTTAAAAAAGATTTTGAAAGCTTGAATCGTCTCACCACAAAACAGTTTTGTCCATTTTAAAATCTAACATTGTTCTTGAAATAGTACACTTTTTTATGTCAGGATTTCTATTGAAAATTATTGCATTCACCAAAACATTTTTTGAATTAGTCTTGTATTTGTTCTAACACAGATAACAATAAGTAATTTATTTGGATTTTATGAGTAGAGACCAACCAATTCAAGACATCACAGTATTTTCAAACTTACCTGAAGTGTTCGCGGCAGAAATACAGCAGAAACAAAACAGAAGTAACAACAACTGTGTTAAAGCCATGTTTGCTTCTCTCTTTCTTTCCTTTTTGGCATCCTTTAATTCAACAGTGTCTTAAATGTCTGTTTTAGAGAACAAGAAGAACAAGAACATGCCCTTAATGTACTTGTTTGTATTTGCTGGCTTTCTGCCTGGCATGATTCCAGGTTTCCTTGGAACTCTTACACAGGGAAAGGAAAATTCCTGGATGTTGGATAAATTGCTTCTCAGTTCTACATGGGGTGGCAAAATATCCTTAGGCAATATACTAACCCCAAGTTGCCTTCCGATGCATTCATTGGAGAAAAACACGTTTTTTTGAGTCAATTTTTACAACATTTACAACAATATTTGTAACTTTTTATATTAAAATCTAAATGTTACGTCTAAATAGAGCTGGGCGATAGAACGATAACGATATGTATTGCGAAATAACTTTTTCTCGATAGAAAAATTTAACTATTGCGATAGGCCTCACCGCTCTTGTTCTCTTAAAAAAAAAAGAATAAAAAGAACAGCCAATCCAAATTAAGTAGTGCAGAGCCGAACCAATCACAACCGCAGCGGCACGTCACGTGACTTGTTACATACAGCACAAGTGCCAAGCCGCACATGTGTATTTGTTTTGGGAAGCAGCCAGCCGCCGTGCCGCCCGGGTAATGGAGGAAATGAGTGTGCCGATTAGAGAAAAATCAACCGAGAGTGTGACCGAAGGTTACCGAAGAGAAAACAGATGATGGCTCCAATGCCGGAGAGATTGTTGAACGGAAGAGCCATAGAAGTTCCGTAGTGTGAAGGTATTTCTGCTATTTCAAGTCAAACAGAGTAGCGCGCACTGTAAATTGTGCCGAAAGCAAGTCTGGAAATACAATAAAGCGGTGCATGCTCAATCTCTGACTGGAAGCGCTAATTCGTCATTCGGCTTTTGTCAGACTAAAGTAACTGTTAAAACTGTTTGAAAAGCTCAGCTATACAACAAGGAGAGATTGAGAATTTCCTTTGAGTTCTCAGTTTATTTGATATTGACAAAAGTTAGTCAATTTTGTCTGTTCTTCTGTAAAACAAGCTAAGATTTATTTTTAGAATTAATATTTTGTTTCTAAGTGGAATTGACAATTTAGTAGTCTGTTTTGTTTGTTCTATTTTGAAACGCTTTAGCGGCTGCCTTTTGTGTAGTTTGCAATATTTGCCATTATTTATCTGAAAAAGTCTCATGTTCCTTAAGTACATCTACCCTGTTGAACTTATTATGGGAAATAAATATTTAAATAAAAACAAGCTGCTGATTATTTCACATTTTACTTGTGAGCAACGGCACATTTAAATCTTACAAATATAGTTATTTGGCTTATATCGTGATATATATCGTTATCGCCTGAAATGAAAAAAAAAAACATATCGTGATATGAAAAAATCTTATATCGCCCAGCTCTACGTCTAAATGTTTAGCTAATATGCACATTTATCCTGCTGGTCAGAGGAAATACCAAAATAAAAGCTTTGTGAAAACCGTGCCTGTAGTGGCGAGGATGTGTGACTGTGGTCCCCTAACGGTTACTTCTAACCGCCATATGTTGCTTCAGTTATTTCCTACGAGCATTTCTGGTAACTTAACTGAAAACATTAGAAGAGCCATTTTGGTGGTCTTTCAGCAGTAGTGCAATTTTAGTGGATGCAGTCTCCACAATCACCAAAGCACTTGGTGAGTTTATTGCAGGGGTGGGCAAACTTTTTGATTCGTGGGCCACATTGAGTTCTAACATTTGACAAAGGGGCCGGAACAGGAGTAGATAGATGGCATGCTTTGAAAACATCACCTCATTGGGGGAAAAATACACATCTTGGGATATGGAGAAAACATGTGCTTTAATTTCCAATGAAAATGAAGAAAAGCATTACAATAAAATCTCTGACTTCGAAATGAGCCTTTAAACACTGAAAATCAAATAAATGAACATTTTATTTTAAAGCACTGAAAGTTCTGTTATCCTTCAGGATATCACATCACTCTCCTCCTAACTCTTTTTTTTTTTTTTTTTTTTTTTCAAAAACGGTAGGAGATGCAGATGTACTTGTCCTGTTCCTTTTATTCAATTTGTTTCCCCGGTGCCAAAAGTCAACAACGACCAGTGCAAGGACGAAACAGTTGCAGCAAGTCAGTCTGTGAAGCGTTATATTTGATCTGCGCGCACTGTTCATTTTAACAACGTGCGCATCACGGAGAGACACACATTTTAATGGGAACAGTGTTGTTGGTCTCCTTTTTTAACCAGCGCATCAAAGTCTGGAGTTAGTTTTGTTGTGGCGATTCTCAGGATTGATCTGAGGTGTAGGTCTGTTAACTTGGATCTGTGGCTGGCTTTGTTGATGTTCATGACGCTGAATGTCTGTTCACACACGAAGGTAGAGCCGAACAAAGCCAACATCATCTGCGCTTTTCGCCTTAGATTTGGAAACGCGGCATCATTGAGTGAAGCATAGAAGTCATTTAGTTTCAGAGAGCTGAATTTCCCTTTTAAGGCAGGGTCGGACTGAAGGTCGATGAGTTCGAGCTGAAGCTCCTCTGGAGCTGTTTCGGGGTCTTGTGACAGAGGAAAGGCCACCAATTGAAGTGACTTGTCAATTTTATCGAAATCCAAAAACCGACGGCAGAATTCTCTGTGCAGTGCATCCAGTGACTCACTGTATTTCTTTACTTTTGCTCCGGCCTCTTTCAGCGTGGCTAGTGTAGGAAAATGAGTGAATGACTTGTTCAAAATCTGCCTGGAGAATAAAGCCAGCTTTAATTTGAAGGCTTTCACGTTTGTGTGCATGTCATGCACAAACTGGTCCTTCCCCTGCAGTTTCACATTGAGCTCATTCAAGTGTGAAAATACATCCGTAGCAAACGCGAAGTCACACATCCAGCTCTTGTTGCTCAGCTCAGGAAATTCATCAGTCTTCCCCTGCCGCTCCAAAAACACGCCAATCTCCTCTTTGAGCTCCCACACTCGTTGAAACACTTTGCCCAAACTCAACCAGCGGACACGGGAGTGATAAAGCAGGTCCTGGTGATCCAGGAACGCAATGAAGGAAGTCCCCGTGCGCGTATGAAGTTGACAAGTTTCACCACAGGATTCACAACATGATTCAGCTGTAACACCGATTTACATAGAGATTCCTGGTGGAGGATGCAGTCGAGGAAAATCACATCCTGGTCAGGGTTTTCATCTTTCACTTTATTCTGGATTCTCCTCAGCAGGCCAACGTTTTTTCCCGTTAAATTTGGAGATCCATCTGTGGTGACGTTAACAAGCTTACTCCAGGGAAGCTTCATGTTTTCGATGGCAGCAGACACTCGTTCAAACAAGTCCTCACCCCGTGTTTGTCCTTTCAGAGACTCCATTGTCAAAAACTCCTCCGTTATTTCAAAGGTTTTGTTGATTCCTCGGATAAAAATGAGGAGCTGAGCAGTGTCTTTGACATCATTGCTTTCATCCATTAAAATAAAATATGTCTTAAATTAAAATAAGTAAACTGTCATGCCAAAAAAAAAGTTAAACACATTTGGACAGTGAAGGAATGTCAGGATTCTTGCTCAGAAAAAGGAGCTGATCAACATGCTCTGAAGTCAGAGCATGTTCCAGTCCACGAAAAAATTATTTGTAACAAAATATCGATTTCTGCTGTCCCTGTATCAATACATTATTAGCAAACAAAATATCACGATACTACACAGTATCGATTTTTTCCCCCACCCCTATGAAATAGTCAATAATTTAAAAAAGTAGAATATAACCGACAGGGGCATGTGATAGGATGTGGTACTGCAAAAGAACAAGAGCAAAGTAAAGAAAGAAAAACCTATTGTGTTTAGTTTTGATAAATTAAAATTAAAATGTATCATTACACTCAGAGGATCAATATGAAATCATAAAATATGCAACTTCTGTATGAAGCACATGACTGATAACTGTTCTGTCCTGAGCTTTTTGTTTCCTATAGCACCCGCTTGACCATAACACCACGCCTAAGGAGGGTAATTGCAAATATTCGAGGGAGGAATATCACCAAAAGTGGGAAAGGTAAGCCCTGATGGGGGTGATAACACCATGAATTTCACTTATGGTCAAATTCTTAAAATTCGACACCAAACATAAAATTTCTCCAAAATTTAGAGACAGAGTGGAGCTCATCTAGATTTGGAGGGTTTGAATCTATAATATTTTGAAATAACACTCAATATAATGTTGACCATGTTGATTATGTTTATACTAGTGTGCAAAGGTTGGCTAATCTGACCAGGGAATGCAATAAACAGGAGTGTCGGAAAAGTTGGTGTTAAAGCCACCTCTGACAGTCCAGACTAGGATGGCGTTGGACATCCTCGGATGGGAACAGGGTTGGTGTGACCAAGGTGTGGTTTGGCTGGTTGTATGTATATTTCAAAATAATACAGCTACCAGTTACCAGGGCATGGAAGAATGACAGACATTATTAAATGAGAAGGAATTTTCTGGGATTGAAGATCCTCTGGGTAAGTGTTTGACCAAAGCATGCATAAAATAAAAGCTATCATTTTGTTATTGATTGGTAGTAGATTGATAATTGGCCACATTCAAAGCTGTATTGACTTGTTGTGGATGCAGTCTACGTCATGTTTAAGAACTCTAATTAACAGATTGAAAACAGCGACATTAAGGGAAGAATATGCAGTGCCGCACAATCAGATGCCAGTGACGGTTGGGCTCAGTGATGAATCAGGTGAGCTGGATTCATGGCTGAATCAAGACATAAATTCCCCTGCTGTGGGCAATAAGGGAAAAACAGTGGGTAAAAAGGGAGTTACAAATGTGAAGTTCATATTAACACACAGGTTTTGTTTCTAGGCAGTTCTGCGGACGCAGGCTCTGGGCGGAGCCAGATCTAATATGATAATTAAATTGATTTCATTCCCTAACACAGGATGACAAGACTGGAGCAACGATACTTGAGAGAAGAATTTCTGATTTTTATATTATGATAGGATGTCACTAACCTTTTCTTTTAATTTTCTCCGATGAATTGACACATGGGAGTGTGTCAAAAAGGGGGGAAGTTGAGTTTTAACATCAAACAATGGTTTTATGAACATTTTTATGACTTTAGTTGTGTTTTTACTAATTTAAGTATGGTAAAACTTCAGCTTATAATGATCCAAAAGTTCCCAGACATTTTTAGAGAACCAATGAGAAGCATATAGCATTATTTTCATGTTTAAGCATTAATGATTGAAATAAACTGAATAGCATTTAGAAGATAAAATGCCTGTGTTCATGAGAAGCTGAGTATCATACTGGAGAGGAAACTGTGGGACGGCAGGCTGAATGAAACACATGATTTTTGTGAAAAAGGTGGCAAATGTTAGAATTAAAAATGGTTAATTTGTTTTTGATTTCTTTTACTAAACTAAGTGGTTATCATTAATTTCAAGGTTCAAGGTTCAAGGTTCTTTATTTGTCACATGCATAGTTATACAAGTATAACACACAGTGAAATGTAGCCTGACACGCTCCTTGACATGTGCAAAAATTGGGGGGGGGGTGTAGAGGAAGAACATTTTATATATATATATATATATATATATATATATATAATGTTCTTCCTCTCATATATATATATATATATATATATATATATATATATATATATATATATATATATATACACTCAACAAAAATATAAACGCAACACCTTTGTTACTGCTCCCATTCCCCATGGGATGGACGTAGAGACCTAAAATTCATTCCAGATACACAATATAACCATCCCTCCCAAACAGTGGTCACAAATCAGTCCAAATGTGTGGTAGTGGGCACATCTGCTATATTGAGATAATCCATCCCACCTCACAGGTGTGCCACATCAGGATGCTGATCTGACATCATGAGTAGTGCACAGGTGTACCTCAGACTGCCCACAACAAAAGGCCACCCTGGAATGTGCAGTTTTTTGCGCTATTGGGGGTCTGGGGACCCAGAACCGGTCAGTATCTGGTGTGACCACCATTTGCCTCATGCAGTGCAACACATCGTCGCATGGAGTCTATCAGATTGTCAATTGTGGCCTGTGGAATGTTGGTCCACTCCACTTCAATGGCTGTGCGAGGTTGTTGGATATTCGTGGGAACTGGTACACGCTGTCGTATACGCCGGTCAAGCACATCCCGAACATGCTCAATGGGTGACGTGTCTGGTGAGTATGCTGGCCATGCAAGAACTGGGACATTCTCAGCTGCCATCTGCCCTGAACAATGTGAACCATGATTCATCCGTGAAGCGCACACCTCTCCAACGTGCCAGACGCCATCGAATGTGAGCATTTGCCCACACAAGTCTGTTACGGCGACGAGCTGGAGTCAGGTCAAGACCCCGATGAGGACGACGGGCATGCAGTTGAGCGTCCCTGAGACGGTTTCTGACAGTTTGTGCAGAAATTGTTTGGTTGTGCAAACCAATTGTTCCAGCAGCTGTCTGGGTGGCTGGTCTCAGACGATCTTGGAGGTGAACCTGCTGGATGTGGAGGTCCTGGGCTGGTGTGGTTACACGAGGTCTGCGGTTGTGAGGCCGGTTGGATGTGCTGCCATATTCTCTGAAACGCCTGTGGAGACGGCTTATGGTTGAGAAATGAACATTCAATGCACGGGCGACAGATCTGGTTGACATTCCTGCTGTCAGCATGCCAGTTGCACGCTCCCTCATTGCTTGTGGCATCTGTGGCATTTTGCTGTGAGACAAAACTGCACATTCCAGGGTGGCCTTTTGTTGTGGGCAGTCTGAGGTACACCTGTGCACTACTCATGATGTCAGATCAGCATCCTGATGTGGCACACCTGTGAGGTGGGATGGATTATCTCAATATAGCAAATGTGCCCACTACCACACATTTGGACTGATTTGTGACCACTGTTTGGGAGGGATGGTTATATTGTGTATCTGGAATGAATTTTAGGTCTCTACGTCCATCCCATGGGGAATGGGAGCAGTAACAAAGGTGTTGCGTTTATATTTTTGTTGAGTGTATATATATATATATATATATATACATACATATAGTATATACACTGGGTGAATGTGCAGTAGTAGCAGCAAGCAGGTGAATTCTGTACATTAATATGAATAGACATCTGACTATTTTACAAGATAGACAATATAAACATATTTAAAATTAAAGGAATTGAAATGTACATTGTGCCTTGGTTTAGAGTGTCTGGAAGAGAGTCCTGTCTCAGTCAATTATAGATGATGTGAGAGGGCGGGTGTGTGTGTTTAGGGCACGGATGGCTTGGGGATAGAAGCTCCTCTTGAGTCTCTCTGTCCTTGCCCGGAAGATGCGGAACCTTCTACCAGATTGCAGAAGTTGGAACAGTTTGTTGCCTGGATGGGACGGGTCCTTCAGTATCTGCGCTGCTCTAGTCCGGCATCTCCTGGTGTAGGTGTCCTGAAGCAGGGGGAGAGCAATCCTGCAGCAGCGTTCTGCTGTACGGATCACTCTCTGGAGAGCTTTTTGGTCCTTCACACAGCTGTTCCTGAACCACGATGTCATGTTCTGTGTGAGGATGCTCTCCACAGCGCCTGTATAGAAAATCCTGAGGATCTTTGGAGAGACCCTGAACTTCCTCAGTTGTCGTAGGTGATACAGGCGCTGCCTAGCCTTTTTGGTCTGGACCTGAATGTGGGCAGCCCATGTCAGGTCTGAGGAGATGTGGACACCAAGATACTTGAAGGACTGCACCCTCTCCACTGGAGCTCCATTGATGATAATGGGCTTGTAGTCTCTGTGCTGACCCCTTCTGAAGTCCACCACCAGCTCCTTGGTCTTGCTGACGTTCAGCTGGAGGTGGTTGTCCTGGCACCACGATGCCAGATTCTTCACTTCATCCATGTAGGCCGCCTCATCGTTGTTGGAGATGGCACCCAACACCACTGTGTCGTCAGCAAACTTCACAATGGTGTTGGAGCCATGGGTGGCCACACAGTCTGAAGTGTAGAGGGAGTAGAGCAGTGGCGAGAGGACACATCCCTGAGGTGCTCCTGTGTTGATGGTGATGCTGTTGGAGAAGCACCTGCCCACCCTCACCACCTGAGTTCTGCCAGTGAGGAAGTCCAACACCCATGCACACAGACGGCTGTTAAGTCCCAGATCCCTCAGCTTTGTGAACAGTCTGCAGGGCACTATTGTGTTAAACGCTGAACTGTAATCAACAAACAGCATTCGCACATAGTTACCCTGTTTCTTGTCCACGTGGCTGAGAGTGGTGTGTAGGACGTGGGCGATGGCATCCTCTGTGGATCTGTTGGATCTGTAGGCGAACTGCAGCGGATCTGTGGTGTCTGGGATGGAGGAGGAGATGATGTTCTTCAGCAGCCTCTCAAACACCTTCATTACTACCGAGGTCAGTGCAACTGGCCGGTAATCGTTCAGGGATGAGGGTTTGCTGTTCTTGGGCACAGGGATGATGGTGGATCTTTTGAAGCATGTGGGGACCACAGACTTCGCCAGGGACTCGTTGTAGATGTAAGTGAACACACCTGCTAGCTGGTCAGCACAGCAGCGCAGCAGACGGCCGGTGATGCCGTCTGGCCCCGCCGCTTTCCTTCTGTTCACTCTCCTCAGTGCCGCTCGGACGTCATGCTCCGCGATGCTGGTCACCGGTCTCTCGCTGATGACGTCACTGTCCTCGGTAGTCAGGCGGTAGATAGCATTAGCCGCCTAGCTAACCTCGAAACGGGCGTAGAACCGATTCAGCTCGTTGGTGAATGCAGAGTCAGCGTTGATCAGCGCAGTGTCCCTGGCTTTGTAGTCCGTAATGGTGCGTAGTCCGTGCCACATACTCCGTGTGTCGCCCTGGTGGAAGCGGGACTCCACACGTTCCCGGTACCGGCGTTTGGCATCTCTCACCGCGCGCCGCACGCCGTATGAGGCCGCTTTGTAGGCGCTCATATCGCCAGTGGCGAGACCCGCGTTGTAGGAGGCGGTCCTGGCGTTTACTGCAGTGCGGATCGATCTGTCCATCCACGGTTTCTGGTTTGGGAATGTGGTGACTCTCGCAGTGGGGATAATCTCCTCCGCTAGCATATTGACGAAGCATACTGCTACTTCCGTAAACTCGTTGATGTCGACTGCGCATGCTCTGAACATGTCCCAGTCTACGTCGTTGAGTGCGTCCTGTAGCGTAGCTTCTGATTGGGCAGTCCACCGTTTTACTTCCCTCTTGGTCACGTCTTCCCTCCGTATGCTTTGTTTATACTGGGGAATGAGGAAGATGGCGTTGTGGTCAGACTTCCCAAAAGCTGGGTGTGAGCATTTGACAGAGTTAACTGGAAATTTCTATTTGCAACTTTACACAAATTTGGTTTTGGATCCTCTTTCATAAACTGGTTAAAAATATTATATAACTCCCCAACAGCTTGTGTCAGAACAAATGACCAGACATCCTCCAGCTTCTGTCTCTTGAGGGGCACCAGGCAGGGATGCCCACTCTCCCCTTCACTGTTTGCAATTTTTATTGAACCACTAGCAGCAGCAATTAGACAGAATTCAGTAATTAAGGGCATAAAATGCAAGAACGTGGAACATAAAATCAGCCTTTATGCGGATGATGTGTTACTCTTTCTCCAGAATTCACAAACCAATATCTCTGGGGTGATTGAATTGATAAACTCTTTTGCAAGAATATCAGATTACTCAATTAACTGGTCAAAATCTACAGTCCTACCGATTAATTGCTCCTTCCATAATTCCTCTTCTACACCACTGCAATCGGGAAATATAAAATATTTAGGTATTAATGTTTCTCCCAAGCTTGCAGATCTAACTAAATTAAACCATATCCCACTTTTAAAGAAGGTAGAAGATGATCTGGCTAGGTGGAAATGTCTACCCATATCACTCATGGGAAGGGTTGCCGTTATAAAAATGATGGTCTTACCAAAAATAAATTATTTATTCTCCGCCACAAGATTGGTTCAGATCTCTAGATTCATGTATGTCCAAATTCCTTTGGAAAAATAAACCCCCACGTATAAGCTTAAAAACACTACAAAAGACCAAGGATAGAGGAGGATTAGAACTACCTAACTTTCAGCACTACTTCTTAGCCAACAGGCTTCAGTTTATCTCAGGATGGCTAAAACATACCCTCTTAGATGAACCTTGGGTAGATGTAGAACAAGCACTTTGCAATAATCTAGAGATCTCAGACCTACCATTTATCAGCTCAAACATCCAACGACATGAATGGTTTAAAAGCATCAACATCAGCTCTTCTCTGACAGCATGATGGGAGTTTCTAAAATTGACGGCGTCTTCATTAATCCCATGCAAACGTACACCTATCTGGAACAACCCTGACATATTACAAAACAATAATATGATAAACTTTTCAGTTTGGAGTGGTAAAGGAATCAAATATTTAGAACATATACTAGAAGGAACAGAATTTATTTCATTTGACGGACTAGTTACACAATATGGGATCAACAAGAAAAGATTTTTAGAATATCAACAAATTAAATCCATAGTAAAAAATAAATTTAAACCGGGTCAAGTTGAACTGCAAACACCACCAAGTGTGGTTCAATTTCTTACTCTTAAAACCCCCAAATTACTATCCAAAATATACAGAATGCTTTCTAAAACAGATGAATCAATATCACTTCCTATTGCAAAATGGGAAGCGGATTTATCAGTTAATGTAGACCTAAACTTCTGGTCTCAGATTTGCTTAAAAACCTTTCATCTAATTAGAAATCCCAGTCTTCAATTAATTCAATACAAAATATTACATAGAGTGCACTATACAGGTCATCGGATGTTCAAGATGGGCTTTACGTCTACCAACAACTGCTCACACTGCCAAACCAATTCACCGGACAATTATATCCACGCTCTTTGGTTCTGTCCACCAGTTCAGAAGTTTTGGCGCGAGATATGTGAAGACTTATCAAAGTGTCTGAAATGTAACATTCCAACTTTCCCCTTAGTGTGTTTGTTGGGCAGCTTAGATAATGTCACTTCAGAAAAGAATATCGCCCATATGGTTTTCACTGCTCTATGCATAGCCTAGAAAACAGTCTTCATGAACTGGAAAAATAAAAATAATCTTAATTCTAACCAATATAGAAATTATCTATTAGATTACATTAGTCTTGATACAGCCTCTGCCACCACATCAGATCAATTGCTCTGGGCTCCTTTGATCAGCTCCATCACCTAGTGGGGGTGGGGGGTCTTAGTTTGGTCCCGCCTTCACTGTTGTGATTGGTGTGGGGGTAGGGACAGGCTTAGGGCGTCAGGGGGTTCCCCGGAGGCATCCTCCTTGGGGGGCTCAACCCGGGGTAGCGGTCATGTCCGGTTAGGGGCTCTGTTGGCTCTCAGGTGACTGTTTCCTCGTGGCTGCGTGCAGCGGGGCTAGGGGAGGGTCTGTGCTGACGGACGTGGGTTACTGACCTGGTAGCCTGGCTGCCCGGGATGGGCGTGAGGTTCTGGGGGCGCTCCGTCTCTGGGCTGGGGCCCTGGCCGGGCCTCGGGGGCTTGAGTCCTGGTTGGTGTGTTGCCGGGGTTGTGGGCGGGTGGGTGCATGGGGGCCCATCCCTGGCGCAGGGTGCCGCCGATGCGTCGAGCCACCTGGGGGGCTCTTCAACTGGTGGGGGAGATTGTCACATCTTGCAGGAGCTTTCCTCTCTTCAGGAACTCCCTCTGCAGGAAGGGGAGATACAGGAGAGGTGGAGGAAGATCTCAGCCTGGGTGTCTATTGTCTTATGTAGTCTGGAAGATGAGTGGATGGTGGGGTGGGTGCAGTTTTCTCTGTGGTGGGGTTGGGTGGACTGTCCCGGGCTTTGTGGGGCCGGGAGGCGCTGCTGCACTGGGCCCCGGTCTGGATGGGCCTGGGCCCCCTTTCCCTGACGGATTGCGGAGTATGGGGTGCCTACTGGGGTCAGTGAGGGAGCTGGCCCCAGGGAGGGGTCACTTGCCCCTCCCTTCCTTCCCTCCCCATCTCCAGCTGCCTCCCTCTTCCCGCTCCACCACAACCACCCACACATGCAGGGCCTTGGAGTAGGGGTATGTCACCAGGGTGCAGAGGAGGCTACCCCCCGCCTCTGTCCCCTTCTGGCTGCCCCTGCCTCAATTTTATCCCACAACTTAGACATTCACATTACTCACACTCTCATTACACATACATATGCCATGATGCCATGATTCTAGCCTACGTCAAAGCGTCATGTGCGCCTTTTACATCCAACACAAAAACTGCAGTCGTGGTGCTTTCGATTGTACTCAGAACTCGGAAATTCTGCCTTCTGAATAGGAAGATGTAGGTAACACCAGACTGCAGATGAGCTGCATACATGGCTGGACTGGGACAGAAAATTGGCCCGGACATTTTGACTAGAGACTGGCCGCCATTATAGCAAAAATCATAAAGCCTTTGAATGAAAATAAACACTGTTGTGACAGTGATGTTCACTGTTTTGATGGTATATATGCATCAATCTATCAATTGTTTGTTGTAAGATTCAGATAATTATTTTTTAAAAGCTAGACATTTTAAATGAGAATAAGAAAGTATTTCTTTGTGCCCCCCTTTCCCTGTTAATGCCCTACCTGCCCCCTGGCAACACTTTGCTAGATCCGCACCTGCACAGTTACCAGCTGTCAGCTACATGAAAAAAGGATCCTGGGGTTATTTGTCTCTCAGAAACAGTTCATAACTTCCCTTCAACTCATTCATGTCACCTAAAAGGTAAACCTGTTTCTCCATCACCTGCTCAGCTCTGATGATCCAGTAAGGACATCTCCTGGTTTCATCTTCATGTTTCCCTCTCACCAGATATCCAAACCATATCATGACCAGCAGCTTTTTTGCAGCTGTGGCTCCAGCAAACATCAGCTGATACTAGAAATTAATGTTAAATAAATTCTAACAATAGCTGATCAAGCTTAAACGTGCTGCTGTTGTTTAACGCGACATCAGCTGGTTTCCTCTTTCTGGCGCAAAGTGGGCGATAAACAAACAAGAGAGCCGATCAGCTGATCATTGATCAGTTTCAGGATTGAAGTAGAAACGGGAGAGGGAGGGGAGAGGATGAAAGGAGAAGAGGCAGCTGTGCAGCAAAGACACAGAATAACTCCAGCTTTGTGTCTTTTTCATTGTAGCTGAATTACGGGACAAACTGTTCCTTTTCACCTCAATAAGAAACGTGTAATATTTTCTCTGAATACCAGACGGGACGGTTGGCAACTCTAATAACTTATGAACAAAATAAAGTGCAACATCAGTAACATCATAGCACCACCCAGCTGTATAGAAACTCCGTCATGCTATCTAGCATGCAGTACGAAAAATCAGCATAACGAAAATAAACTCCGCCTAAACTTGGTTTATATCTGACCCAGAGAGACTGCAGGTCATAACTTCTTACCTGAAGTTCGTTCACACTTGGACCGGCGGCCGCCTCGGGTCTCTTTTCCTTCTGCGTCCCTTTTCCTTCATCCACCTGCTGGCCTCCACCACTTGCTAATGTTACTGAATCTGTGGAAGCCACCACACGAAGTAACGAGTAACGACCCTATCTAAATCCCAGTAACAACTAACGCGTTCCTGATTTTGGCATAATAACTAGTTACCGTGCTCGTTACCACAATAATAACGTAGTTACTGTAACGCGTTACTTAATAACAATGAGCGGGTGGAGGGAGGTTTGGAGTCTTCTCTCTCTGGGGGGGGGGGGGGGGGGGCTAGGAGGAGGAGTTGGCCGTCCAACTGCGGTCTGGAGTGTGGGGCCTCCCTGCTGCTGCGGAGTCGGGGCGGTCCGCCTCTCCCCACCGCAGGGAAAAGGGTAACACCACCTGGGTCTGGGTGCAGTTCCCCCCTCCAGGGGCAAGGGTACCTAGACCCGGTTCGTAGAGTACGCTTGGGGAGTGTGATTGTGTGTACAGTGTCTGTCTATGTCTGTCTCCACGTTGGTTGAGTGTGGAGTAAGTGCATATGAGAGCATGAGGGTGGGAATGGATGTTTGTATCTGTGTGTGCCTGTATGTCTGTGTCTATATGTCAGGTTGGGTATCAGACGCCACCTCTCTGGGGACATCTCAGGCCCTCCAAGGTTTGGAGGCCTATCTCCCCCCACCACCACTTCTCCTGCCAGTGGCAGACTCCCTCAGACATCGGTGCGTTGGTGGTTCTTTGTGTCTGGGGATGGGCATCCAGGTACACACCGGCTCACTCCTTGGCGGCCGCTTATCGGGGCCTGGAGCCTGGGGCTCGCTCGGGCCACTTCGGAGGTGGGGTGCCCCCGGCCTCTCGGCCTGGGGCTCGGTCACTCAGGCACAGCTGGCTGCTGGCAGAACTCACGGACGCGTCACTGCAACCCCCCCTGGCTTCTGCTCCGCGGCTGCTGAGTGAGCCCTCATCTGGGACTCTCCTCAGCTCTTTCTGGGACAGTGGCGCGGCTGCCCCTCTGTTGGTCTTCCTTGGTCTCTTGTGTTCTGGGGGCCTCTGGATGTCTGGAGTTTTGATCTCCTCCATACCTGCTTCATGCCCTGGAGGTCGGGGCTGTGGCCCCCCCACACCCTCTAGCAGATCATTACATGAAGGAACCTTTAAAAAAAAAAAAACAAGCGCGTCCATGCTCACAGGTGTACACACGGGTGATCACACCCACAAACTACACCCTTTTTGGCTCCTACCTCAAAGCACACTGTGTTCTGTTGATCTTATGTGCTGCACAATAATGTTTATATTTAGTATTTACTGTCATATTCCCATATATCATTGTGATGTTGTTTATTCTATTACTCTTGTTCTCTTCTGCTTCTTTTCTTTTTTCTTTCTCAACAGGTGATCCAGGTGATTGATATATGCATTTTTTTTTCTGCCCATTCTGTTGGTTTTTGTCTTTTGCCCTTCTCCCCCGTCCCTCTTCTCAGCTGTTTCTCTTTCCCTCTTTCTTTCTCCCCTTCTTTCCTCCAGTCCAGTCTGTCCCGTATTCAGCAAGTGAAAATAAAATAAACAATAAAAGGTGAATCAAATGGACCATTATGGCAAGGCTGGGATGGTCAATTTGGTAAAGTAAAGGTCATCTCATATATGATCCACCCGTTGAAGGGGGACAGAGGGCCTTAGGGGTAAGAAGAAATGAACCCTGCAACACTGGATTGCAAGGTGTAAGTGATCTCTTTAAAAAGAGATCAAAGGGGGAATTGTGAGATTATTATATTATCTTATGCCACGTTAGACCCCTAATTAAAGATTGTGAAATCATTATGTAGTTTTAATTTGCATTATTCTCCTGACTTAGAAGAGGTGATAACTATTACACTTATTAAACTGATTTGTATTACATTAGACTGCTGATTTATTGTGAATGAATGATATTGTTCTATGATGCATGATACTGCTGAGGTATAAGAAATACTGTTTTCAGAGAGTCATCACCTTATTTGTCTGATTAGAAAAGAACAGAACATACCGCACAGGAAGCCAAGGTCATAACTTAGGCTCACTGAGAGAGAGAAAGAACGTGAATGTTTAGGTTTCATGACTAGGTGGAGGGGGGGCTGAAGCTATAAGAATGTGAGGCACGCTCAGGGATTAGGCGGACACCCTCCCGCGCTCATCTCCCCTCCGGATGGTTTATGCTCATAAAGTGTTGAATTGTATGGAATAAAAGATTGTTGATTGAGCATTTATACACAGAGTCTTGTCCTTCCTTCAGCCCAAAGATCAAAAGAATTGGTAGTTGGTCCAGCAATGCATCTGGACCAACTACATAGACCTACCACCTCCACTGGAATATCATAGTGCTTGGTAGGCTTAATTACTCATGTAAATTAGCTGGCAGAATTTTATATTTCCGTGGTATAATATTGCAGTTGATTCATTTTAAACTTGCATTTTATAATTGTCAAAGTAGTAATTCTGATTCAGTATACATTTTTAACTTCTTACAGCTCTAGCATGAGCAGTGTCACATCAGCACCAACAACATTAATCCCACTCACGTGCCTGCCTAAAATACAAATCTCTAGCTAATCTGTCACAGTTTAATTACCTTGAATTGCCCATCTTTTGTTACAGAACTATGCTTATTGGCATAATATTTGCTGTGTTCTAGGATGGTTACCAAGCAAACCAGGCATCAAATTTCCAACGTTTCAAAATGTTAATTCCCTAAAAACATCTTTTACTGAAGCAACATCTTGTCATGGTCAGGGTGAGTGCAGTGTTTTTCCATAGAGCTGGGGCTCCACCTCAGGCCAGAGTCTCCATTAAGCCATCTCACCTGTCTGCAATCAAGCTACCCATATTTAAGACCAGCATACTCAGAAGTTCTCCACCAGATCTACAGCTAATCAGTGTTAGGCTGCCAAGCTAACTTGTGATTTCCTCAGTATTCTCGCTTATTGTGTTTTCTCTTTTCTTGTAACCTGGCTGGTCATCACGTTGCTTTTTTGAACAATACTCAGCTTGATTTTGGACGCCGGTCTTCCTCCAATCACACAGTCTGGTTACGTTCACTTCCCCGCTGCACTCCACCTGCCTGCCTCCCTGCCACAGCTTCTGGAACAGTACATCTTGGGTTCACTCAGGACTGAAACTTCACCCAAACCTTTGGACTGCGCCCCTTCCACACCGTACTCCACTTGCAACGTGTAAGCCATTAGAAACATTTCCCATCATACTTACCGTTAATCACTGGAACCTAGCAGACTCCCTGTTTACTCTCATTCTAGTGACTCTGCACTTCTCTGCCCGTGCCACAGCCCCTTCTTCCCCCATTGGATCACTTTCATGGACTTTTGAATTTAACATTAGTTCACAAATTACGCTTCTCGTTTCTGGTTTAGTCTCATAGTTCACAGTTCATCGTCGATACCTTAAAACTATTGTCATAGTTCACAGTTTATAGTTGTCACCTTAAAGTCTTGTCTCACTTTGTAAATAAAGCACTGTTTTCACATCTACTTGAGCCTCAGGCTACGTCCACACGTACCCGGGTATTTTTGAAAACGCAGATTTTTCTATGCATTTGCATCTTTCGTCCACACGTAAACGGTGTTTTCGGTCACTGAAAACAGAGATTTTTAAAAACTCCGGCCAGGGTGGATATTTTTGAAAACTCAGTTTTTGCATTTATGTGTGGACGACGAAAACGGAGAAAACGCAGCGTCAAAGGTGTGCGCCTTTTTTGACGTCACACTGTGCGCCACGTTATTGTTTCAGTGAAATGAATTTCTACAATACTGTTACTGTTAATTGTAGTCTCTGCAGTGTTTAAATGCTTACATATACACACACAGTTACTGTCCTTCCACACATACGACTCGGTTCTGCTTCTATGCCCCATCCTTGTTTACTATTTCCCACCGAGGCTTCTATTGGCCAACATTTCTACACGGTTAGGAATATATCGCCACCTGTTGCTTTGGCATGTTCCTAGCAGCGTTTTCCTTCATTTCTGCGTTTACGTGTGGACGGGATTATTTTTTTAAAATAATCCGAAAATCTCCATTTTCAAAAATACCCGTGTACGTGTGTACTTTTAAAAAGTCTGTGTCTGCTCTTTAAGTCCTTGCACCTAGTCTGACCTCTCAGTTGTGACATGTCTATCCTTTCCAAATTTCTAAGAGTTACTGCAAGACTATAATATCTGTGTCAAAATTCAATATAATGACTGACAATACTTTGGATCAGATAGTGTTCAAGATAAAAACTGAAAATCCAAATGATAGAGAAGTGATGCTGAGGCGAAGTCTGTGTTCTAAAAACATAGTGGTTCAAAGACAGCATGTAAGAGAGTCACTGTGGAGGGTGTTCTATCTACAGAAAAACTGCAATAGTGAGTTTGCTGTTCACGGTGCATGGTATGTTTCTTCAGTGCTCCAACAATAATCGAGCTGAAACCATTTACTGCAATTCTTGGACGATTTGGCAGACCCCTGCACATCAGGACTGATCATAGAGGAGAGAACCCTCAGATATGGAAGAACGTGTGAGCAAGCAGGGGTGAAGGCTCGGTCTTAATAGGAAGTTCTGTGCACAACTCGGATCGAGCATTTTAACCGACACTTAAACAGCAACTGCAGCCATATTTATGCACCTGTATTTTATGAATTTGAATAGCTTGGTACCCTACAGGGCAGGGATAGCTCAGTAGGTAGAGTGGTTGCCCCATGATCGGAAGGTCGGGGGTTCGATTCCCCTTAACAGCTACCCTGAGGTACCCCTGAGCAAGGTACCGTCCCTACACACTGCTCCCCGGGCGCCCAATGGCTGCCCACTGCTTCACTGAGTGAATGGGTTAAATGCAGAGAGCAATTTCCCCACGGGGCTCAATAAAGTACAATAATGTACACTCTTCTCAGATTTTCCTTCACTTTTACCAGGAAGAAACCAGGCTCAGGGAGCGGCAGCCATCTGCTGTGACTGGTTTAGTTAATTTACCTCTAACATAAAGCGTTTGTAACTGGTGTTTGTATTGCCATATTATGATGAGAGGAGCCTAATTAACATACTTGTGCAGGCATGGTACCAAACAAGCTATCCTGATTTTTGAGCTTGGGAAAAATCGGGTGATTTGTGAATGAAAAACACATCAGGGCCTTTGAAGAGCCAACCACCACTCACTTTTTTCTGGCTCTGTGATAATTAAAATGTTCATTTGTTTTCAAATACAAATATTTGTATGATCATGTATGTTGAAGTTACAATTATTAATAGTATTGCTGCAATTGAGCCAAGTGACTTGATGACTGACAAAAAAAAGTCATGTATTCTTCTTTTTCTTCCAGGCAGCAGTTTATGTGAAGAGAGTCAGTTGAGGCTTCTTTGCCTTCTTTGGAAAAAGCTTCCCTGCGTCAAACAGAAAGATTCATGTCAGCGAACACCGGGGCCCTGTGCCTGCGTCTGTGAATGGGCAAGAAGACCTCTATTATGAGCATACATTGCAGTTAATGAAATTGCTGGCTTATCACATTCACATGTTTTGTGCGTGGAAAATACGTTTTATTAGTAAATTATAGTCAGGAATATAAAATACATTTTTCACATTCATTTGGATAACGTCAGTCTAATTTGAAAATTTTTATGTTCATCATTACTCACCATTAATCATTGCCATTATTCATTTATTCGACATAAGGCATGATTTTTGCTTTAAATTCATGTATAACAATAGTTTTTCATGTTTTCATGGTAGTAATGTGGAAGTAAAATCCTCACATCAAAAATGAAAAAGAAGTGGCAGTTCCGATGGGATAAAGAGCCAAAATAAAGATGCCTGTATACTAGAGAAAACATGGAGTCAGAACGAGTCAAAAGGGAACATCTGTTTATTTTCTTGCAAGAGAATAACTCACAGGTTTCAATACAACCATGCATTTAATAGGAAAACACCAAGCAAGCCATTTAGATATGACACACTTTAACTGATATTTTCCTTTTTTATCTACATCAAGGCTTTTATTACATATTTGCTGTGATTGTTATGCCCCATACTGCCAGTAGCTGTTGAGCTTGAATAACTATGCTGTAACTCGTCAAAGCTTTTGAGGTTTTCATGCAAATGTAAGAAGGATAAATGTTAGTTATTTATTTTTTAAGACTTTTTGGGTGTCTAGAAATGTCATATATCATTTGATGGTATCCCAACGTCTAGGTTTCAGTATAAGGGTGTGGTTTGATGGTTGTACAAACAAAAACAGCTAAGGAATTGCAAGAGAAGATAACTCTATTTGCTGCTCTTTCTCACAGAAAACACTAAATATCCATTATAAATACTCATTACTTGCAGCCCAGCACAGACGTAAGATTAAGAGCTTACACAAATAGGCAACCTCACTTATGATACTATACTTTTACATATTGACATATCTGTTAGCATTATTTTGATGCTCATATTAATACATTGTGTTATTCCAAATAAATCAATTCATCAAATAAAGAAGCTTGAATTAAATATACAATAATTAATGTAAAGTTTGCACCAGCAGGGGGAAGCATAAAACAAACTATTTGGGCAGATATTTCACTCCATCTCAGTACTTCAAGCTCAATAACAGTTTAATCAATAAACATGCATTCAGAAAGAAAATCATTAAAGAATAGAAAAAATAATTTTACAATGAACTTTAACTTTAAATAAACTTTAAAATTATACATAAGAGTTAATTAAAATGTCAGCACAGTGTGAGAGTTAGTCAGACTAGTAGTTTCTTGTTTCGGTTGTTGAAGATGGAAAGAGTCCACTGATGTGTTTAATTCAGAGTGTTTGGTATTTTGCAGGTTTCTGGGTTTCAGCATTGTTCTTGCGCTTAATCTCCAGGAATCAGTTGTTGAATGAGTGATATCTCTGCTCTTTGACACCTTGTTACACTTCAGCATATTGGATAGTTGTTTCTGGCACTGCGAGGATCCAAAGTAGTAAAGCAGGGGATCCAGGAGGCAGTTCAGACTTCCCAAACACAGAAACACCAGATAGAGTGTGTAAGAGCCATCGGGTGCCTCCTGGCTCTTCTTGGGTTCTTCTTTTAATTGCAGGTAGTGTGCAAGCAGCAGACAGTTTGTAGGCATGAAACACAGTAGAAATATCACCAGCACAGTCAATGTCATCACCATTGCTCTTCTTCTCCTCTGTGATGTTCCTGGAACATCATGTTGGACTCTGCTCAATGACCAGATTATCTGAGCGTAGGACACCACTGTGATGAGCAGAGGCAGGAAGAAAAAAATGCAGCAGATGGTGAGGAAGTATGTCTTTAACCAGGTGATCTTATCTGTGGAGTGGACATCATGGCAGGTGGTGATGTTCAACTCACTGATGTGAAAAGTCTGGTCAGAAGAAACAAGAGGCACAGAGCCAGCGAAAGATAACACCCACATGGTTATGCAGGCTATGACTGTGGTCCGTGAGCTCCTCCAAGACAGAGCATTGATTGGATAAACTACAGCAAGCAGACGGTCCACACTGATGCAAGCTATGAGAAGAACAGAACAATACATGTTCCAGTAAAAGGCAGCAGTGACCACGCGGCACATGGACAGGCCAAATTTCCAGTCATTGCCTTCAAAGTGGTAGGAGATCTTGAAGGGGAGCATCAGTGCAAAGAGAAGATCGGCTAAGGCCAGGTTCAGCATATAGATTGCAGCTGGCTTCTTAGGACGGATCCCCCGAGCAAAAGCCAGCAGAGCACAGATGTTAATTGGCACACTGATGGAGCAGACCAGCGTGTAGAAGGAAGGTAAAAGGATGGTGGACACAGGGCCAGTTAGAAACTTCAGTGCCTCTTCTGAAAGTCCATCTTTTAAAAATGTTTCATTGGATTTATTAACTATGGTCTCATATGTCTGATATGTTAAACCTGCTCCAGATGCTCCGTCCGGTCCTCTAGTATTGTTTGAAGTGCCTAAAACGAAGAGAGAGATTTAAAGAAAAAAATGTGTCACTTTAACATATGTCAACTATGTAGCTTTAATATGGAAATTAAAGCTACATCATTGAGATTATTGGATAAAAGCTCTGTTAACAGAAGGTAAGAATGTTATTATGAAACTAGTGATTTAAGAAGTGAAATGAAATACAGATAATTTACTGGCTGATTTCAGGTGTAAATATCTGAATATTTATTATTATTTTATTTTTGTATTATTATTTATTTTTCCAGGTAAAAATCGAATTTCCAAGAGAGACCTGGCATCATGACAGGAAAAGTTTAAACATTGCAAATTTAACAACTGGTCACAAATGAACGACTTTCATTCTACAACTTATAAACAGGTTGTTAAGTGCGCTCTAAGTTTAACATATGATGAGTTAAAGCTTTCTTATAATTATTGCTTGCAGGAAAGATACACATGGTTAGTGTGTAAATACTTCTTTTTGCCTCTTTTTATATTATTCAATAGTCTTGATTTAGAAAATTGTTTATAAAAACTATGATAGTTGATCTTTATAATTTTTTTCACAGGTTACATGACAAATAGATTAGTTGAAGCTCTGAATCAGTAAAAAATAAACATGCCAAATATTCTGTTTTGAACTTGTTGAACAAGATTTTAATGTTGCATATTTAACAATTAATGAAAATAGAGAGAATTGGGAGAACAAAATGAGAGACTGGCAGATAAAAACAAATTGTTTGTGTTATTTTTTCAATGGTTAACACATGCAGTAAAAAGTAAGTCCATCACAACTAGAAACAGAAAACTCACTTACCAGGAATGTTTGTTTGTTTTTTCTTTATTATTATTGTTATTTTCTTGTTATTTTCTTCTTAAATATAACTGCACACTTTCTATAGGCTCATGTAAAGCTGAGGAACACGAGCCAATGAATTTAATTATGAGTAAATGTGGCTACACTGTTTATCTGTATATGACAATAAAACTTCAACCGTGAAACTATTATTTCTGCTTGATAACTGTCAAAATTAAATTTGTTTTAGAAAAAACTATAATATTATGTAGATTGACAAAATTATAAAATAGTCTGATTTCATCTCTAACATATCCATCAATTGTTTACTAAAAGTGCCTGTGTTAATTTAACATTAAATAACTCAAAGCTTTCTTACCATTGTTGCCTGCAGGAAAGGCACATGCACACAACAGAACCCACAGAAAATGTTTCCGAGGCACTAAAACCGTGGCCATTAGGATAATGGTATTAAATTCAATTAATCTTCGTTCACGTTCCTACTGCTGGATGTTCAAGTAAATGAGCTCTGCCCAAAGTCCAACCAGTCTATTCCAAACGCGCTCCTCCACCAGTCAGAGCAAACTGCACTTAGAGACACTGTCTGCCTTTTCTCATTTCACAATCTCTACATCCTTGATATTCTCAGTGAGACTTCCCTCTTCACGTCCCTCCCTTTTAACAGCAAGAAACCTCTAGCTGAACCAGGCTCAGGGAGGGGCGGCCATTTGCCATGACCCGTAATTTACTCATAAATTATCATTTACTGATAAATTATAATGCACTCATGAATCACAATTTACTCATAAGAGTGAGGCCTTCATTGGAAAGACACACACACACAAACTGCAAAAACACAAAATTAATATCATATCACAGTAAGAGGTTGGGGAAATGGAAATGTTTATTTAAATATTTATTATGCTTACAGTATGAAGTCATACCATCTTCTTGATAGGCCAATTTAAATGCACTTAGCCTTGCTATAGTTAGGACAACTGTAATGTCTCTCTAATATGGGACAAATGAGAGAGGTCAATGAGCAAGGGGTCGTTGTACCAAACAATTCTTTAATTACAGTGCTTTTTCCAATTCTTCATTTAGTATTTCATTGTGACGCAAACAAATTTTGTCTTTTGGTAGTGGTAATGGCTTCCTTTAAATGCTTAATTTAGCAGTTTTGTGATTATTTTACAGTCATCTTGAGTTTCCACTTGGTGAATGTATATATTTTTTTAATTGTCTTTGTGACCAAGAACAGAGTAAAGGTTTCTCTAGCAGGCAACTGTGAGTTAATTATATACATGTAAAATGAATGTCAACCACTTCCTCAATCTGCCAGTGGTATATACCACGAAGGGGCTTGTCCTTCCATGATGGTTCCTCCTCTTCCTCCTTTTTCTTGGGTTTCTGCAGTCCGAGGTAACAGAAATTCTGACCTCTGGCTCATAATTCACCTAATCCTGTCAGTCCCAAGAATTACTTCCTGGAACCATGTCGCACAATCATGTCCCTGCCACTCAAGTTCATGTAACCTGTGCTAATCAGTGTTGGGACTAACGTGTTATTAAGTAACGCGTTACAGTAACTACGTTATTATTGTGGTAACGAGCACGGTAACTAGTTATTATTCCAATATCAGGAACGCGTTAGTTGCTACTGGGATTTAGATAGGGTCGTTACTCGTTACTTCGTGTGGTGGCTATCGCGGAGCTTCCACAGATTCAATAACATTAGTAAGTGGTGGAGGCCAGCAGGTGGAGGAGGGAAAGGGGTCGCAGAAGGAAAAGAGACCCGAGGCGGCCGCCGGTCCAAGTGTAAAATTCAATTCAGGTAAGAAGTTATGACCTGCAGTCTCTCTGGGTCAGATATGAACCAAGTTTAGGTGGAGTTTATTTCCGTTATTCTGACTTTTTCCGTACTGCGTACTAGCTAGCATGACGGAGTTTCTATACAGCTGGGTGGGTGCTATGATGTTAACGATGTTAAACTTTATTTTGTTCATAAGTTATTAGAGTTGCCAACCGTCCCGTCTGGTATTCAGAGAAAATATTACACGTTTCTTATTGAGGTGAAAAGGAACAGTTTGTCCCGTAATTCAGCTACAATGAAAAAGACACAAAGCTGGAGTTATTCTGTGTCTTTGCTGCACAGCTGCCTCTTCTTCTTTCATTCTCCCCCCTCCCTCTCCTGTTTCTACTTCAATCATGAAACTGATCAATGATCAGCTGATCGGCTCTCTTGTTTGTTTATCGCCCACTTTGCGCCAGAAAGAGGAAACCGGCCGATGTCGCGTTAAACAACAGCAGCACGTTTAAGCTTGATCAGCTGTTGTTAGAATGTATTTAATATTAATTTCTACTATCAGCTGATGTTTGCTGGAGCCACAGCTGCAAAAAAGCTGCTGGTCATGATATGGTTTGGTTATCTGGTGAGAGGGAAACATGAAGATGAAACCAGGAGATGTCCTTACTGGATCATCAGAGCTGAACAGGTGATGGAGAAACAGGTTTATCTTTAGGTGACATGAATGAGTTGAAGGGAAGTTATGAACTGTTTCTGAGAGACAAATAACACCAGGATCCTTTTTTAGGTAGCTGACAGCTGGTAACTGTGCAGGTGCGGATATAGCAAAGTGTTTCCAGGGGGGCCAGGTAGGGCATTAATAGGGAGAGGGGGGCACAAAGAAATACTTTTCTTTCTTATTCTCATTTAAAATGTCTAGCTTTTAAAAAATAATTATCTGAATCTTACAACAAACGATTGATAGATTGATGCATATATACCATCAAGACAGTGAACATCACTGTCACAACAGCGTTTGTTGTGAGACTTTATGATTTTTCCTATAATGGTGGGCCGGTCTCTAGTCAAAATGCCCGTGCCAATTTTTTGTCCCAGTCCAGCCCTGTATGCAGCTCATCTGCAGTCTGGTGTTACCTACATTTTCCTATTCAGAAGGCAGAATTTCAGAGTTCTGAGTACAATCGAAAGCACCGCGACTTTCGTTTAGTTTTAGTTTTAGTTTAGTTTCTACATCTATAAATAGTATTGCCACACTGTTGTATATAGCCCCCTCACTCACTCCCATCTCATTAGTGTCTGTGTTCTCTCGTAAATTAATTAACGTCACACTTCGAGTACTTGTGTGTTGTATCTGCCCTTTTAGTCCACTCTGCCTGACAACCGGCATTGACAACAAGACTGGAATGAAACTCAAAGTTGGTTCTGTTCAACTTTTGTTTTCTGAAAACGCTACATCCAGATGAACCAAAGCAACTTTCGGAGATTTACTTACCTGGATGATTGAGCATGCATCAAGACGAAACTCAAAGTGTTGATCTACGTGATGGAGAACTGGTTAAGCACTAATGGAAAATAGGGATGGGTACTGGTATCCGGTGCCATTATGGTTCTGACATAAACGGTAGTAACCAGACCGAAAAGCAGCGCACATTTTGGTGCTTTATTTCGGTGCTTTTTTTTTTTCTGAGATGTCATACACTTTGTATTCTAGCCAATCATTTTACCTTTGCGAGCATAGTAGGCGGGCCCAGGTACGTACGTTCTTTTAGAGCAGAGCTACAGATTAAAAATGCCCAAAGCGAAGGGGTCAAAGTCTGGCTGTACTTCACAGCAAAAGATGCAAACTCAGCAGCCTGCAACAAGTGCTTTAAGGTGATACTGTGCAAAGGAGGTAACACCTCGAATCCAATGAAACACCTGGCGACGTATAGCATTTTGTTAAAAGCCGAGAAATGCACCATATTTGATAACTTGCTGCGAGACCTCACACCGAGCACATCTACTGCGCGTGGGTTGCCTGTTATCTGACCCGGAGCAACATCCCCCCAAAACCCGTAGAGGAGAGTCCTGGCCCCCAGCCCTGCCAGTGTAGCAGAAATGATGATGGATGATGATGGCAGCAGCAGCCGTTCTTCTCTGCGTGAGTAGCTTAATGTTGTTCGTGTGTAATTTACGTTGAGTAGGCTAACCACGTTATTACATTAATGCATATAAGGTGAACTAGCAAACACCGTCGTAGTTACATGCGGCTGTCTTCTTGTTTGATGGCAGATACTCCCTTCACCCTGGCCAAAAAGGCTAAAATGACCAAAGAAAAAGTGGAAAACAACTAAACATGAGAGGTTTTTGGACAAAGTTTGTTTTTTCCATTGTTTAAGCACTGCTTCCAGCCAAGAGTGATGTCATAAATCCCCTATAGCTGCAGAAAAGGCTAACATTGTTATCTTTTTACAAAAAAACAGCTGAACATGAGAGGTTTTTGGACCAATTTTGTGTTCTCCATTCTTTAAGCACTGGTTCGAGCACCGTTTGAGCACCGGCACCGTTTCAAAAGTACCGGTTTGGTACTGGTATCAGATAAAACCTAAACGATACCCATCCCTAATGGAAAACAGGAAACTAGAACCCTAGAAAAGAAGTCTCCTGAGCATCTGAACCATTAGCAAGGCAATTAAGGCAATTTGCCGAGAATTACTTTGTGTCCATGTTTGTTGACATATATGGGTAAGTCTTATATTACAGACTAAAATTTCCTGAAAACTATAAACAAACAATGGTGTAGTGGTGAAATAATGGCTAAATGGCTTTGCTAACCACATTCAATCACACCCAGGCCAGTTTGGTACTGGCCTGGGTGTTGTCCTGCTCGTGAGATAATTTCATATATCAATTCTTAATGGCCTGTTAGTATGTGGGAGACATATCTTCAGCTCTGCTGAGAATCCAGTCATTGGGTGGGACTTTATTTTTATGGGCACACCATACGTCAATCACATTGTGTGAAAGAAGGAAGGGGGGAGACCTTTCAGAGTGTAGTGGTATAGGGCAGGTACCGAGAGAGGTGGGGAACACTCTTGATTTAAATACAAGTGTTTCAGGAAAAAGTGAACAATGAACCTGCTGGATGTGGAGGTCCTGGGCTGGTGTGGTTACACGAGGTCTGCGGTTGTGAGGCCGGTTGGATGTGCTGCCATATTCTCTGAAACGCCTGTGGAGACGACTTATGGTTGAGAAATGAACATTCAATGCACGGGCGACAGATCTGGTTGACATTCCTGCTGTCAGCATGCCAATTGCATGCTCCCTCATTGCTTGTGGCATCTGTGGCATTTTGCTGTGAGACAAAACTGCACATTCCAGGGTGGCCTTTTGTTGTGGGCAGTCTGAGGTACATCTGTGCACTACTCGTGATGTCAGATCAGCATCCTGATGTGGCACACCTGTGAGGTGGGATGGATTATCTCAATATAGCAGATGTGCCCACTACCACACATTTGGACTGATTTGTGACCACTGTTTGGGAGGGATGGTTATATTGTGTATCTGGAATGAATTTTAGGTCTCTACGTTCATCCCATGGGGAATGGGAGCAGTAACAAAGGTGTTGCGTTTATATTTTTGTTGAGTGTATATCTCACTTCCTCTTTCCCCTAAAGTAAAAGAGGTTAACTTTAAAATTATAAATGAGGTTTATCCAACCAATGAATTCTTAAGACGGAAATTTAACTTAGATGTGAACGCCTGCACATTTAGTGAAAATGATATTGAAAGTCTGGATCACTTGTTTTTCTACTGTGAATCAGTGCACTCCTTCTGGATTGACATGTGGAGCTGGCTACAGTCCAGGAGAATTCAGTTATTTGACGGTGACAGTAATACAATTTGGAATACTTGCTGAGAATGCAGATTTTGACTTGATGATTAGGACGGTTTTGTTACTGGGAAAAAAATTTATTCACAAATGCAGATACTTTAAAGCTAAACCATGTATAAACAGATGGCTGAATGACTTTAAACTCTGGGCTAAATCGCTGAAACTTGTGAATAACAAGAAAGCTCAGAAACTTGTTAAATTATTTAACAAGTTTGATCTATGTTAAAAAGAAACCTCCCTATTTAATGATCATGATTGCCCCTTTCTTTGTTCATATTCCTTTTTTTGCCTTTGGTTTCAAACCCTTCAATGACTGTTCTTTCTTTTTTTTTGTTGACTCTTTTTGGCTTTGTGTTTATTGTTTTGTTTTTGCATTTTTCTTTTCTCGTTGTAACGCTCAATCGAGGATATAACATATTCAGATTAATGATGGTGCCTTGTATGTTATACTGTTGTTTATAAATAAAATTCACAAAAAAAAAGAAGAAAAAAAAGAGAGAGCTGTCGCTACCCAATCCGTACCGGAAACGGTACTACAGGAAATGCATTTTATATACCAGTTTCAGTTACTTTTGTTAACATGTTAACAGACTAAGTTCAAATTGTATTAAAAATAATACCATCAATATGTTATGTTACTGGACTACACTTACTGGACTTATGGCAGTAATTTGAGAACCATAAGAGACTCTTACAAATGTTTGAAAGAAAAGATTTTGTAATATAGATGGAGACTCATGTAGAAATATGAAGCAATATGAGTTTATAAAATTTGATTTCTGTCATGGTGTGCTGTGATAGGCAGGTTGTAGGACCCAAACTCAGGACTCTTACGTAGAATGAAACTTAAATCGGCAGCTTTTATTGCTGGAAAAACATTTTCATTAGAGATAAACGTCACAAAAAACAAACCAAAAACTCAAAACTCATATAACTGGACTCAAGAAACTAAAAACTAAGAAAAAAGAACTAGGAAAACAAGTCAGGAACTATGAATAAGAATTAACTAAAGAACACGAAGGGAAAAACAAAACACCCAGCCCACTGAAAACTACTGAAACCCCCAAAACATGAACAACAATCATCAAGGAATACATTTACATATTTACAGTTACTGGAACACCAATACTAGATCGCAGACCCAGTACGGTGACAATTTCAGTTTCAGTGTCAGTCAGTGTCTTTTGGTCTGCAACAACAGCAGAACAGACTTTTAAGTCTTTTGAAGAAGCCCTTTTTCTTCTTCCTCTTATTGATCTGAAGGTCTTTGGACTTCATACTGGATTCAGGTTCAGGAAAGTTCCTCACAGGGAACATCAGGCTCTGGCACACTTTCTGAAAGAGGTCCTTCGATCTTAAGGTCTTGAGAACTCAGACTTGATGCCCTTTCAGCAAGAAGTTCCTTACAGAGAACGTCAGGCGCTGGAACACTTTCTGGAAAAGACCCTTCGGCTGGTGGAACATTTGCCATTGAAAGACAGTCAGAGGAGGGTTCTTCATTTGTGTTCTTCACAACAGGAAGAGTTGAAGGAGGCTCAAACATTTCAGATATCTGGATCATTGCTACATCAGCAATGGTCTTCAGCAACACTGGCGCAAAGTTTGCAATTGTGATAGACAGAATTTCTTGAGGAAATTTCTGTCTGATCTCCATCAGGATGCTGTCGACCATATTGTCTCGGATGGAGTGGGTGAAGATGACCTGTGTTTCCATCGCTGTGAGACACGATCCAAAGTGGCCTTGGTGACACTCGTGGAGAGGATGCTTAGATTCTGGGAGGCCATGTTTAGGAGTGGACAAGGAGGAAGCTCCCAGAAGCCATGGAGAACGCGGGGAACTTCCTCGATCACTACCTCCTGCGCAGTGAGCAGTTTGGTGTTATGCTGTTCCAGCTGCTTCTTTTTCAGTGTAGTCCTTCACCATGCTGAGGAGTTTAGTTGTTCTGTAGAAAAACATTATAAGAATTATCTTTTAAACATATTCAAAGCATCACTTAAATATTGAAACACTGTAGCTGGACTGTTAACCCTATAATGCCCTTTGTATCATACTTGATACATGAGTTTCTGAGACCTCTGTCTCATCAACATGATCAATACTTGCCATAATTTCAAAATGTTATGGACAAAACTCTTTTTTTTGTCTAAAGTTAACATTGTTGTTAACAAAAAGTTGCTAAAAACATCCGATGCATCAAATGCGATACAAAAAATATAATAAATACATAATAAAAGTATATCATACACAACATGACATAGCAAGAAACAAATTTGTGTATCTTGTTTAAAGGGTTAATAAACATCTCAGTTCCCCTCTCTGGAGGGGAGAGGGAGGGGAAACAGGAGGACAAAGGAGGGGGGGGACAAGCTGTAGTGTCATGGTCCCTGTGCCTCGCTGGCCGACCGTCTATTAGGCAATATGTTTGTGGTTTTTTCCTCTCTCGCTCTCTCTCTCTCGCCGCGGCGACGCTCATTGTGGGCTCCCGCTGCTGGCCCACGCACCTGCTCTCATCACCACACCGGCTGCTGATCCCAGCTGATTACTGCACTACTTAAGATGGCGAGTCTGCGCTAGTCTTCGGTGGATCGTTGAGCTATCAGCGTCAGTCAAACGTGTGTATCTGCCGACCTGAATCTTGAAAGCCCTTTGTTATTATCCTAACTAACCTGACCTTTTGTGTTTAGATCGTTTTTGGAACCGGATTCTGAGAGGAGTGACTGAGGAGGAGGAGGAGGAGCTTTTTGTACAGAAAGTGTGGCGCACCTTTTCCTCTAACCCTGTTTCCCACGGACCCTGGCGACCCGGACCCCTTTCCCCCCTGCACGTTGTATATAGCCACTTGGTGATTGTGTTCACCGTAAAGAAACGCACTGTTCTTCGCTGAAAGGAATACCCTGGCCTGCGCCTGAGTCTCTTTCGGAAACCTTATCATGTAGTGCCTTTTCACTGTGCAATACTTTTTGCTAATATTCAATGGTCTAATAGACTTCAATAATTGAAATGTGCAATTCCCTTGTATTCTTATTCCTATTTATTTTATTTATCCCTTTGGTATAATCTTTATTTATATATGTCTCTGTATTTATATATGTGTACATATAGTATTCTGCTCACATTCTGTAACTTCTGTCGGTGCTGTGCTATTTGGAAACCGAATTTCCCAGAGGAACCCACCCGAGGGATTAATAAAGTTTTATCTAATCTAATCGCAATCTAAAAATAAAAGGAGACATTTATTCACCACCACTCTTAGGTCCTCAGAAATTACCTGATATTTTCTGTCAGCTTTGGTTTGCATGAATCTGGGTCTTACCTGAGTCCTGTAGCCCAGAAGATGCCAGCAGATCTTTACAACTGTTTCATAAATCGAATCGGTGTGTTGAACAGCACCTGTCAAAGAAATAGCAATCTAGTCATTGTTACTTAAAATGATTTTT